>NW_017729032.1:234380908-234391184 GCF_001723915.1 Gavialis gangeticus
TCACCCACTCCTGTTCAAAATCCGTGGCAATCCTGCTCCATCAGGATTTAAGACCCCCATGCCTCTGCAGACATGAGATAGTGGTTCAGTTAGGATCTTGGGCAGGGAGGGGAGGGCAGGAAACATGGGACAGATGGTCTGGGGGCAAGCGTCTGCAGGTGTGGGCTGGGCAGGGCTATGCCTATGCAGGAGGAGGCAGGCATCTCCAGGGACCATGGGAGTGAGCTGAATTATGTTTGGGCAGGAGTGGTGCTAAACCATGTCTGGTCTGGGCAGGTAGGAGTGTCTGTGTGAGTAGCAGGGATGAGCCCTGCTGGGGAGATTAGCAGAAGGGATTAAGGATGCTCATGCATAGCATAGATGGCTTCCCCCACACCAGCTCAAGATGGGGAGGGCTGACAATTCCACAGCCTCTGGGCCGTGGAAAGGGATTGTGCTTTTTCAGCCCCAAAACTGTCAGGGGAGGGACTTGCTGTCACTTGGGCTGCAGCAGTACCGTGCAGCTGGAGTCAAAGAGCATCTCTTCTGGGGGAGAGAATGGGCAGAAGCAGGGCAAGCTGGTATGCTGCAGGTCACCCCAGCATCCCTAAGTGATGGGGGTTGCATGCAAGCATCCACTCAAAACACTTGAACCCCAGTTAATTAACACTGCAACCTTGTCCAATGCATTGGCCTTTTTTTTGTTTCTTAAATGATTTAAGTGCTGTGAACATGTGTTCATGGAGCCATTCAACCAATAGAACTATGTCCAATGGGGGAAATGTAACACTTGTACCCTAGAATTGACTCATATAAAGGGGATCAGTCTAATGGTACAAAGTTCATTTTCTGTAGAAATCTTGTATTTAAAAAAATGTTAATGATTTATCTATGGAAATCATTTAGTTCATTTTCTGTGATTGCCTAGCCTTCTTCACCCAAGGTCTGAACCAAATCTTTGCACCCTGTTGCTTGTGCTTGTTTAGTGATATCTCCCTTACTGCAAATGACGATTCAAAAGGACTGAAACCAGTTTCATAAGTGTTCAGAATGTTTTTATTTTTCTAAAAGGAATGTTAACAATCACCTGATATTATTTTTAAGGCAGTAAGCCTTAAAAGTAGTAGTACAAAAGTAGTACTTTCTTAGAAAGGGTCAATACAGAAGACAGTCTACCTTGTCATTTCCATACAAATGGTTCTTAGCTTTGAAACATATGCAGACTTACAAATGGTGAACTAATATACATTTTCATTTTTTAAGTAATATTGTCCATCTAATTTCTCAGCATACTCTTGCAAATCAGCTTTCTACTTTCAAGGGAATGTTTCCCCACCTAAGAGAAAAGTAGGCAGCTTACCTCTTCAGAGGCTAACTTCTGTAGGTACAATTACTGTTAACAGCCCTCTAAGTAAATTTCCCTGAATTGGCAAATGCAAGTGTGCAGTATATAAAAGGACAGTCACTAATGCCTATGTTTTAAATGCAAGCTTTTTTATTTATTTGAAATACCACAGAAGAAGATCATAAAGCCTTCTGCCCTTAGCACTTTCGTTCTTTGTTAGGCTCAAGCGCATAAATAGTGAACGGATGAAAACAAGTAGGATTCTTACTAGAAGTCAGAAGGCTAGATTCAAAGTCGGTGTCCTAGGCTGGATCACTTCATGCCAGCAGTGAAGCTGGCCAATCTCCAAAGTAAGTTTAGGACTTAACAACATTCAGACAGCTTGATTGTCTACACACAAAACCCTAGGTTGTTGCACAGGATTAAGCTTTTTAAAAACTACATTTTGGGATCTTAGCCAGCTGACCAAGCTACTTAGAAATGAGAACTGTTTTAAAAGGTGAGAACAATTTGCATTAGTAAAGACAAGGGGAAGCCTTCAGCATTAAGCAGATTAACCTCTGCTACAAATCAATTAATCCCCACCATGGCCTACCCTATTTAATAGTTTGCAAGCTTCACTTATTAATATTTATTTAAAAAGACAGAAAACCTCCATGCTTGAATTGGACTATTATTTGGCAACCAACTTTGGCATACTGTGTGTTAGACAGAAAATAGGAGGGAATGGCAGAGTTTTTTCACTCTTATCCTTTTGTGTTAGGTGGACAGAGAAATTGAAAGAGAAAATCATCCTCATACATTAGTAAAGCTGCTAATTGGCTAGGCATGACTAGAACTGCTGTTCTACTGGTGGATTTCCAAAGACTGGGATGGTTGCTCTTCTTGGCTTTGCCTAGTGTGCCTGCTATGATTAGATGTAGACACCCCTTTGATTATCAAAAGGGTAGGGAGATAAACACTTCCTTGACCTTCCACAGGTGTCACCCCCTGCTGTAATAAAGCAGGGTGGGACCTTAATTAGGTGCTGAGAAGCAAGCCAATAAAAGCAGTAGCTCCTGGGGGAACTACTTAACTTCTTTTCAAGAATGCAGATTGGTCCAGACTGCTCTGGTGTTGAACAAGTGAAGTACTTCATCTGCTTGCAGGTACTTCTACAGACACAGTGAGGTAGGTGGGTTATGCTACTTCAGAAGAAATCCTGTTTTAAATGCTCAAATGTGGATGAGAAATGTGTCACTCCTATGAGAGGAGCTAACTATCTTTTGGGAGAAAAAATGAGGCATGGAAGTTTGAGCTAGTACAGTATGCCATTCTGTGTTTTTTTTTCTTGTCTACTCTTCAATATGGAACCTCTCTTCTCCTCACTTTACCCACTCACCCTATTTAATCACAAAGAAATGCAACAAAAACAAACAAACAAAACATACATGATGGTATACATACAAGAATAAGCATTAGTAATTTTCTTGGCCATACTGCTACTATTACTAGTATAGACTTATATAAACATGTTTTAAACATAAACTGGATATCTCCAGAGGGATTTTCATTTTTCAGGATTCCATGAGCTTTTTCCAAGTCCTATTGTAAATTAGTTGTCAGAAGGAATATTTTATCAGTTCACTTGCCCATTACATTTTGGGTGTTCAGAAGTAATTTTACAAAATAAAAAATGTCACGCAAAGGTCTGAAACCGTATACCCACGCAGATTAAAATAAGCAGAGTACAATTCTCAAATTGATCTGTAATCAAGTATGCAAGTTAAATCAGTGCTGTTTTTTCTAAATAATTTAAAATATATTAAAAGATTCAATCAAACTTAGGACTACAAAGTATGTATTAACTAATGTGAAAGGCAAGCAAGCAGGTCTCTTGCTAAAGCAAAATTTAAGGCTTGGATCTTCATACAATATAATTATAATCTAGGTCTAGTAAAAATGCATAATAAAATGTGGTACTTAATAAATAAAGCTGATGAATATACAATAAATTGCAGTTATAGCATGGAGTTTGTATTGTCAAGCGTGCCCACTACCCCTATATTGCACAATCATTTTATAACATTGAGGATAGAGTATATGCCACGCTCCCGGACTGTTTTCTTGGTAAGTAGAGTTAAGGAAAAAAAATGCACATCCTTGTCTTTTGAGAGTATTTCACTAGGCATCCGTATCATACGTTATCCCAGCTTCTGTGACCATTTCGGAAAACACTCCTTTCTGACGTAATAAGTTATGGGGAGTATCAAATTCTACAATTCTTCCAGAGTCGAGAACAAGCACTCTACAATGCAAAAAAATAGAAAGGTGATTGGGTGGAAAGAGCCATCCAGCCAGACTTCTCAGCCCTACTGAGCATGGTAATTAACTGAAATTTGTAAAAAGTAAAAGCTTTTACAAGGAAACATTGCAGTACATGACTCAGCTAGTCATTAAGCTATGAACTCCCATACTAAAAAGGAATTTTACTTTGCTGTCTTGAGTTTGAACAGAGCAGACCATTTATTTTGACAAATTAAACAGATTTCTTATTCCGAAAGCTAACTACCAGGAAACTGATATTCCTTCAGTAATTAAAACAGAGATGGGGAGATTGATATAAAACTACTATATTAGTTTTCTTAATGTTACTATACTCTCAATGTTGTTATTGCTCTAACTACTTTGTATACTATTACTAATATTATTAATACAGATTTTATGGCACTAATTACCAATATATATTTTATGGCACTGCCAAACATCTGTTGGTGACCAAGGGAGTAACTGGTGAAGGTATCAATCCAGGTCAGTTTTTATGCCTACCAACTCTGCCAATGTCTAAAGGAAGCAACTACAGGTTTTGTAAAGCTCAATGTTGAAACTTGCCTTTCAGAATCCACAATTGTATGCAACCTGTGGGCTATAGTTAGGACTGTACAGCTGTCAAACTCCTTTTGGATGGTGGACTGTACCAGGTGGTCTGTTTCCAGGTCAACAGAGGCTGTTGCTTCATCTAAGACCAGAATCTTTGTCCTTCGTAGCAAAGCGCGGGCAAGACAGACAAGTTGCCTCTGCCCTACACTGTGAAGAAACACACTTGAGGAAGACTTATTTCAATAGTTTTCTAAAAGTATTGGTATGTCCCCCCACTCCCAAAAAATGCTGTATAATTCCTCTATCAGGAGCTTTCAAAGAGGAAAAGCTACAATAGCCCATATTGTTAAACCAAATCAAACCAGCTGCTCTCAGTGGGTAGCTCTACAGGAAATGCTTTACTGCACATTAGACTAATATAATATGCAGTAAAGTGTCACCATCTACATGTGCATGGCAATTACTGTGCATTAGGTAAGTCTAATGTATTGTTTGCTAACACCAATACAAATTGTTCCCAGTTAGCCCAGGAAACAGGGGGCCACAATAGCTGCTTAGCCCTGGCGGCCCCCAGTAGGGCAGGGGGAGCTGTCCCGGCTCTGAGGGAAGCTCCTTCCCATCTGCATGGAGTGCAGAGCTACAGCTGCTCCCACACAGGTGAATCCTGCTTGCCAAAGCCATCCTTTTCAACATGGGTGACTTGGAAAGCTGCCTTCTCCCTGCTCCCCTCTAGTCTCACCTTAACTGCCAGTGCCATTGCAAGGCTGCTCCAGGGGATGCCTGCTTGATCAAGTCCCCTCTCTAGGGGATGCTACAGGGTGCAAGGCCCACCCTGGCCTGAACTCATGAACAAAAATACCCTTTGTAGAAATGCAGCATGGAACATGGCAGCATCCAAGCTCTGGCAGCAGCAGGGCGCTTGGAACATGGTGAGGCTTCAGGAACTGTATGGCTGCGGGAGTGCTCGAGGAAAGGGATCCCCCTCCACATGGCAGCGAGCCTCGCAAGCAGAGCAGAGCAGATTGGTGCCAGAGATAAGTGTGTCCCGACTGGCTGGGCTGCTGCTCTGAACTGGGCTGGCCCTGTCGGGTGCAACTTGCTCCCAAAGTGGAAGCACGTGTAGACACGCGTCAGGGAGTGCTTTAACAAGCCTGAATTTTCTGTGCAGAAAATTCAAACACATTAATTGCTCATGTAGATGCACTCAGTCTGTTTAAGATGACTGTTTGGTTCTATTTTTTCAGGTGAATCCAGTTTCTGCTTTCTTACCTTAGCACCAGTCTACACATTTCCAAAGGCGTTGCTAGTATAGTCAAACCATATCCTTGAATGAGATAAATTAGCAAAAATCCCACATACAGATTCTAGCATAACAGAGCTACATTGATTAGGGATATGAGGTATTTTTGTTTTTATTTCCTTTTCTTCTACTCCTAACACACAGTCATCCTGACACAACTTTGTAGTGTAAACCTGGCTTTAATACTTATTACAGTATTAATGTCCTGGTATAGATGCTGAGGCAAATTTGAAATTGCCTGTTACTTGCAGCAGTGTCAGTGCTGCTTAAGGAAGTTTTAAGGAACCTACACGGTGTCTTTGTAATTTCTACAAGGCACTTGCAATCTGAACCAGCCTATACCTTAAAAATCCAAGTTGCTATTCAATACACTTTCCACTTATGTTCTATATTTTTAAAAATGTCTTTCCCCCCTCCATGTTTTTAAATTCTTCCCAAACAAGGTAACCAGATTATACAAGCTTCCTAGATTTTAACACAGTGCTATGGTGTAGTTTTCCTCAGAACAATTTGCTCTACAAAATGTTACCTTGACACAACTTTGAATTTAAAAATGCATATAAGCAAAACTAAATAGCTATTCTACACTAAACCAGTAGTAGAAGAAAAAGTGTGTATCACAGCATAGTATCCCTACACTACACTCCCTACCTTCTCCCATTTTTCCCTTCCATCTCAACTCCTGACTTGTTACATTGTTACTTTCTCCTATAAATACAGCTATTTGCTTTGGTTCCCTTCCTGAGCTATTAACTGATCTCTGATATACTTCAGCAGAGACTTATCTGTTTTGAAGACCAGAAGAAATCACTAAATCATGTAAAGTTCAGCATCCTTTCTAAGTCAGTCCAGAGAATACTGACCTGTTTCCATTTAGCTAGGTGACCACAGAATAATTTCAATTGCTACAGTAATCTTGTTTAAAATGGGGGAACAGGGGACATTTCTGTGGCAGGGAAAATATTAGAATGATGTGAAATAAAACATGCAGAATGAAGATCAAACGATTTAAAAGAGCTGAAGTCCTTCCTTCAGATAGCATTACTTGATCTGATACCTGAGGTTTTCACCACCTTCTGAAACCTCATGAAGAAGCTTCTTTGGAAGAGACTGGACAAAATTCTTTAAGCCACACAACTCCAGTGCCTCCCAGAGCTCAAGATCAGAGTGCTTTCCAAGTGGATCCAAGTTTGACTGCAGGGTTCCAGAAAACAAGACAGGGTCCTGAAAAATGAGAGAAGTTACTTTCACAACACCCTCACACATTTAAATAAACCAGTGCTTTTCAACAAATGCCTGCAAGACTGTTAAGATCACTATAAAAACAGAACTTTTTAAAGGGAAAATCTGTAGGTAAAAAGGTGAAACTAGGTGAGGTTGAGTTGTACTCAAATGAGGAAGCCACCCACTCTGCATGGAAACACATGCCCAGGTTGCAACAGAGTCTGTCAATCCTCAATCAGTGTTGGTGTGCATCAGGATCTGAGGGAACGCCTATTCACCAGAGTGTCCCAAGGGATGACGAGGACCAACGGTCACAAACTCTTCCAAGACCATTTTAGGCTGGACATAGGCAAGACTTCTTTACTGTCTGAGCCCCCAAGGCCTGGAATAGACTCCCTCCAGAGATGGTGCAAGCACCTACCCTGGACTCTTTTAAGAAACATTTGGGCACTTATCTTGCCGCGATGCTTTGACCCTAGCTGACT
The DNA here is from genome assembly GCF_001723915.1 of Gavialis gangeticus. Lineage (NCBI taxonomy): Eukaryota > Metazoa > Chordata > Crocodylia > Gavialidae > Gavialis > Gavialis gangeticus. Next base: position 234,388,101 of record NW_017729032.1, read on the forward strand.
TCCTCCCCCTGGGGCAGGGGGCTGGACTCAATGATCTTCCGAGGTCCATTCCAGCCCTAATGTCTATGAAATCTATGAACCAAGACCTCCAATACCAGGGAAAATACTGCTTAGTTTAGGACTGGAGCATGGTCAGTGAAAAAACATTTCTAGGCAATTTAGTGACTAAAAGAGAAGATCCTTCTGTGTGTGGCCAAAGCGCTATTTTCCACCCCCAACTTCATTCTGAAGGTTTAGAGTTTGGCCAAAATTTGACAGATTTTCAAAGACAAGGAAGGGAGCATGCACCTGGCATGTAGTCTGCACTTGTTCAAATTAGGGCTTGTTCCAAACCATAGGGGCATACACTCTTTGGAGTAAATGTCACAAGGAATTATTTAAAATGGGGAAAACACGTTTTTCTCACAACATTCTCAGAAATGGCTGAACCATCTTAGCTATGATTTTTCTTAATTTCCTTCTTGGTACATTTCAGTCTCAAAGTATTCACGTGTAGAAAAGTAAAGGGAAACTGAGACCCAGATTTCATAATGCGAGGTGTTGGGTAACCTCATAATAGTCAGTGTAACCAATCCTAATGTTAGTTTAGGAATTTACTTATGGAAGAGGCTCTCACTTTCAAAACTCATATGTAGTTAACAACTTGTGTACTGAGTATTAATATCAAGAGTTGTAATTCAATCAGTATATCTGTATGAGCAAACTTAATGAAGTTTTCAACCTAATGAAGTTATGTTAAAAAAGGCTTAGTTGCATTTAATTCATATCAGTAAAGGAATGTACAATATTCCTTAAATAACTGAAAGACCACATAAAAAAAAAAATGAATATAGATGCACATACTGACTCCATGTACTCTATTCATCGGTTTATGTACCTTACATTCTCAATAGAATCCTTAATTCCACATAATAATTTTAGTACTTTTGAAGTTAGCTGAGAGATGTGGGAAAACATTGCATGTGATTATACATACCAGCAGGTACTGGAGAAGCCAAGTTATTCCAGCTATTAACCTATGTTAGACTTTTTTTTTTCCTTCCAGGTGGCATAAATTCTGTTAATCTCATTCACTTCAAGATTCTTTGTATACAAATGACAATATGGATTTGATTTGATTGTTTTTTTTCTAGTTATACAACCAGCTCTGAAGAATGTCTAGGCTACCATGTGCACCCAACACTGTGCCTCTGATCCAGTGAGAGAGAGTTGAAGTTCAAAGCCATAAAAACATACTGACAGTTTCAGCCTTTCATATTTAGAACTTTTTATAGATGGCAAAAGCATTGTTCACTTTAAAATAGCTTTTACCTGTGGAATAATGTTCAAATTGCTGCGCAGATCATGGAGTCCAATAGTTGATATGTCAATTCCATCTATAATTATTTTGCCCCCAGCTCTCTCTAGAATTCTAAATAAGCAATTTGTGAGTGTTGATTTGCCAGCTCCTGTTCTTCCAACAATTCCAACCTGGAACAACATATTTAAAAAATAAAATAAAATAAAAAAAATTGTCATTTCCACTACCTTGGGTAAGATGCTAGTAAGTCAATAGATACTTTAGTAAATAAGTTATTTCAATTTTCTTTATTGATGTTAAACTTTGACTGCTTATACATGTAACCCCTCCACCAAAAGAATAAATAAGTGGTGCTTTACTTTAAATTTGGCATGCCCCTGCACTAAGTGCATGCCCAGAAGAGGCATCACATTAGTTTGACCCGGCTCGCCCAACATTTGTATACATCGGGTGCTTCAGTGGGGCATTTTTGGTGATTGAATCAGCTTTAGATAAAATCACCAAAAAGCTCTACTGCTTTGTGCAATTGATACAGATGGTGCAGAGTTGGGCTGAACTAACGCACTGTTTCTTCCAGTAAAGCATGGGTTTTTTGGTTTGTTTGTTTTTTTTGTTTGTTTGTTTGTTTTTGTGAGGGGGAGGGGTCCCATATCTGTCAGCAGCCATTGTATAGAAAACCCAAGTTTTAAAAAGCAAAGATGACCTTCCACCACCCTCATCCTAATCAAGAGGTCCAAAATTCACTCTTGTTGAAATAATGACACGTAATAATGTGCCTGGGAAGTGTCATCAGGTTCCTGACTACCTATTTTATTTTGTGGAAGGGAGTGTCTCTTTAAAAGTATTTTGTGTCACCCAATTCATAAGTTAACATTTCATCTACCAGAAAAGCAGCAGCACTGTAATCGAGGGCCAGATTGTGATCCTCTTTTCTTATTTTAACAAGTTCTTACTCATGCAAGTAGTTCCATTGGCCCAAGACTTTGCTCATATTGTTGCTGGGCCTGTACTAATAACTGCTGAGGTTTTCAAACAAGAAAATGCAAGGTTTCATTTGCTTCATGCTAATATAACTTAAAACAAGAAGTCATTTACCAAATGTAAGACACAGACAAAACTGACAAGGAAATATTTCCCTCCATGCTTCTAAAAGGGAGAACAAAAAGATACCAAGATCCAATTAAAGACATGATTGGCTGCGTTAGTTTAATGCGAGGCATTCAATGGGTCACAGCATTGTGTCGGCTCTTATCAAATACACTCATATTTGAACTACAGTACATCTTGACCTTAAATGCTGCTTTATTAAAAAAAAACCACGGTCTAGATTTTCAGCTAATATTACTGCATAAAATCTCACGTAAAAACAAATGGGTATTAGCTGGCCTGCTTAAATAGTTCTTAGGCAACTGAGTTCTGGAAGTGCCTTCCTGGTAGTCTGATAAATTCACAAGGGGTGCCTACATCAGCAGGAGAACCTTTTTAGTGTTTCTAAGTTAGCTGACCCTTTGGCTCCTTGTAAGTAATGCCAATATTAATTACATGTAAATTAAAACCTACCCTTTTTATGGACTGTACAAGCATTTATAAAATGATGAGCTATGTTTGTGCCAAACACGAATCATTCTAACTACGACTCCCTGAATCATTCCAGAGTGAAAACCTTTACAGAGCTTTACATTACGTTACAACTAATTTCCAATATGCTTTTTCACTTAATTAAAAATACAATATACATAATGTTAGCTCATGGATGGCTCTTCCCCCCCCCCCCCCCCCCCCCC
>NW_017729032.1:234391291-234405656 GCF_001723915.1 Gavialis gangeticus
TTTTTTTTTTTTTTTTTTTTTTTTTTCCTGGTCATTTCAAAGCTCTTCCACACACATTTGCTTTTTTAAATTTTTTCTTTCCATTGCCCTTTCCTTTGAAGTCATTACCAGTTAATACACTTCCCCCATTCAGGAAAATGTACATACTGGCTGTCATGTTACATTGGAAGAGTTTGTCGCCAGAAAACTAGGATTCTACAGTCTACTGAATGCAGAAAGTTAAGGGGAAAATCCATCTATTTTGTATTATTTTATATCATTTACAGTACCTTCTCTTGACTCCGTGTTTGAAAGGAGATATCCTGCAGTGCTAAACCAAGATCTGTTCTGTACCGGGCTTGATAATTAATGAACTCTATTATTCCTTTACTGGGCCATCCCACAGGTGGCCTTTTAGATGTTAACCAGGGGGCCTGAAATTAAAATCAACATTTCAGTGGGCAATATTTACAATATTTCAGTGGGCAGGATTTACATTTTTACAAGCCACTTCAAAAATGTATGCAAACAGGTTAAAATTTTAACAATATGAACAGCCATGTTATGATTCAGTTGCAGTCTAATGAATTGAGAAATGAGTCACCCAGGTGGTTATTTTGATTGTCCGTTAAAAATGCATTAGTATATGCAGATTAATTTTTCCTCAGGAACGGGGTCCTTGAATTCAGAGATTGTATGTGCTCACTTGGAGAGCAAGGTTAACTGTTTGAGTGCTACACTGTAGTATCTCCCCAGTTCACAGGCCTGAGATTTGAAGCACACTGACATCTTTAGCCACAACTATTTTTTCCCTTATGTTATTGGGGTAAAACAAATTCTGTAAAGGTGAAGTAGGGGGACTATACAGAGGAAACAGGGGGGTTGATCAGAAAAATAAAGGAATGGCTATAAATAGGTTACTTTTTATGCACCCACTACTGTCAGTAGGATGTAGTCTGGACCTTTTTACCTGCAACTTTGTATAGCCAGTGCCAAATACTTTAAATGAAACAAAGCATAAGAAACTGTTCAAAGACAAGGTAAACAATCATAAATAGAGAACAGTAATTGACTTCTGTTCAGTTCTCTATTAAACTTCAATTTCTCTGTTTAAAATGCTCACCTCTTTGTTCATTTTTGCATAGTCACAAATTCTTTCAATGGAAACTCCATTGGTTTCAATTTCACATGCTTTACGGACCCAAAAATTCAGACTTTGAGTTATCTAGGGACCAATGTAAAGAAAAAATCATACTACAGAACGTTAAAGATTCTTGGCTTTGCTAAAATGAAATATAGTACACCTAGAAATTTAGGAATGCAAGAACTTTATCATAGGGAGCATCAAGATACACGTCAGAAGCTTAGATAGTCCTGGATGATACAAAGCACAAATCAAGGGCTGGTATGCAAACCTGGCTTTAAGCTTCCACTTGTACTACGTTTATCCATGGTGTTTCTCTGAGTACTTCTATCTAGAACATGCAGTCGAATAGCCTGATGGCTACTCTAAGTTGTCAGCTGCTAACTGTTACAAGATGCTGAAAAAATAGCTCAGAACTAGTATAGGGCACAGCATGTCCTGACTGTAATCCTTTTCTCAATTAATGTTCCCTTTCTCTGGTCTACTGCAGAAGGAGAATGTGTGGCTTCATGCACCCCTGGGCTGTCTGTACATGGTATACCCTGTGTACTGAGGCAGTCCTATCTGGATAAATTATGCAAGTTTTGTAGCCAAAGATTCTAACGAAAGAACAAAGCAGCTGCAATGCACCACAATGCCTGCCAAAACACTTCTATCATCCAGTGTGAAGAATTTTTTTTTTTTTTTTTTTTTTGCTGGTACTAGTGCTATTGAGTCCAGTCTGTTATAGTAGACACTAATTTTGTTTGAGCCTCAAGGTTGCCACATGGTGGCTGTAAAATGACATGCTTTTCTATGCAGCACAAATAAGCTATTGAAGTTGGTCCAAGACATTCTGAGTCCCCTAGAAACATAGGGGTGGAACATCATAGGGATGTTCACAGGTAACTATTAACCAAAGGAATCCCCAAAATTGTCACTTCAAACCCTTAACCACAATCACAAGGAGTAATATCTAAAACACCCTATGGGGTATGGACAGACATAACACTTAAAGGTTCTACACATACTTTAAAACTGAAGGGTGTTTTTAGATGTGCTTCAAGGGAGTTGCGGGGGGAGGGGCGGGAATCACACACATGCACCGCTTTAATTAAAACATCACAGCATCTCATGTATCAGCATCCCCACACATCAAAATAGTTATGGGGGCCCTTTAATTAAAGCTTGTTCAATGAGCTTTACTTAAAGTGACCCTTCTTCCATTTTGAAGTGTGAGGACACTGATACAAGGGGCCCAGAGGCTGGCTGGAGCACGCTAAATAGCATGTTCCAGCAGACTCGATTAATTGAGTCTGTTCCAATGTGCTGTTATGACTGTCGCAGCAACCTCCTGGTACGTTTACTGGCACCCCTAGACTCTAAGCATGCTATTTAACCTTCCTGGAACATTTCAAAAGCACACGAGGAAATCTAGCACTATTTTGGTCTGGTTCTCTGGGAAAGAGCTCAATGTTAGATGATGACACAGCATTCTATGTCTAGTGGCTGGTCAGTCCTCCAGGTATCCCAAACGGTGCTGCTCCTGACTACCATGCCCTGCCTCCCCACCAGCCCTACAAAATGCATCCATTCAAGGGTCTGGTCTAGAATACAGCCAGGACTCTAGTGGTTACCAAGGCCACAGTCCACAGGGGTGAAGAAGTGGACAATTTTGTGGCAGTTTCACTTGCTTGCTAGGGCTCCTAGGCAGGGAATGGGTAGCCAAGTGCTTGTGTGAAGTCCTGCTAACGGTTCCTGGGGCTGCCCCAAGAACTCTGTGGCTTTTCAACACCTGCCCTGAAAGCTATTTTGTTCATGTTCCCTTCCTGTTACGGACTTTGCAGCTGCTGGGTCCCAGGGTCATCTGGGGAGGCGGGGTAAGAGTGGAGGAGTTGCTGGGCGGGATGTGTGACCCCTGCTTGTGGTGCTCTGGGAACCCCCTAGAATTTTTTTTTTTCCTTTTTGCAAGACTTGAACTGGAAAGTGTTTTGTCAGTTTCTTTTCCCTGCAGGACCCTGTGCTGCTGATCTTGGGCTCATTTGGGACAAGGGGCAGTGGGAGTGGAGGGCTTCTCGGGTTTGGGCAGGGGGGGCTGGACACCTTGCTTGTAGTGTCCAGGAGGCAGGGTATTTCAGGACCTATCAACAACCCCCTGGCTTCTTGAGCCTCTGCCCTGGAAGCTATTTTACCTCTCTGCTACAGAACTTGGGTTCCACAGGTACCCCCTGAATGAGCCTGGGATGGGCAGCACAGGGTCTGTACAAAGAAGTGAAATTTTCAAAATGCTTTCTAAAGCAAGTCTTACAAAAACAAAAAAGGCGGAGCTCTTGGGAAGCCCCTATCACAACCAGTCTCCAATGCACCACAAGCAGAGGGTCAAACAGCTGCTCCCGCCCAGCACCCTGGCAACGCCTCAGCTACATTTTCACTTTAAATGAACCAGGGTCCATTTCCCCTCCAGGCTATTCCTGTCCCCCAACTCCCTGCCCACACTCACATCTGTGTACGCCCAGTCAGCCGCATGGATTTTAGTAAAGCGTAACAATGGTCTTTATTAAACCTAGCCAGTTTTTTTAACTTAAATGTTTTTGAGAAAAGGGAACAGAAAACTGCAACTGCAAACAATAACACCTTCCTCTTTCTGGGAATTCAGGCAATCCAGGTCTTCCTCCCCCTCTAGGGGAATCCTGGGGAAACTCCAGGCACTGACACATGGATGACATGATGGTCTAGGTACTCTATTGCCCTCGGCTGGTGTTTTGACAGCAGTGCAATCTCTAAAAGGTGATGGCTGTATCTTTTTTAGACCCTTACCAGTATACATCTCTGTCCAGGGACAACTGTGAATTGCTTCCCAATCTGTGACATTCTTGGAATAGTTTAATTGATACTTATGTCTGCGCCCCATGATGTGCCACAGGTAAAAGAAAGGGATATGAGAACAGTATCAATGTCCTAGCACTGCAAAACTCGAGAAGTAATTGGTTAATTTGTGTTCAAAAGATCCTGGGAAAGGATTGTGCCCCATGGTATGGAGGAAAGGAAAACCCATCATAATTCAGGTCAGTCAGATGTAAGGGAAGGATTCCTTCCTGATACCAAATCTTATGACCAGTATGACCCTGAGCAGGACAGCAAGACCTAAGTAAGAACACCCTACTTGTAAGAAGTAAAAATTAAACTTAACAAAACTGACAGAGTGAGTGAGTTAGCTTTCCTGCAGTCTCTGTCTTGAAACTGTGTCTATTTAAAGGTGAGACAAAATACTTCTATACCAGTTTGGCTTGTGCGTGTGTTCTTCTTCTTTCCCTAAGCTTGTGGGCTTTTGTCAGCTATTTTGTTTTGTTTGTACAGCACCTGGCACAATGATGTCTTGGTCAGTAACAAGGGTCCCTGGACACTGTGATGATGCAACTAATAAGCAGGAAGTAGGACCAAGCCATGAAGTGCTTATATTAGTGTAGGTATATTATACACACATCTTGCGTTTTTAAAAGTCTCTTTAATTAAGTTTTTATTGTCTCTAGTCATTAATCAATGCAGACTTAGTCCATCTCATTAAATCTACATCAAATATGGCCTAAGTTGTATTACTTTTCAGAAACCTAGGTTTAAGAAAACCATCTTTATTAAATAGTTTAATATTAAAACATAATGCTTTTAAACTAACATTTCCCCTTTGAAATGTCTGCATCCTAAATGCTGCAGCATTATGTAAGTGTGCCACTAAGTGAATATTTATATAGATATGAGACTGACTAGACTATCCTTTTCCAATCTGATAAAATGCTAAAAATAAACCGTATAGTAACACTTTTTTTTAAATACTATATTTAAACAATAACCATTAATATTAAACCTTATAAAACATGAATTATGAGTACTCCCTGCATTTAAAGAATTAACAGAAATTTAAAGGAAAGCATATAATAGTAAGAATAAGATTGGCTCTGTCACATCAGTGAGATTTAAAGTAAAACAGTTGTAATTGTATAGAACTTGGCCTATTAAATTCTGCTGTATTAAAATTTTTAAGATTTCACATACGATGGAATTAGGGTAAAACTGTATTATTACTTACGTTAAGTGCATAAGATATTGACAGACCCACTACAGAGGAGCTCACTGTACTTCCAGCCATCACTGCAAACAACGCAGCAAAGAAAACCATCAAGTTTCCTAGAAATTCAAGCCTGACAGCCAACCACCTGCAGTAATTGTAGCCAGAAAAACAATTAAAATGATGAATTACTTGCTAAATGTTTTTATTCTGGGATGATGATGATGATAAAACAATTAGTTCACTGTTTTTTCCATTTTTCAAAAGTAGATCTTGATGTGCTTTCCAAAGAGAGTAGTACCGTCCTTCCCATTTTAGGGACAGGAAAACTGAGGCACAGAGGAACTGACCTAGAACTGCCCTAGTTCTCCTGAATTCCAGTCTAGGGCTCCTTTCTCTAAGTTACACAACTCCCTATTGATGTGAAAAAGATGGGAGCTGACTTCCCAGTATAGCTCTGTTTTATAGTTTACTAACTTTAGGCCTCTTTTACTCCTTCAGAACTAAGCATTCCCGCTTGGATCTGTACATGACAGTTTGCTGGAGGTGGAATAAAATTCCCAATAACTTCCCCATAGGGCCAGGATTTCACTCTTAATGTTCTCAGAGTAACATACAAAAAAAGTACTTTACTCAGTTTATAATTTTTTTTTACCTGGAATGCATTTCTCATTTCTAATTAGTAGGTACAGGATCTTCCAACACTCACCATCAACTTATCTGACTCTTGTTCTCAGTAATTTGGAGAACATCTACCTGTTTTAACCAAATGCAGCTGATGCATTCAAGCAACATGAAACAGCCTTGTCTAAAATTCAGCTTTAACAAATGATCTCTTTGCATGGAATAACTTTTAAGTGCAATACTTATGAAATATACATTTTCTAAACATCCTTTTATAAAGTCACATAAAGAAAAATTAGTCACAACTTAAAATGCTCTTAAAATCCAATAGCTATTAATGGGCTTTACTGTTGTGAAATATTCTTGTCCTAGATGATACACAATTATTTCCATAAAGTAATTTAATCATGGCACATTGTGTAGGATGTAACTTGATGCAAATTCTGAAATCGGCAATCAAAAATGCTGGATAAGTATAGTACTTAAACTTACTAGGTTTTTTTTTCCTTTTCACAATGATTCTACTTCCATTTGAATTAAAATTTTATGTGGCTATTGATTCCACCCTGGGCAGGTTTTTGGTTCAAAATGTGCAATAAGTTTCAGACTGTTTATACAGTACCTATTTGAGATGACATTGTTGTAGAAGTAAACCACGTTCTCATTTACCACATCTTTATTCTGTCTAACGAATCTTTCCTCATGTCCAAATGCTCGGATTGTAGGCGCCCCCAAGAGAGTTTCACTGAAGTGGGAGATAACAGGGGAATGAGATGCTCCAGCTAACCGACGAATTTGTCGTGAACTAGCTATGTAGTATCTCTGACGGAACAAACACAGGCAAAAAAAAGTCTTCAAACTTCTTTCACACAGTCTTCAAACATCAGGAATAAGACAGAGTTGAAAATCATATAAATATTAATTTATAAACAAGTGATAGCCAACAGAGTTTTAATTCAGAGGAGAACAATGTCTGTCTTAGGATACATCTACACTAGGGAGGAGGTAAAGAGGTGGAAAAGGTCTATTTTCAACTTAGTCTAATCTAAATAGCTCAGATTAAAATAGCAGCGAAAAAGTAACCTAATACTAGTTCAGGTTAGCAGCTCAAGTTTAATCACAAGCTTCCCTTTAGGCGTGAACATGAACTGAAAACCCAAACTGGTATCTAAATTTACTCTTACTGGTACTTTTATTCATATAGGTTAGTCGACCTGAGTTAAGAACACGCCTGTTGCAACATAAGTGTGTATGTACATTTCTGGGAGGGCTAATGATACAAATAATATAATTTCCAATCATTCATGTTTTAAAACGCACAGAGACAGACAACTTTTTTTGCTGGGAAAGCTGCTGAATTGTTATTTCCCATATTTTGTTCACATATAGTTTCAAGTTTAATTTTACATTAATATAATGATGTCAGTTCTAAATTCCTTGACTTTAGACTATAGCCAATCACTTTGTGCCCCTCAACCATATTACTGCTAAAATTTTTTCCTGCTCTGAACTGTATGTCAATTATCATAAAATAAATGGTGAGAGTATGTAGCATGAACTGACCCTGGAGTAGAGCAAGGGAAACAGCGGATAAAAGGATAGGTTTTCTTAAACATTAAGTTACTGGTTCATTTTGTGGTAGTTTTTTAGATTTCTATTCTTCCATACTCTAACTGATATTCATGACTATCACCTGCAGTAATTCAAGGCTCTTGCTGTGAATTGCTACCCATGTTGTTTCAAAGCAGCACACACCCTGCTTAAATTTTTTTCATGATTGTTCTTGTTTACCCATGTTCCACGACTCATTCTTTCTTTAACAAATTATCATAAGTTATGTACTGCAAGGTAAAAAGGGGCAGGGCTTTATTTTACCCCAGCTCTCCTGCAGAAAGTGCCATTGTAGTAGCTGTTCTGCTCTTACCCTGTACAAGTGAAAGCTAATCTATGCCTATGGTAACATATCACTCTGTCAATAGCTCACATGAGATAAAAACCGTATTCCCATTTCAATCTACATGTCCATAATGAGAGGGTCTACAATAATCTTATATCTTGTATAAGCAAATAAAAGCTGGAATAGGGAAAGAAGTAACCTACAAAGAAGTATTGCGTAAGAAAATTCAACATGGGTTCAAATCAACATAGGCAGAAGCTTTGGATACTGGTGTGAAGCCTAAGATGCATTTTAGTACCAGTTTAAAAGTTGTTCATTTTTTTTTTTTTGGCATGATGGAATACCACTTGTGTTTGTAAGGTATTACATATTAATTATCTTCTTCCCCCTAAAACACTTGATTATTTAGCAACGAAAAGGCTCACTGACTGCATCTACACATGAAATGAAGGAAAAACAAACTCCAGAGCTGTTTGAGCCAGTCAGTTGCTCCCAGGTGCAGCATCTACACACGTGCTTGGGACAACAGCAATTTGAGCTATGGCAGAGCAGGTCCGGGCTGGCAGGGGTTATGGTGGGGTCCCGGCCTCTAGGTGGTTGCATTGGACAGTGGAGGGGTCAGCTGGGGCACGAGGGTGCAGAACCTACAGAGCTGTGTGGCTAGTTGGCAGCCAGGAGTCTGGCCCCTGCCTGGTCACTGTCTAAATGTGCATTTTAGCGCAGTTAATTATTCTGCTGTAAGACTGTACTGCCCCTGACAATACCATTTTATGGCAGAGTTAATTAGTTTACTGTGCCCTAATACCAGTGCAAGCATAGGCAGTGATGCCTTACTACTGAGCTAATTAGTGAACTCTGCAGTAAAGCTCATGTGTACATTAACCCATTGAGAAGAAGAGGTCTGGGTATTTTTTTAAGCATAACTTACACACCCACCCCGGATTATTATTATTTTTAATGTTAAGCATAGACACAACCCCCATTCCTAAATAATATGGAACACAGTGTTATTTCTTGTTAATAAATTAATCTACTTACTTGGATAGTAAAGTATAAGTATCCAAGGGGTATAACTATCAATATGAAGAGGGGTGAAGCAGATGTGATGACTAGGATGGTCCCAAGAACATCTAGTGTACAGTTTAACCAGGTCCGTAAGTAGTAATGAAAGCGCACATCCACCATAAACATGTCCTGTGATGTTACACATGCACAAAATAATTTTACTATCTCCTCACCCAAATTGGTTACAAATCTTTCTCTAGGAAGTGTCCTTGGCAAAGGAAATTAAACAACTAAAATATCTTAATACGCTCTTATGAATTTTGCTCAGTAAAGTTTGCTAGCAGCTTCTTGCCAGATGCCTAGCTATCCCAACAAACTGAACCATTTGAAACGAAGGCAAAGATACTTTGATGTATTCTGTGAAAGGTGCTACCTGTGAAAGCTTATACATTTCTGAATGAGTTAGTCTCCAACATACCACTCTGCTGTCTTATACCTGACATCAGACTAAAACAGCTTACTACCTCTCTCTAAAGAACTACTTACTAGGGCTGTGCAAAGCTTCGGTAGCCAATTTGATTTGGAGGAGATTCGGCAGCTGAATCTCAGAATCCAAAATAAATCGGGAGACCCATTAATATCTCTGAATCGAACTGGAAGCCTCCAAATCGTTTCAGAGATTCGGCCATAGACTGTACAGGCAAGCACTGCAGTGCTGGCAGGAGCAGCCAGATGAGCCCTGCTTGAGCCAGCAGCCCTGGGAGAAGCTGCAGCTCATCTGCCTGCACCTCCCCACCAGGGCAAGGCAGGCAGTGCTGGCAGCCCCAGGAGAAGCCACGAGGGCTGGGGGATTGTACTGGTAGCTGCGGGGAATGACCAGGGGCTGGGGCAACGAACAGGGGATTCCCTGCAGTCCCCAGTTTGATTCCTCAGCTCTCTGATCATTCCCCCTGCCCCTGCGGCTTCTCCCAGGACTGCCAGCACTTCCTGCCTCAGCCAGGGGAGCAGCCAGATGAGCCACAGCTTCTCCCAGGGCTGCCAGCTCAAACTGGGGCTTGTCTGACTGCTCTCCTAGCTGCTCTTGCCGACACTGCCTGCCTGTATAGTCTATGGCTGAATAAGATTTGAGGCCGATTAACTTCGGGTTCCAATTTAGCCAAATTAAATTGGGACAGTGATTCAAATCGCCAGATCAAATTGCTATCCCTCCAAATCACCAAATACAAAGCAAATACTTTCTACTTTGCCCAGGCCTACTATTTACCCTAGGAAAGGCTTACTAGGCTGAGAACCAGTAGATAAGGAGTTTCTCTCTCTACTTTTTCATGTATGCCTGTTAATTTCCACACCTTTGAACAATCCTTACTACTAATAAAGGCTTCATAACCCACTGAGGGGTTACACAAGCTAGATACAGAACCCGCATTACAAGAAAGCAGATTCAAGTCTTAGCTGCTTATTCATGTTATCGCTCAGAAAGAAGCAGCCAAATCTAAATAGTTGGTAATTCTGTTTGTTTTCAGATATAATGCATTTTCTTTAGGTCTAGTACACACAATAGGCTATTAGACTTCACTTTTTAAAATCAAATAATAAAAATCTGTACTAGTGCACTGTCTGTATTCAGGAATGGGGAGCATTCTTGTTATATGTAGTAGGCAACCATCAATCTTTTGGATCATGGCATATGTGTAAGGGGTCTAGTCACCAAGAACTTCTATGCATATAACTAGGCAAGAGTATGGAGGAATGGAGCCTGCCCAAGACCTACCATCCTCACTTTAGACCACTTAGACCTAATCCAAAGGCCAGACTGAGTCCAGACACTCAGTGCCTCAATGGATGTAGCTTCTGCCAGAGACCAACACATAAGAACTGCTGGTGACCTCTGCAAGGCCACATTTCTGTCCGGGTGTGTTCTCCAGCCAAGGACTACTTGCTGAATGAGGTGTTGGTTCGTTAAGAAAAACAGTCTAACTCTTTTGCAAAAATGTCTATCCCTCTCTGCTTGTCACCTGACACCAACAGGGAAGGAATCCTGCTTGATCTGCAAAACAAAGAGCACCTCACAAAGACACTCTTATGGACCCAGAGGGACAGATTTGCAGCTTTAGCAAAAATGAAGTTTATTTCCTACATATGGGGTCTTTTTTTTACCATCTTTAACTTTCCCTGAGCTTGATAAGGGGCATGTGAGCCTGAAAGCTTGCAGAAAAAGATTTAACTTTAATAAATACTTTAATAATACCATTTAATAAATGGTAACATATCTGAACCAAGAGTTCTAGATTTTTGCATTTCTTTTTGTCTCAGATCAAAAATGGCTACCAAATATACATCCCACTATAACTTTCGAGAACTTGAGTGTGTCACCTTAGTGTCCTTTTGGCATAGTTGTCTGTGATCTTTTATATGTAAAAAAACAAAAAACAAAAAAAAAATGTATTATGGCCTACAGAATTCTAATTGTTTAAAAATCAGGATAAATTTAAATTCTTGTTGATAAACTCCAGGTTTTAAGAGAGCTGCATGTGCCTTGAATAACTAATGATCACAGCTATCTGCAAAATTTTAAAGAGCCTCGGCCTGACAGAAACATATTCTATATCATTTTTCAGACTTCTTTCAACATGGAACAGTAGTTTAGTATCTGGTATTGCTTCTAATTACTCTATTTTTAAAATCCTTACATGGAGTTAAAGGTGCAGTTCTCTATTATGCTTTCAAAAATGGGAAACATCTTTAATTTGTTTCTTTTCTTTACCTTTGTGAATCTGTTGATGATTTGACCTACTGGATTAGTTTCAAAGTACTGGAGTGGAAGGTGCAGTACACTGTCTAACATCTGATGATGCAATACTCGAGAGGCAGAAAGAGATCCCCGGGTGATCACATATGCACCATAACATACTAGGAGACCTTGAGAATAAATAAAAAAGAGTCTCAGGGTTGTTTGTTTTTTTTTTTGTTTATCAGTAAGTTTTGGTCTCCTTGCCAGAAGATCAAACTTCAGGCTGGCACATTCACTGTAATGCTTGTTTTCATCCAAGCATTTATTCCCAGTGTGTTAATCTTACTAATTCAACTTCAAAGGGAAGTCTATTCTTCTGTTCACATATATGTAGCTTTCATATTAACCCTAGCTGTGATATCACCATTCATGGAAACGGACAGTCCATACCACCAATAAAATAACAATTCCTTGCTACAACAGTGCTTAGTTCCAAGAACAGTCACACTGGTAGTAGTTAGTATATTTTTTTCTTCCATTTTGTCTTTTCAATCCTTCACTTACTTTGCATTTAATTTGCATTAGAAGTCTTTAGTCTAATGTGCACTCCCCATTATAAAATATGGCCACTGTTGTCTGTCATTATCTTACAAGTTGCAATACTGACTGTAGGCTTACTAAGCTATAAAAACACTCAGGCAACTAGACTTTGAAAATACAGAGAAAATATAATGAACATGTATGCTTAACCTTACCTTGTATTAGTCCCAGAAGACCATAGATGCCGAGTTTATTGTCTCGTAACTGTTTCCATTCTGACAAGTCATTCATTTGTTCTACTTCTGCTGTCCAGGTACTAAGCCACAGATTTTGTCCTATGGCCAATGCATTTTGACCTAAATAAGCAGCCAGGCTTAACCATATCCAGAGCCACCCAAAGGCTTGCAGATATTTCAAAATAATTGACATTTCCGTCTAAATACAAGAGAAACAGGAGTTATTTATAGAAACTGTTAGGGGTGCACCAATAGAGATTTTGGGGGTTGATACCAATAGCCGATTTTTAAGGAGGCATATTGGCCGATACCAAGCCGACTTCTGATATGCAGCCTGGCAGCTTGAAGAGCAGTGTCTGGCTGGTAAGTTTGTTGTGGTAGAAGGGGCGTTGGGGTTTGGAGGGACAGATTAAGGCCCTTGTGGTGCAGGAGGGAGCGAGGCAGGGGCTGGGGCAATTGCTGCCCAGCTGGGGTGGAGCGGGGCAGGGCACGGAACGGAGCTGCAGTTTGTCTGGAGGGACAAGGGGTCCAGCTCCTGCTGCTGCGCACACCCTGGGAGGCATGGGGGGGGCATGTGCCCCAGATCTGTGAGGGGTGGGGCAGCTGCCGCTGTGCGCTGGGACCAGGGCTGCTCGGGGCTCTTCCCAGCAGGGGCTGGGCTGGGCTGCAGGCACGGGCGGTGCTGGGAGGGGGCTATGGGGAGGGCTGCAGCCACCCCAAAATTGACCACAGCCCTCCCCCCCTCAGCACCACCACTGCCCACCCTGAGTACAACCCAGCCCAGACCCTGCCAGGAAGAGCCCTGCACAGCCCCGGCTCCAGCCTGCCCTGCACAGAACCAGGGGCACATGCCCCCCCAAAATGAGCTACTCACAGCTCCATCCCGTGCTCTGCCCCAGCTGTGCAGCCCCAGCCCCACTCCCTCCCTCACTGAGGGGGCTTTGATCTGCCCCCTCCACCCCCGTTCCCTTCCACCACACCAGACTTACTAGCTACACGCAGCTCTCCAAGCTGCTGGGCTGTGCTCCTCGCTGCCTATGTGCTGCGCTGCAGTTGTGCTCATACATAGGGCATTTATCTGCCACATTATCAGTCACATCAGACTGATTTTTCGATACAGTCGATTTTCTTTATATTGGTGCTGATCTGATATTGGACCGATACACCTCTAGAAACTGTTAAAAGTTGAACCTACTTTATGTTAAAGGATTTTGATGTACTTTTTCAGATTTTATATTGTGAAATATGATAATTATAAATCCATAAAACCAGTATTTTGGCACTCTGAATATCAACTTCCCCCAACACTCCTTACCCTCTTAATGGCTTTTAAGAGGCAATCTTAATTCTGCTATTTCCTAACTTTGAACTTTAATAATTAACTTTTTAATGTAGGGAATTTCAATGCAACTTCTTAGAGATTATTTTTTTGAAAGGAAACTGAAAAGAAACAAAGAAAGTAAATCCCAAACCTAGCACACTGATACTTGTAGTTGTTATCAAGATTGAAGCCTTCAGATACACTGCATACATCTGAACTGAACCAATAGAATAAAAGACAGCAATAATAGGTTGTCATTCTTTCTTGTAGTTTTAGCACTAGATGGAGGTGAAATACTGTCAGGGGTTTCAAAGGTATTTTTCCTTGTACTTACACTGCCAGTAGGAACTGTTTCTTTCTTCATTGGGAATGCTTTCTTTTGATCCAAGAAAGAACTGGAAACAACAATGCTAAATAAATATTACTCATCATATAAATCAAGAAAAGGTAACACAATTATCTTCAACAAAAACATGGATGATAATAATAATAATGTGAATTCATCTTCCAAGCAATTCATAATTGTTAAAATAGCTGGGTGGCCAGGCACTGGAACTAGAATACAGTGCTTTAAGTGTACAAACATACAATTAAATGTGTCTGTACTATTAGTCTGTTTATTTCATAGATTTCATAGACATTAGGGCTGGAAGGGACCTTGGAAGAGCATCAAGTCCAGCCCCCCACCTGTTTAGCTAGAGAGCAGCATGGATTCCAAAGATTTTAGAACAAAAGCCTAGATACTTGTGTGAAAGAGAGCCAAGGTGATGCAAGAAGTCTGCCTCCTATCTCACCCAAAATCTAGCATGATATGTGCCCTCAGTGCACAAGCTGGGGACAGATCTA
>NW_017729032.1:234410656-234418267 GCF_001723915.1 Gavialis gangeticus
TCAAGTCCAGCCCCCCACCTGTTTAGCTAGAGAGCAGCATGGATTCCAAAGATTTTAGAACAAAAGCCTAGATACTTGTGTGAAAGAGAGCCAAGGTGATGCAAGAAGTCTGCCTCCTATCTCACCCAAAATCTAGCATGATATGTGCCCTCAGTGCACAAGCTGGGGACAGATCTAGGATCACCTCAGTCATCCTCCTCAGATTGCAGCCTGGCTAGGTATGAATTGCTTTCAGTACTTGCCTATCTTTAGGTCCCAGGAATTCATTTTGTGGCAGAGTAAAGCTTTTCTGACTGCCTCCTTTTAAAGAATATGCTGTAATGGGAAAAAAATGAAGAGCCACAGTCAATCAGCTGTGATCAGTTACAGAAATTAAGAAGCCAGACACACCAGACACAAAAAGGAAATCATACAGATATGGCGGATGGGGCTGCTCTGTAATGCATGAATGCACTGGTTGGCACCCAAGCCTCAGAGGAGAATTAGTTTGTTGTGCCCCAAGTCATTTAAGACACATTACACCACCAAATTTCCTACAGCAGCTGGAATTAATGTGCAATATGTCACCGACGCATGCAAGCACCGACGCCATTAAAGCAGTGCAAAAAGCATTTAGCCCGCTTTAAAGTGTTGTGCGCACATACCCATCATTTCATCTACACACGGACTTAGTGACTGAAAACAGCCTTTAACAAAATGAAGTATTGTGGTTTACTGTAAATAGAAAAAAAAGGGTTCTAACATAATAAAGGGACTGATTATACATCTGTTTTCCAAAAGGTTTATGTGGGTCTATCTTATCTCAGGTGCCCTCAAGGAATAAATGTCAGCTTGCTCCCCAGCAGTTTTGCTTTTCTCAGTTCTTTAGATTCTGCCTTTTTATATATGCATAAGTTCTCTGTTTCAATTTCCTGCCTGCATCTGTCTTTTTAGTTAAAAGTCATGCACTTGAACTCTGGATGAACAAAGGTAAAACTTCAAAACAACTAAAGCTTACAATATCCTTTAAAAACTGGTGAACAGGATTATCAGAAGTTATTGTCTGCCTTTGTACATAGCTGCTATCATTTCCTCCTGGAATTAAACCCTTATAATCTCACAGCAATACCCAAACCAAATATGTAAGGTTCATAAAATATTACAAGCAGCTCCCATGCTCCTGGGAAAATAAGAAGTAAGTGGCTTAGGCTAGTTACCTCTCTACCAACACTTAAGGAATGACGTAAAAGCCATTCACTTTTGACATAATGGCTGCTTACAGATGTAGAAATAAACCCTCCCAAATGGTGCTTTACTTTCAGTTCAGTGTGTCACTGCACTGAGCGCAGCACGTGCCCAGAAGGGGCATCACATTAGTTTTACCTGCCTCACCCAACATCTATATAGATCATGCACTTCAGTGGGAATTTTTGGTGCTTTTATCCAAAACTGGTTGAATGAGCTTTAGATAGAAGCACCAAAAAGCCCCACTGACGCACCCAATCTATACAGATGCTGGGGAGCTGGGTTAGACTAATGCACTTCCTCTTCCAGTAAAGTTTTGTTTGTTGGTTTGTTTTTCCCCCCTATGTCTGTCAGCAGCCTCTATGTCCAATCCTGTACTCTGCTCCCTGGAATAGTTTTTTAAGGCGAGTCCAAATTGGCAAAAACAGGGGAAAAAAGACAAGCAGATTTAGAAGTAGGAACTCTCTTAAGCAGGAGGAAAACACTGACTTCTCCACTGAGCCTGCAGCTTATACTTATGTTGGAGTCAATGCTATTCCCCCACTTGTAGTTTCCCATGTTAGGCTATTATAAATAAGAACAGAGTAAACAAATAAAGCTACTTTTTTGTTTCTTTCCTGTTTTTGCTTAGTCTCTATCACAGCTCTGTTAAAGTAAACCTCTGCTTTCTGTGTAGATCAAAGGTGCTTTCAGCACAAATGTTACGTATTTATTTGTATCTATTAACACCAGACACTTCTACTACATGCTACAAATGAACATGTAGAGAGTTTTGCATACTATGGGTTATGTTTATTACAGTCCCATAGTATAAATTAAGTCCTTTTTAATTATCTCTAGTTAGAGTTGTATAAAATGTCCTCTGACTTTTAATAAGTTCTCTTAGAATTCAGAACATTATCCCTTTCTCTTTTGAACTTAATATGTTTCATTAGGCAAATGTTGATTTTTTTTTTTTTTAGTTTTTTCCCTCCACACCACACATCACTACCACAGAGGCCTTGATAAACAACACCAAAAGCACTAACGGACCATCCTGCACTACAGAAAGGGACAAATTCTTCCCTTGGATTTCAGGCAACGTCCCTCTAAAGTAAAAATCACTTCCTTTGTATATTTATAAGGGAAATAAAAAGATACTCTTGGCTGGAAACTTCCCGTTCCATGCTCTACTGTGACCAGAGCTAAGGGTGGAAACAGACATCTCCTGACACCTCATTTGTGCCACCATACAAAATTTTATGGTGACACAAATGCAGAGCAAAGCAATGTTGATACCCTTTGTTGTGTCACTGAAAGGGATAACAGTGGTTCAGAAACGTGGTAATACTCTGCAGCTTCATTGTGGTGGACGTCTACTACATCTGTGGTGAAAGAGTACAAGCAGCAAGAGCGGCTTGTGCTTTCCCACCACTCCAGGCAGGTGCTCTGGAGTCTTGAGAGGCCCTCAATCCCTGAGAGCACTTGCCTGCTTTCCCTACTTAGGGGGGCACCCCAGGTAATCTCAGGGTGTCTCTCCATAAGTGGGGAAGTCAAGGTTCCCCACAGAGTCAAATCTGGGGCAGGGGGGTGGCTGTGCAGAAACAAGCCCATCCCTGCTCTGTCAGACCCATGTCCCGTATCTGGCTGAAGAAAAGCCCCTGCTTTCCCTGCTGAGTCTGACCCAAAACCAGTGGCAGGTCTGGCTGAGCAAGGAGATCACATCACCCCTTGTCCTGCACCACCAAGGGCAGGATAAGGGGTGATGTACATTTCACCCAGTGAAGCAGATTAGCTGTGCCACATCACATTGTGGCACAGCTGATCCACATCATTCGGCAATGTCTATTTCTAGCCTAAGTTCACAGAAATGGGGGTGAGTGGGTGTAACAGGGAATCCTGGCTCTGTTACTGAAGAAGTGGTGTGGCGCCTTTCAGGGCAGAGACTTTATAGCACAGGCAGCCAGCAGAGTAGGTGTTGAAGGAGAGCCCTGTAGTTGGGTCAGCTGACTGGAGGCATCACATGACAAAAGAGGTATTCAGGCCACAGTTGTATAAACCCTGGGATTAAGCCAGTTCAGGACACCAGCCCTGACAGTTGTAGGGTGCAGACCTCCTGGCAGCAGCATAGCGGGGACAACCCTGTCACTGCTGCTCACCACTTCCTGCTGCTGGGATCAGAAGCACTGCATGGAAAGTGGGGGAGTGATGCACACTCCTGGCTCCATTCTTCCCTCACCCCCTCCTTAGGCAGCATCCACGGCTTGTGCCTTGCTTGCATGGTGGGGTCCCTGAATCTACAGTAGGGCTGGAAGAAAGCATCTCTGCAGGCCTGGGAACAATAAAGAGCTACCCAGGGTAGAGAGCGAGAGATGCCGATTATGCAGGCAAGTGGTCTTTATTTCATGTTAATCCTGGCAAGAATTTGGGTGTCTAACAGGAGGCTGAAGTGTTTTAATTTAAGGTGTACTGGTGGCTTGGGTTGAGAACTACAGGGCTACTCTGGAGGTCCCATTATTGTCCTAGGGGCATGTGATTGTCTTGAGCCCTGCTGGGGGCAGGTTCAGGTAGAGCAGATACAGAACCCGGAGCAGGGCAGAGCATGGGGCCATTGAGCCCAGAGCAGGGAGGAGACAGGGGCTGGGGGCCTGGCACCTGAGAGGGGCAAAACCAGGGCTGGGGCCCAGAGGCCAGGCCTAGAACAGTGGGCCATAGCTGTGGGACCAGGCAGAGGAGAGGAAGCTGGGAAGGTTAAAATCCCAACAAAGGAAGGAAGGCCTAAAATGGCCTGGAGATGTAGGGACAAGTGTCCCACCAACTAGTGACTCAAAACACCTGTGAGGCATGGTGTAGGGAAGGATTGGAGCCATGCAATTAGCCCTTAAGGCATGGACCCCTAGCATGCCTGGGGTCCTTACATTCGTGTAAGATCAGGGCAGCCCCCCATGCTTTAATAACCCTTTATATTAAGGTGTGGTGGGTGAAAGAAGGGTCGAAAGCCCTGAGGACAGGGTGTAAGGAATTTGCTTAGCCTCCAGGGGCTTCATGGCCAGCCCTGGAGATGACGCCCTGTTACAGTGGGAAATAACATTTTAGCAACTTATGTGGAAAGTTATATCTTTAAAAAACATGATATATGCAAAGATACTACATACAGTCACTTTTTATTGGTAGTGTTTCTTCATTTTTGCTTTCTGTGCTGAAGACTTGTAGTAGTTCAGCAAAATTGGCTCTTTTTGAAAGCAGCTCTTGGTAGGTTCCCATATCTGCTATCCTTCCATCTTCCATTACTATTATAAGATCTGTCTGAGGCAGGAATGCCAAGCTGTGTGTCACTAAAATACGAGTCTGAAACACAGAACAGTTTAACTTTTGCCATATGAAAACACCGTATGTAGCAACAGTATAGTTGTTACTATGAGGATTACATAAAGAAGTGCCATAAGAATTTCCTTCTCACGGCGTCTAAAGCAGGCAGGCTGAAGAAACTATTATTATTACTGTATTTTTCTTGCATACCACCTTCCCCCTGCCTCCCTGAAATAAGACATGTACCACTGGAAGGCCAAATAAAGAAAAAAAAAAAAGGCCTTTTCCAGAATCTTGCCTGCCATTGCCGAATGCAGGAGAGGCAGAGTGCTATCATCAGCATCACTCATCTATTTGCTGCAGCCATACAACTAGAGATTTAACCTTGTCAGAGCCACTGCCAAATGGGCAGCATCAATTTGACAGCAAATGTGACAGGGTTAAATGTGCAGTTGTACAGCCTCTCCTGCATATAGCCATGAGGTAAGTATGCAGCCATTCCAGCATCCCAATGCTTCCATTATGGTGTGGACATCAGTTTCCTCACTTAAACACCTCAATTTTGGAAGGCTAATTTTTGGGAAAAGGTAAGTATGGTATGTGAGTAAACACAGTACAATTAATTACAATAAACACAAAGTAATTATGAAATGCTGCTTTGTCCACAAGGTCCTTCAGACTGATATATTATAGCTGATATTTCTAGAATAGGAAAGGGCTCATATCTCAGTGAAGTACAAAGCTTTGAAATCTCTGCTTTAGGGGAAACTTGGATAATGCAGCTCTCCTAAATACAACTGAAATGGTGAATGACTGGCATTCCTAAATCTCTGCCACCTACATAGACGTGATTGAAGCCTCCCAGTCTGCTGTTAACTTTATATGAAGTATCACCAATATTGAAAAAAGTCTGCTTTGTTTACCTTGTTTTTTAAGAGCCCTGAGGGCCCAATAAGCTTTTCAAAAAGATGCCTTCCAACATGTACGTCTACAGCTGACAATGGGTCATCCAGAAGATATATGTCTGCATTGCTATAAACAGCTCTAGCCAGACTCACCCTTTGTTTCTGCCCGCCACTTATGTTAACTCCCTAAGAAGAGAAAATACATCAGTAGATCAAACTTGATGCAGCTTTTTGTTTTGTTTTGTTTTTTTAAAAACTTCTTCAGCTATTACTCCATTCCTAAATATGACTATCGCAATATAATCATTGAAAATTCCATAAAATAGACAATCACCCTTGGAGCTATGAACCTGATTTACTATCACTGCAAACCTGTATGTCTAACTAATGTCTGTGAAAACAGATCATATCAATAGTCTCAAAAGGAGATAACTTCTATGTTTTTCTGATAGATATAGAACATCTTTCATGTTATTGGAGGCTTTTCTGTACTTATATATGATTTACTTTTTTTTCTCATTTTGCTTGAAGGTTATAAAGACTACTTAAACATTTTGTTTACAGGTTAAAACTGCTGTTGTAAGTGAACAGCAAAGCATTACGGTAGGGACACAGCTTAACTATAAACCAGGTATATTTCTTTATAATTGGCTACAAATCCATTTACAGATGGTTCCTAATGTTTGCATCACTTTATTTGTAAGAGCCTATGATTATGAGTTTTCTCTCTGATCCCCCCAGTATCTTCCATGTAAGATCTCTAAGTGCTATAAGCAGGCATGGAAAAATATGAATTAATTCTGTATTTTTTATATATACAAACAAAGGGAAAACAATTAGCCTTTGAAAGAGCAGTCTGTAATTTGCAGTCTGCATCTTTGTGCATAAACTGGGAAAAAGGGTAAAGTTGAGAGTTTCAATTTTGCCATATAAGTCTCAACATTCTGGATAAAGGAAACTCCCTCGTTTTGATACTAGTATGGCAGTAGCTTCAAGTATTTTAGCTATAAGTAAAGTCTTCAGACTAAGAACGCATACCAGTCTTGAAGCCCTAGTAACAGAAAAATGTTCTTTTGTCATATCTCACAGGCAAAATATGATACTTACTGTATTTAAATACACAGGTAGAGTCTCTGGAACCATATTTCATTGCCTGTCTTACAACAAATCGAAACCAGAATAGTGACAGTTGGGAGAAACAATTCCACAAAAAGATAGAGCAATTTTAGCCTGTCACCATTAGCCAGCTTGCGTATAAACGCACATGAACAGTTTTTGCCTAATACACTGAAATGCCCTTGTTAACCACTGTAATGAAAACAGAAACATTAGTTCTACTGTTTATAAGCTTCTGGTTCCTGCTCTGGGATAGATCAGCATTTTCTATGCAATATGATATGTAAAAGCTAAGTGTTACCTGAATGTTTTCTTTTGTTGGTATTTTAAAATGCATAACTACTAAAGTTTTAGTATTACCATTCATCAGTATTCCAATTTGAAAATGGGTCCATCTCATAACATTTCAGAATTTTTCCTTATCAGAATGGCCAAAATAATTGGCATGAAAAAACTGCTGGAACAGTGACATCTGGCTTCATCTTTTCATTATTAAAAAAATTATTTTTTGAAGATAAATCTTGATATGGATACAAGCTTAACACCAGCTGCTAAACACAAATAATTACAATGTCATAGGGATAATGGAGACCTGGTGGGACTCCACCCATGACTGGGCCACAGGTATAGATGGCTATACCCTGTATAGGAGAGACCAAGTGGACAAAAGGGGTGGGGGTCAAGGAAAGCTACGCGTCCCTGCAAGCCAAAACTGGTGCTCAGGGTGGACAACTGGAGACCCTCTGGGTTAAAATCCGTGGGGAACATGGCACAAGGGACACAATGGTGCGAGTCTACTACAGACCCCCTACCTAGGATCAAGAGCTTGACCAGGAGTTTGTCAGGGAATTGGCTGAGGCTGCATGCTCCTGGTGCACAGTTGTCATGGGAGACTTCAACTACCCAGACATCTCATAGGAAAACTGCTCAGCCAAATCCAAGCGGTCTCAAAGCTTTCTCTCGTGTGTGGACAACCTCTATCTGACTCGAGAAGTCTACGGGCCGACGAGAGGTAAAGCGCTACTTGACCTGGTACTGGCAATGGGGGATGACCTAATCAGCGACCTAATGATCAAAG
>NW_017729032.1:234418278-234419028 GCF_001723915.1 Gavialis gangeticus
GCTGACCTCATGAAGGAACACCTTGAGAAACTGGATACCTTCGAGTCAGCCGGCCCTGACGGCTTACACCCCAGGGTACTCAAAAAAGCTGGTTAGCATCATAGCTTAGCCACTGGCATGGATTTTCGAGAACTCCTGGCGCTTTGGTGAAGTGCCCGAAGATTAGAAGAAGGCCAATGTGCCTATCTTCAAGAAAGAGAGGAAAGTGGATCCGGAAAACTACAGGCTTGTTAGCCTGACCTCTATCCTGGGGAAGGTCTTGGAAAAGATTATCAAAGAGGCCGTTCTTAACAGACTGGCTGATGGCAACATCCTGAGGGTTAGCTAGCATGGGTTTGTTGTGGGTAGGTCTTGCTTGACCAATCTTATTTCCTTTTATGACCAGGTGACCTATCACCTGGACAAGGGAGAAGAGATTGATGTTGTATATCTTGACTTTTTAAAAAAGCCTTCAATCTGGTATCCCATAATCACTTGTTAGCAAAATTGGCTAACTGGCCTTGGCCTTACCACAATCCGCTGGCTGGCTTTTGGCTAGTGTTGATGGTCAGACAACAGGACTTGTACCAGCTAATTACATCAAAATATTGGGTAAAAGAAGAGGTAGAAAAACAGCAGAAGTGGAAAGGATGACAGAACAACAGCCAGCTTTTACCAACACATCATCTGTTAGAGGAACCACCACTGTTGACACGTTAGAGGAGCAGGAAGCTGCCTTCGAATCTGTTTTTGTTGGAACTGACAAAGTTC
>NW_017729032.1:234424028-234426927 GCF_001723915.1 Gavialis gangeticus
CAGTATGCTTATAGGCTCAGCAATGCTATGCTGGCTAGCACTACAGACAAAAGGGACTTGGTTATGATTGACCACAAGATGAACATGAGCCTTCAATGTGATGCTGCAGCTAGTAAAGAGAACAAAATGCTGGCTAGTAAAGAGAACAAAATGCATAGACGCTTCTCAAGCAAATCCCAGGACATCATTCTCCCATTGTACTCAGCCTTGGTGAGGCCGCAGCTGTAGTACTGCATCCAGTTTTGGGCTCCACAATTCAAAAAGGACGTGGAGAAGCTTGAGAGAGTGCAGAGAAGAGCCACACGCATGATCAGAGGTCAGGAAAACGAACCTTACGAAGACAGGGACTCCCCAGCCTGGAAAAGCACAGGCTCAGGGGTGATTTGGTGATTTGGTGGCTGCCTATAAGATTATCAGGGGTGCTCACCAGGATATGGGAGAACGTTTGTTCACCAAAGCACCCCAAGGGAGGATGAGTCAAATGGTCACAAACTCCTTCATGATCATTTTAGGCTAGACATAAGGAAGAACTTCTTTTTTACTGTCTGACCCCTCAAGGTTTGGTATAGACTACCGTCAGAGGTGGTTCAAGCACCTACTTTCAACAGATCCTCAAAAGTATTCTGACAACTACCTCATAAAAGATTTCTTACTGCCTAAATATGGGGTTAATTACCTAAATTCTTTTGAGGTGCTAGGCCAAGACTACTGGATGAAGCAGTGATTAGTCATCCTTTCCAGCATTTTTCATGTTACATGCTAATTAGCAGATTAAACACATTTGGAAGCATGTGTGAACATTAGCTCAGCTGAGTGATCTATGATGACTCAAGTTCTCTCACCCTTTCTCCAATCTCTGTTTGATCTCCATTTGGTAATTGCTCCAAATCTGGTAGTAAAGCACAGGCTTCCAAAACCTTCTCATAATCTGGCTTGTTTAGACCTGAGCCAAAGAGAATATTTTCCTGTAAAATAGAATTCTGAATCCAAGCTTGTTGGGAAACGTAGGCCACCGAGCCCTAAAAAAGACAGAAAGAAAAGAAAAATAAATATGCTTTCACTTGAACAGGGCTTCAAGGGGAAGGACAGAATTTTAAAGACATCTGTTGTTCAAACATTACCTCAAAGTAACGGTTCCAAAGTATCAGCTTTATCAAACTGTGTTATCATTCTAAGAAGTCAGTTATTACAG
Source organism: Gavialis gangeticus (assembly GCF_001723915.1). NCBI lineage: Eukaryota > Metazoa > Chordata > Crocodylia > Gavialidae > Gavialis > Gavialis gangeticus. The sequence continues at coordinate 234,425,221 of NW_017729032.1, forward strand.
ACCAGACTGCCTAAAAGATTCATTTTTAGAAGACACCTACACACTGATTGGTATGCCCAGTTATGTCACCTCTACCTGGATTGACTTTTAAAACCTACTTTTGAGTAGTATCACTGAGGGTAATGTTTATACAGTGCCATATAAAATATGCTATGTCCATTTCCATGCGCTAGCTCCAAGACTGTAGCTGCCTTAGTGGGGTGCTGCCTTTTAAGCAGAGACTATTTGTTCATGCATGCAATACAATACTATGGTTGATGCACGGCTGGATGGGGACACAGGATGTTTCAGCATGATGGTTATCAATGGGCACGTCTACACAAGATGCTGTCACCATAGCAACACGCTACAGTGACACAGTGTTGGTGGGCACAAACTGTGATGCTGCAACTACGTCACTGTAGCAACATGCTCCCTTGCTATAGGCATTACTACAGCAACATAGTAGCTAAAAAGAACCGTGTGCTGCTGGCACGACAGTATAGGCTGTTACTGCACCATCACTTAGTACTTCCAAAAGGAAGTATTAAATAACAGCACAGGAACAGCAGCACCATAGGGGCACATATAGACGTGCCCAGTGTGACACAAGGCAACTTTTTCAGTCCTAAGATCTGCCTCAGGACACAAACATACCAAAAACTGGGACCATATTTTGGATGTGACAACCCCACTCTCCAACCATGATCCAATTTAGTTTGCATTTTTTAATGTAAAACTCATTTTAATAGGTTACTCAAGCTGTAATAATAGAGTGTAGTGCTTCTTTCCATATGCTATTGTGGCTAATTATTTTGGGCTTTCACATATTGTTATTAAGCTAACTGGATGAAAACACCAATTGACGATTAGAACTATACCTGACTAAATGATTACAATACAGCTACTTTTTGCTTAACGTCATAGTTACGTTCTCGAAAAATGCAACTTTAAGCAAAATGATGTTAAGCAAATCCAGTTACATCACGGTAGTTACTTACTAGTAGGCGGTGGCCAAACAACGTTATAACTGAACATTGCGTGACTTTAAACAAGTATGTTCTCTACTAGATCAGCGATGTAATAACAAAACAACATTAGCCAGGACAACGTTAAAAGAGGAGTACCTATAGTCCCTTGGGGCATTAATCTAGGAATCTACTAATTTTACTAGGAACTAGTAGAATCCTTGCAACATTATCTGCCACCCTATGAGCTGATACTAGCTCCTGAGCAGTAGTTTTTGTTTAGCTCCCCTTCCCAAACCTACACTGTTTCCCTCCTTTTAAAGGGGTGTTGTTAGATGTTAAATGCTCTTACGACAGGAGTGTTCATGCACTAAGATGGGAAAAGATGAGCTAAGTGCCCTCTAAGCACCTCAAAGTTATGCCTCTTCAAGAGAAGATCATCTGCAGCTGGTGTTAAGCAGCTTGTGTTGCAGCAGTCAGTCTGCTACACGGGGTGAATACAATCTGAGGTCTGGTATCCCAGGATGCACTACTCCCAGTTCTTCCCCTGTCCTCCCCCAACAAAGCAGATGACTTAGATTCATCATCCAGAACTCTACTGCCCCAAACAGACAGAGCAGGGACAACCATGGGTAAGTGGGGAGATGGGGGGAGAAGGGGGTGGGGAGGATAGGGGAGGTGCCAGGTAAGTGGGGGCTGCCAGGGAGCTGTGGGGGAGGTGTTGGTGAACAGGGAGCCACTACAGAGCCTTAGAGCTGAG
>NW_017729032.1:234431927-234457484 GCF_001723915.1 Gavialis gangeticus
GTGAAAAAAATAGAATTACTACAGCGAATCAAAGAAGGTTTGCTTTTTAGTCTACATGGTCTCAAAAGCTACTACCAGGTATTTCAGGAAAAGGGTAGAAAGCCTTTATAGCACGACCTGCCTATACGTAGGATTTCCTCTTGGCTCCTATCCGTTAGAGGTTAGCCTAAGCACTCTGAAGCAAGCTGGTTTATATCCCTTTTAAATATAACAGGGGGTGTTATTCTTAAGTATTTAGTGCGTGTGTGTGTGGGGAGGATAGGGGAGGTGCCAGGTAAGTGGGGGCTGCCAGGGAGCTGTGGGGGAGGTGTTGGTGAACAGGGAGCCACTACAGAGCCTTAGAGCTGAGCAGCCATTGGGCAGACTTGGCAGCTCCTAGCCACATCCCTGCTCACCAGACCTCTAGCAGCAAATCAGAGCTTTGCACATTAGAGATGGCATTAACTTTTTAATGTGCAACTGCTCACAGCATGTTCTAACTTTAATACTGTCTAACATTTCATAGAATTGCAAATTGTAACATGTATCAGCACCATGATTGTTTTCCTTCCCTAAGAATAATTCACCGTGGCCATGTGCAAAATACAGTCACTCCTATATATGGGTCACAATTTTATCACTGTTCCAAATCAGCCATGCTTAAATCCTTAGGCAGGATATATGACCTAAATCCTTAAGGATTTTTATAGTGAATAATTATACATTTAAATAAAAAGGAGCTGTATCATATTACCTTTCGTGTAATCATCCAACAACAAGCAATGTGAATTTTATCCCAGTTTTCTCAGAAGAATATGCTGGCGGTGTCTCAAAAATATTTAACTGCCAATGCATTTTTTTATGAATAAAAATAGTTAATTCTCTGAAGCAACCCTATATAAATAGTATAACTACAGTGATTTTTTTTTTAAAAAGTGACTTTACCCTTCTTTGGACTGTTCCTTCCAGTTTCTCCATTTCTCCCAGAATAGCTGAAAGGAAAGATGATTTTCCAGATCCAACTTGTCCAACAACAGCAACTAAAGCACCTTCTGGGATCCTCACATTCAGACTAGAAATGTTTAGACAGATAGACACCATTCATCCCCTCTGTCAACACTGTGCTGTTTACAGAGTAGTATCCCCCTGTAGCAGATGCTCAGAAGGACAAAATACTCAATCTACCCCTACAGTGACTGAGGAAACAAACATTTCTGTTTGGGCATCTCTGACTCTAAAAGGTTCTGTACTCCTCAGAACCCTGAAACAATGGCTTTGCAAAAATAGCTGCATGTGGTTGCATGTTTAAAAAGTTTTAATGTTTCATTTGGTCACAATATATTGTGGGCACCTTGAATAGGACAACCCCTAATTACTGTCTTGTAGAGTATCAGCCTTATTACCCACCTTCTTAACGATTGATGTGCCTTCAAGCATTTTTTGCAATAAAGTTCTACATTTCACAAAAATCTATTTTACAGCTTCTTCATATTGACCCATCTACTGTACTTAGTACATCTGCTTTTACAATATTAAGATAGTGATCCAACTTATGCTCTGTTTCCAAAAGGATTAAATTCTATTAGATTACTGAATCACAGACATAACAACTTTCTCAGCCGTGTTTTTGTAGGAATGCAGTTTCAAAATCTCTTGCATTTTTGCATTAAAAGACTACTGTATTGTCAATGAATTGACACATGCAAAATTGAGCTTTTTGTAGAGAAATTATGCTTCTGTGATGCATTTAGGACTTAGTGTTTGGTTGAATGTAAAGCAGTAGTAGGAAGATGAGATGGAAATGAGATCACTTTAATGAGATGGGGATGAGTATCTGGATATGCTGTTTCATTTCTGTTTTGTTTCTGTACTACATTTCATTATGATGGTGTATTATACACCATTACTAGTTCCTCAACGTAGCTGGTTGCTAATGCAGTGCCAATATTGATACCAAATTTGCCCATATTCTCTGAAACTCCCACTGTCTTAGTTTTTCCAGGTCACTCTGCAGCATGGTTATATTTCTTTGTGTACTAACTTTGTCCTTGTGTATCATCTTTTAATTTAAGCATTTCTTAATTTGCATCACACACTAGACCTGAAAAATCTAAGACATGGCCATTCAGGAAACAGAAATTCTTGGGAATCTGTTGTTCTTGCAGTAATATTGACAAAAGGAAAAATTGTTTCCAAGGTGGAGACCCCAGTGACAGCAAAGTTAAATTAAGGAAGCTGTACTTAAAAACAATAAGAGATCATGTATGCTTCCGGGAGGGCATATAGGAGACATCTTGTATTCCTATGTACTTGTGTGGCCACCTATAACATGAATAGCAATGCAGAAAGTGAAACTGCCTCTGTAAAATTCATATACCCTCCCCTCCTGCAAGTTGATATGATGGGCAAGGGGACTAAATATCAGCCTCACTCTCTTTAAAGATGTAGGCTTATAGTAGTACCTGCATGTCAGGAAACATATGCTACTCTGGGTTAATTCCTTTTCTGGAGTAGTGGTGACATGAGGCATAAGACTGTGGTCTGGGGAGTTGCAATCATCTACTTGGGACATTCTGAGACCAAAAAAAATTCTGCCCCTTAGACTAGGCAGACCATATGTCATCATTTACCCAAATGCTATGGAAATGCAGTGTAGCAGAATGTGAAGCTTATACAGATGTTGTTCAAAGTACTTATTAAAAATGGTATTTTTTTTCTTACTTATTTAAAATTTGTGCACTGTTCTCATCCCAGCGGAAAGAAGCATCAATAAATCCTACAGCATGATCTGTTGCAGTGAAGAGAAAGAAACAATGACTCAGAGGCAGCTGCCTAGTTGTTATTTCTAAATAATTAGTGTACAAGATGTAAATGAAAAATATATGTGCCAGCTTACTTGCACTGTAGTTTGTGTCAATATTTTGAGGATCGAGGTCTTCAGAATTTAGGAAGTCCTCTAAACGACCCAGAGAAATTTTTGTCTGTAACAAGTACAAATATTTACATTATTTCAGATTCTTAAACAATACTTCAAATACCTAGACTACATTGAGAGAAGCATGCCATGCACGGGTTTGTTTTTTTTAAATGGCCACTGCTTCATCCAGGGTTAAATTATCTGGAGTAGTTTTTCTCCATTTGTATACTTTCCACCTTGTGAATGCGTAACTGTTAGAACATAAAGCTACTGCATGACAGGGAGCAGCCCCTCCACCCACTTTAGAAATCACTCCAAATGTGCATTTGTCCATGCTTTAACATGTATGGAAAAAATAGATTGAGCACATGTAGAAATAGCAACAGTATTTTTGACAACTGTTAGTCATTTCTCATAATACACTAACATACTTCAAAAGATATCGGAGAACTTCTATCCCTGAAGTTCTACCATCAAAGCCATGAAAATACTCCATTATTCACCCAACTAATATAATAACATAAGACTCAAAAAAAAAACTGGGCTGCTTAGCCATCCATTAAATGTAGATGAAACCACATGATGATAAATGAGAGAGGACCGTATTACCCTTTACAACACCCATACATATTTTGTTTTTTTTTACCTGGGCTACAGCAGAGATCACAGCTGGCAAATCAAACAGTGGCAGCCGTAAAATATTAAACAAAGAGATGGATGTGAAAACTTTAGCTGCAGTTAAAACATTCTCTTCATCCAGGAGAAAATATATTCCAAATGTAGCTAAAGAGACCTTTAAAAAAACAGAGGGATTTTTGTTTTTCCATTTGTACTTTTCAACAATTTCTTAAAGGATAAAAGCATGAAATTAACGGAAGTTAAATATAAACTAACATACCAAATGCCATCATCAACAAATTAAAATAATACAGCTGTGGTATATAGAATAAATATAAGCTCTTGTATCATAATTAAAATATTCCATTCCTTAATTAAATATATGCATAGAAATACTCCCACAGAATTTCACGTCCAGAGTATGTCAAGGCCCAATTCTCTCCTTTTATAAATGTGGATTTGTATACTTTCCTTACCCACAGAACTCCATGTATGCCTATCTTCCAGAGTTCATGTGCACTATCGTTTTAACTAGCAGCACACATGATCACTGAGCTCAAAAAGAGAAGGAGTTTAAGTTACTGCTGGGTAGGAAATTGTTTTCCCATGCTTGGATAATTTTCCAGAATTAAGTTTATTTTACCATCCTGAATCGGCACAATGAGCTGAATCTCACCAGATTTTACATGGGTGCGCTGCACTTCATGTAAACTAACCTAGATGTATCATACAGAATTGGTGCATTTTACAGGCTTATGTTTTTATTAAAGTTGATAAAAAGAACTGTATGTACTTTTTTGCTTTTGGCTATCAAAAAACAGGACACATTCATTTTTATTTAACATCCCCCTCCATCTAATTTCTAAACTGAAATCTTGAAAATGGGTTTTTTAATATAGTTATACTGTATAATCCTGAATAGCCTATCTAAATGACTAACATGGTTTGAAGGATCTGGACCTCAATCCTCCCTCTCAACATACAGGGATAAACCTATTAGATTAGGTATAGACTAAGTCCTCAGTTAACTGTTTTACACTAGATGAGGCTCTGACCCATAATTTCTCTCGTGTAAAGAAGTGATTCAAAATGAAAGTTTAAATGAATTCCTGATACAGTTCCACTGCTTAAGCTGTCTAGATGACATGCAGTTTCAGTTTCTTAATTTGCAGAACCTTATAGATAGAGGCATTGTTCATTTAAAAAAAAAAAAAAAAGTTTGGCTCTTTCAAATTTCTTAAAAGCAGGATGGCATACTGGCCAGTGGCCACACAGGGAAGTGCTTTTTTTACAACAGTTTTCCTATGTAACAAAATCTTACAATTTTCTTTTATTCTCTAGGAATGACATGTTACTAAAATTATATTAATGTATTATGCAGCTACAGTTTCACCACTGAAACTATTAACATTCAGTACTTGTACAGATTTATATATCATGCCACAGCTATGAGTTAAGGGAAGAAAATATGTATAGAACCACATACTTTACATTCAGCTGTTCTCCATGCTGCAAGGGAGCAGCGTGGGGGTGGGGGGCTTGACCCCAGGAGATCCAGGAATCCAAAAAAACCTGCGTTTTTTTTTTTTTTTTTTAAAACAAAAAGCAGAGCAGCGCATGCAGAGGCAGCATGTGTCACTCAAAACTGGAGTCTGGATAGCCAGAACTATACTCCAGCCGCCAGCCAGACTCTGAGTGGCAGGATCGCCGTTGCTGGAGCCCCAGGACCTCAGGCGAGGCTGCTGGGGCCAGCACTGGGCTGGCCTCAGCGGCCTGCCGTACCCAACCAAGGGTAACCTGTCACACACAAGAGGGCATGTGGCACAATCATTCCTTGGGGACAACTAGCGATGGCACAAAATGTCCTGTTGGTAGCTGTCCCCAGGGAACCAAATGTCCATGCTCGTGTGGATGTGGCCAAAGTAGCTAAATTCTTTTCCTAGGGCTGCACAGCAAATGAGTAACAAATCAGGGATAAAACTCCTGAATTTCCAGCTTTCCTTCATGAACTCAGTTTTCTGGCACATCCACCACACTCTCTGGGTTAGGTCAGGGGAACAGGTACACAGGAAAAAAATTAAAGTATTGACTTAAGTTGTGTTTATATTTCTCTGCTATAGCAATTGCCTTGGTATGGATCAATAAGCCGGAACAGAAAAATACCTGTTTCACTTCTGAATCTAACTATGCTACTTAGGAAGCAAGAAAGCTGGCAAAATAGATAGCAAATTTTGTGAATAAAGTGAAAAGCTTTGTTTGAGTCACAAGATATTAAAGAAATGCACAAAAAACATTCTGCCTCACTCCATGAAGATGATGATCTTCTGTCCATCTCAAGTACATTTCCTAGCACAACTAGTCTTACATTGTCTATAGTCAATTTATATTTAAGATATCTTTTTCCCCCACTAACCAAATTACTGCTTACAGACAGAAGCATAACAGGACAGTTTGGTATCCTGGGCAGTGGGAGCACAAGGGGTGGCAGTGGCTCTTGGCTACTGGCAGTAGTAGCACAGCTGGCCAAGAAAGGATGTTATTTTTCTGCCCCTGCTTTCCTCCCCCCGCCAAGCTGGCACCTGCGACTGCTGTCTCAGTTGCTCCCCCTAACTTCTGTTAGTGCTTACATAAGAACTTGAGCCTATACCAGCCTCTACTCTGACACCATAATCTTATATTTTTTAATCTTATATTTTTAAAAACTGATCACTGAAATAAAAGCTTCACTTAAATGTTTAGTTGGTATAAAGGTAAGAATCACTTTAAGAAGAATGTGCAATTCTCTGCATGAGAGAATAAGGGTCCTCTGATTATGGCACTTCACTGAAACTCAGGAAATCTGGATTTTACTCTTGGCTTGCTGTATGAATTTGGATAATCCACATCTCCATGGCTCAATTCCCCTCTGTAAAATATTTTTATTATAGTATTTCATGATCTCACAGAGGGTTTGTGATTATAAATTCATCAACAGTTGTGAGGCTTTTAGATACTACAGTGACAGGGAATATATAAGTAATCAACATTATACAAATGTATACAGTCAAGAAACGTACCAGAAAAGGAATGCATGTCAAAGTTAGCATAGAGAAAGTTGCCAAGTATCCAGATGACTTCAAAACATTTATTTCGTGTTCTCGAATTTCCATAACCTTCTTCTGATAGAATGTCTCCCATGCATAAAGTTTGAGAATCTAAACAGAAATCAAACTGAAAATTACCTTGTAATAAATCAGGAGAAATTATCATAACTTTTGGAACAAACTCATTTTTAGTTGTCTGTAGAGGTTTTAATATTATAAAACTGTAAACATCCAATATCCATTTTCCCAGTGGATAGTTTTAAAAATGAAATATTGTCCTAGTAAGACTCAACATAACTCAAAACTGAAATTCAGTTAGTCTATAAGGTACAGCTCTAACCTGTCTTCTGTCAAAATGAAATTACTGCTGTTCAGAATAGCATGTGGTAGCGCCTTTTAGCTCTATACATCTCACTATGTCCATCTTCCGTTAAAATAATTATTATTCCTAGGTACTCTTATCGCCATTTATCTTTCTATGTGTTTTAGTTAGCTAAAATTTATCTAGGCAGGTGTCAAAATCAGACTTCTCTGCAAATGTCCTCTATCACTGGCTGATAAAGAAAATATCAGTTCGGTAGTCCAAGCTCATATTTCACTTTCCTGGAGAACCTGGTATAAGAATGAATATCTTCAGCTAGGAAATCAATCAAATGCTTACCTAATTAAGGACAGCATGTAAAGTGTGCTCAAAAGAGTTTGGCTGACAACTTAAAACAACCCTATTGCTGTTATACATAACATGAACAAAGAGGCTGTGTCCACATGAGCATGGACATTTGTTTCCCCAGGGACAAGAAGCAGCGGCAGACCTTGTACCTTGTGCTGCTGCTACTTGTTCTTGGGGAACTCCCATGCCATGTGCCCTGGCACGCAGCAGGTTACTGTGGTTGGGGTAGGAGAGGCTTGGGCTAGCGACTGTGCTGGCCCCAGCAGCCTTACCTGAGGTCCTGGGGACCAGGAAACCTGCAGCCATGGGACTCCTGCAGCTGGGAGCCTGGCCAGCAACCAGTGTGACTCCAGCTGGCCAGGTGCCGATTTTGGGCAGTGCGCACTGCCACCATGTGTGCTGCCTGCTTTTTTCCTGCACCGGTTTTTTGACCCTTGGCTCTCCTGGGATCAAACCTTCCCTCCCCAACAACACTGCAAGGCAGCAGCATGGAGAATGCCTAAATGTGCAGCCTTTTTCGTATGTATAGTTTCTATTAAGTGCATGTCTTCAGTCTGAAGAATTCTAGGATTTTTTTCATAGGAAAGATATTCTGTAACGGTGTAACCTGACATTATTATTAATAGTACATGAGATGAATAAAGGAAGAGAGGCCTTGGGCCTTCTACTGACAAATAAATAACAGTACATTATAACATGTTTGTACTGAAAATATTGTTGCTCTTACTTAAAACCAAATAACATCTCAGCTAACAGAACTTCCTCTCTGTGTAATAATAATTTACTGCTAAGAATTTATATGTCCTAAGCCATATTAGCAATACTGATTACATCTAGAAATTCAAAAACTTGAGGGGAATACACCATAAACTATGAATTACTTGAATGTGGGTGTATTTTAGATCTGAAGTATAAATGACAAATTGTGATGCTCAGGAAAAAAAATATTTGGAAAGCTTGTTTCCTTTTTTCACTAAAACTTAACTTTTGACAGAAATTTGCAGGCATCTAAAGACAGTCTATTCTGATGAAATACTAAAGCAAATTATAAGAAAATTTCATTGTTAATCTGTATTTCAGAATCACATTTCTAACTAACCTTAATATAGCTTTAAAAAAATCACTTTGAACACTTTACATAAAAGAACTTCTTTCTCCTATTTATTGTCTCTCATGTCATCTGAAAGGTCAGTGGCAAGATCCTAGTTTTATGAATTATGTACTGTGTCATCGTTACAAACTAGTGTAAGTACCGTGAAACTAATTAGCTTCTTGCTTTACCTTTATTCCATGTAATATTTCATTTAGCAGCTTAACCCGTTGGTCTGCAGTCTTCATTTGGCTTTTCTGGTTAAAAGACAGAAATGTTTACTTTTTAAAATAAGAATAAAATAATCAAATTACCTTGCGTACTGCCTACTGCATTATCATCACTTTTTTGGATAATATTTAATTTGTTAAACATACTTTACCTTATCAGTCTGGTATATGGTTTTATGCTGTCACATAATTCACAAAATGGTAAAAGAATTAGTAAATCTATTCCAATGCCACTTTACCTATAATAAATCCTGAGATTTTAAAAAATTCTTCTTGCGGCATGGTGATGACAGAAACCAGTTCATTCCTTGAGTTCTAATTAGAAACTTCTTAATTAGATTTTTAATTCCCAGAGTGTTCTGTTCTGGAATAATCATATCAATTTAAATCTACATAGACTTTGAGTATCTAAAGTTGGACACACAAAAATCTAATCTTTTTAAGTATAACATTTCAGCACGGTCACATACATGGTATACAATAGCAATTATTTGCAAATTCATCTGACCCAAATAGTTAAAGAATATAATCTTGTTCACTTACTATATACAAGCTGTTGTTCCATTAAATGATTACATTTGACTAAAGTAAACAGAATTTCACCCAGTCTGATTTGTGAGATACAAGCTAGTACTAGTTAAGCTGAAATGTGTTGGGTTTTTTTTGGGGGGTGGGGAGGGAGGGAGTGGGGAATTCTTCTGTTACTGGTAACACCTCTGATTTTTCTACTCACGGTTAATTTCTGCATGTCATTCAAACAATGAAGGCAATTTCAAAACATACTAGTCAGTGTAGCCTATGATTTTGTTTGTTTCCCAGTAATGATACCTAGGTAGAATATTACAATGGTTAGGTTGCAAAATTGGCCTAGATCACCAGGCCTCATCCTCTGCTTACACAGAGCTCCTATAGATGTGCATGGAGACTGCTCTGACATGCTAGAAATCCGGCGCATGGGAGCAGACTCAATTAATTGAGTCTGCTGGAGAACAGAAACTGACATGCTCCGGCAGCCTTCTGGGTCACGTGTATCAGTGTTCCCACACATCTCGGCACTGAAAAAGTGGCCGCAGGATGCTTTGAAATAAAACATGTTCAATAAGCTTTAGTTCAAAGTGCCCTACCACCATTTTTTCAGTGCAGGGATGTGTAGGGACGCTGATACACGTGATGCACAGGCACTTTTAATGAGCACAGCTTGCTAATTAAAGCACCGGGTGCCATGTCCCAGAACACATGTAAAATTGCTCATAACTGCAAAGATCTGTGATCTGAGGAAGCTGTCTAAGAATCTCTCCCCCACTACCACTGGTTGAGAGTGCAGGTTGTCAGCTTCTATAACATGATGTTTCCACACTGATGATATTGCCTAGACCTCACAAAGGCCTCTACCAGGTCTTTTGCTGTACTATGCAGAGACACCTGAGACGAGGTATGGTACAGAATAAAAAAAGCTCCTGCTTTGGTTCACCTAAGCTTTCCTGGTGAAGGTAAAGTAGTTTAGAGATGTATTATTTTTCCCATGCTCATCCTAGCTACATTGTAAATGGAGATGAAGTATCGCAGAGCCAGAAGGGACCTTGGAGGTGTTAGGATGTTTGTAGGGGCGCAACACTGATGATTTCTCTGGCCTCGCTTAGATCTGCTAGAGATTATAGTGACCTTTGTAGGCTTTTCTGAGTGTTGGTGGGGATGCTCTAGAATCTGGCTTCAAAGGGAAGTGTGAATGAGAGTTTAAGAATGTGAGGTCCAGTCACAGAAGCTTCAAAGTTTTGTCTCTCTAGAACGCCCTTCTGTTTGCAGGATCAGGACCTACCAACACTTACATAGATAAAAAATACTATTTACATTTTATTATAAATATAGTTTGATCTAAATAATGGACAAGAACTGTATTTTTACACCCCCCTCCACCCAAAGCAGCCTTTGATTAGGGTTTTTGTGCAAGATTAAGTATATACATTAATTTTATAAACATAATTAAAAATTAACTCCTCAATATAGCACTTGAAAATTTTCCAGCGTTTGCGTTTCTTACCTTCAGATGTTTTACTTTGGCAGCGACAAAAGCATTTATAGGTATAACCAAAACAAGCACTGCAACGCCTGCTAATACTGATGGGCCCAGTTCTTGCCAGAGAAAGATAATAGCCATCAGGATCTGAAATGGTGCTGACCAGAGAAGGTTGAGGTTTACAGCCATTTCCATTAGTTGCTGGGCATCTGAGGACATCAAGTTAACAATTTCACCACTTGTGTATTTTCTCCGAGCAGAGTTAGCTAAGGTTAAGGCCTGAAAGCAATATAACAAGGTCCCAAAAGGTCAAGGTCACAAAAAGTAGTATCTATCTTGAACATGTGCTTTTTTTTTTTTATTGTATTGCTTTACATGTTTCACACAGACTTATCATTAAGCATCCACGGGAAACTTAGGAGGGTGGCTTTCTTATAACAGCAGAGGAAAACTGCACTCAGTGAACGAGACTCCAAAGTCTAGTCTGCCCCTTGTGTACCAAGTAATGAAACCAGAGGGGTGTAAAGAAATACTAAAAGCCTTAGTTAGATCTGGCCAAGGGAGAATTTCTTCAGGGCTGAAAGACTGCCATAGGCTCTCTTAGGGAGACAGCAGAGAATATCAACAAAGATATTCAAGGTCACTTTCAGTCTCTTTAGAGAGGTTGTCCCTTGAACAAATAAAGTAGATAAATTAAGACCTTGAACCCTTCACTGCATACACAGTAAACTTATGCTACACTAAACAACAACCTGTAAATAATCCGTCTCACTCACTGCACACAAAATTGAAAAAGTAGTAAACAGATATCAGTTTTGCTTCATTTACTACATATTAGCAGGGCTGCTACAGTAATACTTTGCAGGCCAAGTTTTTCTCTACTGCAAAGTTCCTACACATTTCTTTTTTAACCCCTAAATCCCCTCGTACTCATTGGCTCCACCTTATGTTTTATGACAGGGGTTTTCAACCTTTTTTAGTCCAAGTACCCCTGGAGGCCTGACACTGAGCGTAGGGATGGCGGGTGGGTGGGGACGGAGTGCTGCTCCCTCCCAGGAGCAGGGCCAGGGCACGGTGGGGAAGCTCACTGGACTGGTGTGTGGCAGCGGCAGCCTCTGCATGCGAGCTTCCCTGCCCTGCAGAGGGGCACCGCTGCCCTCCCCCCACCCCGGCCCTGCTCCTGGGAGGTGACAGCACTCCATCCCTGCCCACCCACACATACCCCCTAGTAAGTACCCCCATGGGTACACATACCACCAGTTGACAACCCGTTTTATCGCAATCGGTTATTAGCTATACATACATTTTCAGTGCAGCTGGCATGCTTCAGCTAAAATGTCAGGGGAAGGTTCTTTTAAAAAATAGTAGCTGGACTGTTGTCTTTAGTGTTATTTTTAGGTAGTCACTACTCTGCCAAATTAAACTTCATGTTCACTGGAACACTGAAGACCTCACCTTTCCACCCTAGAGGGGAGATATTCTGGTCAAATTTCAGATTCCTATTCACACCACTTCAGTGCTATCACAACTCAAAGAAGGGATACATACATGTACTTTTTTATAATGGGAAAAGTAAAGAAAAACTTACTTTATTCTCAAAAAGGACTGAACCACTCTTTTTTCTTATGAAATGTGAACAAAATAATTAATCATATATATACTTTTAGGAAGAGACTCAGCCTAAAGACCTAAAACCTAAGCCTTATTCAGATTAAGTACGGAACATCAATAGAGAAAAAACAATTGAAAAAAAGGCTGCATTAGCCCATGAACCTTCAACCTATTCATGACTAACCCATACCTTTAGGCTAGGGACATGTATTCAAAAAGCCTGAGGCTGAACTGATTCAATCTTTGCAGGTTAGTCTAACCCGGGTAGGCTGAATCAATTTATAACTTCACAGACATCCCAGAAATGCAGGCATATGCCTGCAGTGTCCCAGGCTAGAAGCTGAGGAGAGTTAGAACAGCCCTCCTTTGCAGGTCAGTTTAAACTGGCTAGGCTAAATCAGTTTGTAACTACAAAGACATCTTCTTTGGACTGAAAAAATGCAGGCACCTGCCTGCAGTTGCTCAGGCTAAAAGCGCAGGGATGCTAGAGCAGCTCTCCCTTCACTTCCACTGTGCTGAGCTGAGGGGGATGTAGCCAGGCTCCGACAGCATGCTCTGATTATGGAGTGGTGTCCACACCCCCTCCAGCCCTGACCAGCCCAGCAGCAAAGTGATTACACAGTGTTTATCACACCATTAAGAAAACAACAGAGGGCCATTACCAGCTACCTGTTGATTCTGCCTTTGTTCTGTCTGCTACAGAATGGACCATAGCCCTCATGCAGTCTGCTAGCTAATGCTGAAAGGTATCTGTGTGCAGCAAAGTAGACAGCGGAATCCCTGCATAGCAGTGAGTGGAGAGGGGCGCAGGGAGCGGGCAGCACGGAGAAGCCTGGCAGATGCCTGCAGTCTCTACTGGAGCCCCAGCCAGGAAGCAGAGGGGAGAGACCAGACCTGCTGTGGAGCAGAGAGTCCCATCCAGCCCAGAGAGTATGCCAGGACGCTGGGGGAGTCTGCTTGAATTTAAACCAGCAAGGGGTCTCAGACAGACATTACATAAACCGGTTTGAGCCAAATCAACTAAGTCTGATACTACATTCAACCAGGTTTATCTCAAACCAGTTTCAGCGATTTTTTCAAACTGGTTTCTGTGCACTGAAAATCTGTTCTGTTACAGGTTTAAACCAGTTTCTGATCAGTTAAACCCATTTATGTGTAATGTCTCTCCCTAGCCTCACAGATCCCTGCTAGTTTCAATGGGACTCTGTGCAGGTGGGGACCTCTTGTCTAGTGATCTAAATGTGAGACTAGAGTGCTAGCATGGAAACAATAAAAGTTTAGTTATGGCTCTAGTTAGTTCTTCAGTATTAATTCAGGGTATTCTACTGATATTTTCACTGGCTTACAATACCTTGGTTTCTGTGGCACTTTCAGCTTGAAAATATAGGTAAGATTTATTTTTTGGTGGGATAGTGGGAAATGAGGCAGTTACCTTTCTGTATATCAGGCCAACAACTGCAGTCTTAATTTTGACAGAGGTAAGCATGTTGAAGCGCTGGTATAGCTGATGGATGAGAGTCTGCAAGATGACGACAACAAGAAGAGCAAGAGCGTATCTATATCCATTCCAGTGTAAATCAGAGTGGCTTTTGTACAAATTAATCATTTCTCTGGAAATCAAAGGATATACCTTTTTAAAATCTTTCAATTAGCAACAGCAAAAAAAGTCTTAGAAAATCTTGTTTTGAACTTACATTATTACATCTATATTCCACAAGTGGCAATAAGTATAGATGGTGTAAGGCAATGTAGAATCAAGTATTCAACAGTAAAAAAACCCTGCATTCATCTGAGTGCTACTTTGCTGACCTTGTAACAATTACTATTATGTACAGCTTCAGAGTTATACACACTACTGCTGACTTCACTGGTAACAGAGTGCAGAGGGTATAGATAAGGCATAGATAATTCCTAAAGATAAGGCATGTCTACAAGAGATGTTGACTGCGCAATAGCCAGAAAATACTGCACAGTGGTGCATCACAGTGCAGATGATGCTAATACACTGCTGCACAGTATTATTAGGCTACTGTGCAGTAACATTACCTAAAAGACATTCATTAGCACTACTGCACAGGAACTCCAGTTACTGCATGTTTATTTAGTATTTGCTAATACAAGTACTAAATAAATGCACAGTAACAAGTGCACAGTAACATTTCATGTAGATGCACCCACAGAGAATAAAATACATCTAGTATTTGCTAAAGAGAAAAGGGTGGAAAAATCAGAAATTTAAGTTTTACTTTTAGTGTAGTAGAGATTATTCCTAACAACTGAGTATAATAAAAATGAAGAACAGTTTATGGTTTATTTCTAATATTTCCTTGCCACAAGCTGGTGATATAAGTCTTAGCAAAGTTTGTTTTTATGTTGTCATGCTAGGCTCCTGAACCATTTTGCTACAGCAGGATTATATCAGCAGGTCTAAAGGTTAAAGTTAATCACTTGTGCTCATTAACACTTTTCTGTGATAATCTGCCAGGTGTAAAACAAGTATTAAATACCTTCCTAGTAACCACTATAAACTTACTTAGGGTACCAATCAACTAGTGGCAACATAGGCATTTCAGCCTTCTGTTAAACACAAAATTGTAATTATTACAACTTCGCTGTATTTTCCATTTAAGCATTCTGCTACAGAACTTGAACAAGAAAAAAAAATTAAAACTAAAACTGCAATAAACCACAAAAGTAACTGCTTAATGAGCACCTTTGAGTTCATTTTTTTTAGTGACTAATTCAGATTCTAAATATTAAAAAACATAACCATATATTGTACAGACAGATAGCCCTTTAGTCTGAAGTCAGGCAGAAGGCACGGAAAGGTAGCACTTTATAGAATAATTCTGTATCATGATATTCTTCCACTCTCAGACCTGGCTTGCAGTCCTTAGTGTTATCACTTTTGCTTTTCTCACCAACTCTGATTTAAGTTCCTTCCAAGAGCAATGATAGCAGTAACCTGTTAACAAAAAGGCTTCTTTTAGCCAAGCATTATTTACTGTAACTAAAGTATTTTAAAGGATATATCTTAAACCAATATACTAAACTGCACTTGCCTCTCTGGGTGCATCTACACATGAAATGAATGTGCAGTAAGGTTACTGTGCAGTAAAATAAGGAGCAGTAGGCTGTGGCCAGGAGCACATCTACACATGTGCCTTGTTAGGTGAAGATTTGCCTGGTCCAGGGCTGCTCCTGCCCAGCTCTGCCCCACTGCAGCAGCCAGGGGAAGGTCCAGGCTCTCCCAGGTGCCAGCCTGACGGCTAACAGAGGGCACAGGGGCTACTCCTGATCTGCATGGGGCTGGGAGAGCTGTGTCAGTCACGGGGACAGCTGTCTCCCAGCCCCATGCACACTGGGGTCCTGATGTGCATGGGGCTGGGAAACTGCTCCACCTGCAGCTGGCACAGCTCCCCCCGTATTGGGGATTAGTCAGGCAACAGCGGCCTGCTGCTACCTGGGTTGACCAGGAGCAAAACTGTGGTCAGCATCTAAACATGCACTACGGTGCATTACTTAATGCACTGTTTATCTAGTATCTGTATGTGTTGGTACTAGCAAACAGCATATTAAGACTAATTTAATGCACAGTAAGTCCAGTGCACATGTAGACAGGGACCCTTTATTGTCCATTAGATTAGTCTAGCGTGTAGTAAACTGTCTTGTGTAGAGGCATCTTCTAACACCTACTATTGTCTGGATCTGGGGAAAAACTCTTTCACCTGTTGAGTCAATTGGCTTGCCTCTCTCATGGGCAGTACTGGATAACTCTGCCTATCTTAACACACTCTTCTTCTGAAAGGGCTTTTAACTTTTTGTGCTCTGATCTCCATGCCCCTAGATTTGGCAAAATAAGGTTTCAGCTAATTGAAAACAGGGTTGCAGGGCCCTTCAGGTTTAGAACTCACCCCAACTTCCATGTGTTTCCAGCATATTTTCATCCCATTGACCCTGACCATTATAGGCATATAATAAACATATACCTATCAGGGATGGTCAACCAGTAGCATGGGTGCCACAACTGGCATAGGCAGCACTTGTGTATGGCATGCAGCAGACTGAGGAGGGGACATACAGTACAGTGGCAGATAGGACAGGGAGTAGACGGCAAAACATCAGATCAAACAGGGAGCATAGGGCAGGAAGCAGAAAGCAGAGCAGCAGCTTGTGTAAAGGAAAGGTTTACAGTGACACAGGAAAGGTTTACAGTGGGGAGTGTATGGGGCTAATCTGTGACACACCTTTAAAAGGTTTGGCCTCCCACTACTCAAAACACAGTCAATACAATCCTACAAAAATGTTACTAAGTTACCTGAGTTAAACAGTAACTTTACCTAACTAACTAGTTCATATAAAGTGTTCAATAAATTATTTCATTCAGTAGCCTTAGATCAACACATCATCATACCTATTATGGTATGATTTTGATTTAAGGTATTTTTCAACTGACATTTACTGTGTCAGACTCATGATTGGGTACATATCTGAATTAGAGAACTTTAGATAAGACAAAAATAATATATTAGGGAGCAACTTAGTTGATCATGTAAAGAAGTAAAGTATTCTTCTAAGTAATTTCTCAAGTTTTTTCTTCTTCTCTGATTTAAGTCACACACATACTGTTTATAAAACATACAACAGCAATCTATCTCAGATTGAAAATTATCAAATTATCTTTCTCTTGAAACATGACACTCTAACCCAGTGCTTCCCAAACTTTTTTGCTCAGTGTGACTCCATTTATGACCCCATTTCCTCAGCATGGCTCCCTGCTCCCAACCCGCAGCCCCCAGCCCCTGCTGGTGCCCCTCACTCCCCACCCACAACCCCCTGCCCCCTAGGTGCTCCAGGGCCAGGGCCCATAGCCCCCCTGCCCCACCCCAGCAGAGCCTGAGCCCTAGCTGCACCTATGGGAAGCAGCAGCTGCTGCAGCTGGAG
Organism: Gavialis gangeticus; assembly: GCF_001723915.1. NCBI lineage: Eukaryota > Metazoa > Chordata > Crocodylia > Gavialidae > Gavialis > Gavialis gangeticus. Next base: position 234,449,084 of record NW_017729032.1, read on the forward strand.
TGGAGTGCAGAGCCCAGCTTCCCCCCAGCCCCATCCCTTCCTCGGTGGCCAGCATTGCCGGAGCAGACCCCACACAGGAGGAAGGATGGGGGCTGCCTGCTGCAGGCTTGGGGTTCCCCATGCTGCTGCCCTCCCCCTGGGGGCTCTATAACATGGATGCAACTCCATGCTGCTGCAGCTGCCATGCCTCACCTTGGCATCCATGGTGGTGCAGTCCTCCCTCCCACAATGGGTCCCACCTGCTGGGCCACAGAGGCAGCTCCTGCCCAGAGCTGGTCTGGCCCGGCTGCAGCCCCACACTCCTCTGTGGGCACAGAAATCTCAGGGGGCATGTTTACTGTGACCCTATCCACGGGTGTTTTGACCCTATTTGGGGTTGCAACCAACAGTTTGGTAACCACAGCTCTAAGATACCATATACAGTAATATATAGAACTCTATTTCTAAAATGTATCTTGATGACTGAAACGTCTTTCAGCATTTTTCCCTCCTATAATCGCATGTACTCTATTTTAAAAAGTTTCAGTTTTTTGATAATAGGCTAATCCTTTGTATTTTCCATTTGAATGCCTTATTCAGAAAACAAATTTTATTTTTTGGAGTCTTCCACTTTTTGCCCCAAATCTATGGTTTCACTTTAGTAAAAATATTTAAGTCCTTATGCTTATGAAGAGAAACTTTTCTCTACCTGTAGGGTAGGAGTCCAAATTTTTCAACAATATGTTCTTACTTTATAGTAGAATTTTTGAACATCTGATACATAATCTCTCCCTGATACAGCCAGACTTACATTTTTCAATATTTTATGATGTTTCTTTAATGTAATTAAAGCATTTGATGTGCTGAAAGATCTACAGCAACATCCAGTGTAATACAAAATTTGTAACACTCTAACAGTAAGGAGAGAAATGTATGCGTATAGTCATGAAGACTGATGTCTTATAAACAATTTTGCAATTTTAGTCCTGTAATCAACTCTATCAGGATTTTGCATTTATGCAAGAAAGAGCAGAGCTTCCTAACCTGTGTTACTGTTAGAAAGCTACTTAAATCCTAGAAAAAAAATATTTATGAAAATAAGCATGAGAACAATTAAAAATTCAGACTAATGCTGTTAAGCTATGAGTACCGTTATTTTTATTTCATGTGAGAAGTCTAACCAACAGAGTTTGGGCAGAAGTCTCCCCTTCAGGGCCTTGCTTTTCTTAATAACTTAGCATCACATATCTCTAAATGGAGCTATAACAAAAGAAGTATTTTTTGCTGATCACATCAGTCACAAAGACTACGTTAATGTGTCAGCAACTTAAGCTCCTTGAAACCATCTTATTTTATTTCTCAAAAAGATTATAAAATGCATGACATACAGGTATTTTCAAACTACTGAGATCTTAGCCTCTACAATACCTAATCATTGAAAAGCTGTCTTAGCAAAACTTTGGAATCCAGAGAACCTTTTGCATTATTATTATTGCTCTGCAGACAACCAAAACCAAATATACTTAAAAGCACTTACTTCATTATTTGTGGACTCACAAATGCTAGAATATCAGCTGCCACTTTTAGAAAGCCAACTTTAATTAATAAATATCTAAATGTTTGCCATAATGGATAAAGCAAACATGGTTTATGCAAGCTTGTTTTAGATGGCGCTTCTTTGTTGCAAGGAGCCTATGGAATTACAAAAAAAAAATTAAGCAGAAAATTAAATCTTAGCTTCCCACACAAAAGAAAAACATAAAATAAGGAGATAATCAGCCTAAAACAGTAGGTACACTTAGGGCATTCTAGTTTACAATGGGGCGGTAAAAATATTTTTGTGCAATTTAACAACTGAGGGGACATGTGTACACAATGCATTTACTGCAGAGTAGACTAATTAGCTCTGCAGTGAACATCTTGCATCTACACATGTGGCCCTATTAGGCCACAGGAAACTAACTCTGGAGCAGGGTATTACTTGTAATACAAATACTGTCCTACTGCAGAGCTATTTACTGCACAGCAACACACGTGTAGATGCTGACCCAGGCATAAAGTGCTTCTGATCAGCCCAGCCAACAGGGTGCCACACTCCTCCCTTCTGCCTACCCACATGGCTCAGCAGCTACAGAAGCTTCGTGACCCAGATAGCTCCTCCGCCATCCAATGCAGCTACCCACTGCTCAGGTCTGACCCCCTGTGCCCTCTGCCATCCCGGGCTAGCCCCAGACCACAGGCCACACTGCTACTACCAACCAGAGCCCATGGGTGGCACCCAAGCAGCTGCAGCCAGAGTTTACTGAAGCACAAACTGTTCCTCAATTTATTCAGTCACATTAATTCCACGTGTAGATATACCCTGAGTGGAGGAATGGGATTTTAGACTACTCCAGTCACCTTTCAATTTCATAAAAAGACAAATTATTATATTATATTACTATATTCTAGGCATTCACAGGAAATAAATCTTTCTAAACTGATTGAGGTGTTCCACAAAAATGTGTGGTGATATCATTGAAGAAGCTTACAAAATAGAATGAGAAGTGATGTACTTCTCTTTTACAGAAGGAGTCACAACCCCTATCTTTATGACTACCATAAGTATTTCTATTCTAATGGAATATTTTTAGTGGACTTGGCTTTCTAAACCTTACCTTTTACTAGAGAATAAACTTTGAAAGTTTTGGTCTGAAAAGTTAAGTATTCTTGAAAAATCCAAGCACAAAAACCCCCCCAGCAGTTCTTAACCAGTGCACTCATCAATAGGCTGCAAAATAAACATTAAATAACAGACTCCAACCTCAATAAATATACAGGTATAGTAAGATCTACTAGATGGAAATTAAAGCCAGAGATATTCAGAATAGATATAGGGCACAAGTGAGGGGAATTAACCACTGAAATAACTTACCTAACTTTGTGCTGGATTCTCTGTCACTGAAAAGAACCATTTAAATCAAGACTGAATTTGTTTTCAAAATGATCTCTAGTCCAAAAAGGAATTAATCTAAGTATTCCTATGCCCACACCTTGATCAAGTAGCCTTATAATTTATGAATCTATAGTTTGTTGTGCAGATATTTCGACTTAAAATACTCAACTAAGTTTACTAATGATTTTTTTTATGCCAACGATGAAGCTGAGAAAAGGATAACAGTTAGGGATAACAATTTGTTGCCATCCATATTACCTTCAGTCCTTTTGTTGTTCTTAAGACTTCCTTCCTCCACTGCTTTTCAAAATTGGGACATACAGTGTATGGTGAGTCACTTTCATTCAGTTCAAACAGGTCTTCTCTCTCCAGTGGTTTCTTATACCCTAAAGTAATCACTCTAAAAGAAAAGAATAACAAGTGTAACATTAAATAAATAAAGCAGTAAAACAAACAGGGATCCTGAAAAACTTAATATAGATGCTTGGTATTTATAAATAAAGGCTACGTTAACAATAATAAACAGGGTATGTATATCACCCTAATATGAAACATTCAGTATAAGCACTGAAGACATTTCCCTACATTTGTATCTTAACTTAAATGTTGGGCTATCCCATTACTTCTACTTGTTAGGCACAGATAAAAAACAGGAAACATAAATGATAACCATATATGGTTATTATTGATGACCAAAATGACCATATATATTTGTGTCACTTTGGTAACATAGATTAACTGTCCAAAATATCAAAAAAAAAAAAAAAAAGTTACTAGTTTTTGAGAAGCATGAGCATATACAGAGCAAATTCATCCTGTGCTAACCCCTGGTAAGTCCATTAGAAAAAGTCTGCAAGATGACAACTAAGTCAGTCAATACCAAAGATGTGGGGCAGAAAATTTTCCAGTGCTTTATTTTCCTTGAGAAATGTTCCATTTCTAACAATTCATTGTTTCCTAAAATTCATTAGTAACAATGAATGGATGCCAATGCCATAGTAGGTAAGCTTGGCAGTTTCAAAATTGTAATTAATGTTTTTCAGGTGATTATCCCTATGAAGTATGTGAGAGAGTACATATATGTTTTATAGATTTGCAAACAGGAGGGTAAATAATAATCCAAACCAAAAATCAAGTTATGAATTCACCTAATTGGCTGTGCAGGTCAAATCAAAAACACATGAATGCACCACTAAGCTTGCTTCTATTTCTTAAAATATCTTGCTTCTGGAGAATCAGTCAGAAGCACAATTAGTGAAGAATATGCAGTGTGATGATAAGTTGTCCTTGTCCATAGACTTACTGGTAAACCTTACCAAAGATTGGCGAAATCTTTAGTGAAAGAGAATGCATTTCAAGTAGTTCTGAATCGGATTTCCCTCAATCTGATTCCGAAATGAAACTAATAAGTAGTGCAAGTGATACTATAGATAGTGACAGTGAAACTGGAGGTGTCACAATGCCCTGTGGAAGAAAGTTAAACTCTGTTGAAGTAGATGAGCAGACAACCACATCATATCATGCACAGTTCTTTGGGTGTGCTAAAATTAGTGTCAACACTTTTCAGTGCCTTCAGTTTTTTTCTTAAATTTTAAACAGACAATGTAAGGGAAGTACATGCTATTGTGTATTGTCTTTATACTTTTACAACTATTCCAATAAAAATAATTTCTTTCCACATAAAGCTTTGAATTTGTTTGAATATAATATTTAAACCACATTAAATGTGCTGTATTTTTTTTCCTAATCAAATATTTCAGATCAAATACTTGTGGCTATTAGGACATAAAATTAACATGGGGTACTTTTGTAGTTTTGCTTACTAAATATACATCAAATAAACATGCTAAATGAGATCACGCTCTATTTAGGGCATCGGATTCAAAAATATCAATTCAAAATTTTCTAGAAAACCCACATCTCTGGTCAATGCTGAGAGTTCCAAAAGTCAGGGAATTTAAAGCAAGCAAAGAGACAAAAAAAACCCCCAACCACCTGATCTCCAGATCTACTGCAGTCTTATGGCTGGATTAAGGAACATACCTGGATATACAAATAGCTTATTGCTTAGAACCCTTGGTCATAGAGTCCAGTTACAAGATCAGATTCTCAGTTCTCATTCTAAAAAGTTTCTAGCCTGCAGATAAGTGGGGAAAAGCCCCCTTCCTATGTGACCCAAGTGTAACTGTTTTGTGTCTGAACAGAGATATATAATTAGCCATGTTAGTCTGAAGTCAAGTAGAAGGCAAGGTAGATTTGCACCTTACAGACTAACCAAAGTGTACATAGCACAAGCTTTCACGAGCTGAAGCTTACTTCATCAGATACAGTGAAAGGATGTACATAAAGCAAAGTATAAGGAAAGAGAAATTGGAATACAAAAGATGAGGAGGGGGAGATGTGGTGGGGGGAAGGGAGATGGTGGTGGGAGAAGCTAGCAAACAAGCTGTAAACACATTGGAACAAGGAGTCACAAAAATTAATCCAGATAATTGGACAGTCTCTGCTTTAAACCATTCATAACACAATCCAGTCTGTGGATGATTTCGTATTCTGCAATTTTCCATTAATTGGTTTTTTAAAAATTTGCTGTCTGAGGACTGCTACCCTCTTGAATGTCTGACACTATACACCCAGCAACGTAAACTTCCCCATTCATCTCAACTCTAAAATGTGTTGATGTGCCAAAGCATAACTAGTCCATTGGAGATCTCCAATCTTCTTAAACCCCCTTACCTTGTCAGATTACCTTAATTAAGATCTGCATGTCATAGAAACATAATTAAATGTTATGGATTAATTATGTCGTTGTTATTTTCCAATTCCCTAGTTCAGACTGCAACAGCCTAAAGATTAACCTGCATCTAACGTAACAATTATGCTACTTAATAATGAACATATTAAAGTAAAATTTCTAGGAATAATAATGCTTAGGCTTTAGTATTGTAATATGGGTTGTACAAAGTTGTGAAGCAGACATTTCACAAAAATCCAAAGAAGCATAAAGAAGGGAATATGGTCATGTGCTACAGGTAGTCTGTTTCCTAATATTACAAGTTTTTGCAGATACAGGCAGAAAAATAAAAAACTTTAAATAAAAATTGGTCCTTTTGGCAAGAAACCTAGGGTAAACTTAATATGTAGAAAGCAGTAACAAATGTCTGACCAAAGTGATGTAGTCTAAATTTTATGCAACTCTTGCAAAAACTACAATGTTACCTTTGAAATGTTCCAATATTAAAAACCACAGGTAAAACCCTGGCTGCACTGAAGTTAACACTAAAATTCTAATTAAGAGAGTCAGGTTATTACAATAAACTTTGAATATTTTATACAAGAAGAATCAGATACAAAAAGAATCAAACTCCAACTTTATGAAAAATCTGGCAATAGTACTACTGAATGAAGCAAAATGTAGGTAATGTTCATAATCTGATATTAATTCATATCTTTAAACCATTTTCATTCTTAAAACTAAACAGTTCAGTAATACGCCATTGCTTTTAGAAACAATCACATGATAAAAAGAGAAGTGGAAATAATGAGTAATTGTCAGGAGTTAGACCATGAGAATTACATGGATTACCCTGCTGAATGCTAAAGGAAAGAGGAATGCACAATTTCATATACCTGAGTTTTTCAATTCATATGAGGATATACTATATCTAAGCAGAGTTTTGCCAGTTTTTAATCCCTTCTTAATATAACCTAAGACTTATTGACAACTAGGGAGAAAACCAAATATTCAAGGATAATATACATAAAATTAGCCAACTTTTTAAATGGTATTATTCAGCTAAGTCCTTGTAGCCTAAATCGGGGATTGGCAATGTTTTTGGGCAGCGTGCCAAAAACACCTGCAACCTCGACTTGTAAGATGTTTGCATGCCAGGAGTGGATGGCAGGGAAGCTGCAAGGGGCCCAATCCTTGTTGTAGCAGTGCAGCCCTGGCCTCTTCCCTGAGGCACAAGTACCAAGCAAAGTGTCTTTGCTTGCCATGCTCTGGCATTCATGCCGGGTACCCCTGGCCTAAATCAAATATTAACTTTTGAAAGTCTACTGCCATATCTAACCTTAAAGAACATATAAGTATATTCTCTAATGAAAGAATTGTGTGCATGGTTTCAGCTCAAGTTAAGATTACAAAATATTAAATTTCATTTATTAAATGTATTATCAGTAGGATATGACATACAGGATAAGAATTCTAGGACTAATACTATGAAATATATATTTTTTTAAGTTTAGCACATATAAACTCTGGCTTTAAAGACTATTCTAACAATGATCTCAGATTCTGGATTATTACAGTACGAGACTGAAGAGAGGTGCCTGTGCCCAAAAGCTTGCAAAGAACAATTTTTTCCAACTAGTCGGTTAGTCTAATAAAAGATATCACATTTACTCAAATAACCCTGTCAAACTAAATAAAGGGCAGCTTATAATCTATAATGAAGAGAGCATAAATAGTAAAAAATAATTAGATTCTTACCTGCTGTACCAAGAATATGTTACCTTACTAAAGAAGGAAGCATTTGCTTCAGGACTAAATTTCTGTAAAAAAACAAAAATTCAACAACAACAAATACGTGTTAAAGACTGAGGAAGAAGGATATGTAATTTACATTTTTCTTTAATGACTATATGTTTAGGATATCTACTTTCCTGTAATCAATGGTAATAGGAGGTAAATGCATACAGTAAAGTGAAATAAACACCATGTAAGGTACAAAAAGATGCAAGTAAAAGTAATTTTTCTTTGTCTTCAGTATTCCAATGACACAATTTATATAATCTACAGGAGACAGAAAATCCCAGGCCTTAAAACTAGAACTTGTTTGACACAAAGTGCCTCGCCTACACACAAAACATGGAACAACAGAGATTTTCAGCTCTTTGATTTAATGGACACAGCTCACCTCCTGTAATTATACACCTCTACGGTAGCATAGGTATACGGTATAAAATGCCATCTTTTAACACCTATCCAACATTATTTTATGCTCACTTTGTGTTGGTACAAATAACTACATCACGAGTGAATCAGAAGCAACATAAAACCCCCCTGCCTTGCAACATTAAAACTAAAAATGTCTTGCTTTCTTTTTGACAAACCTAATTCTTGGAGAAAAATCAATTGTTCATGCCTGAGGGTGAATAAACTGTTTCTATACCTCAAAACCAGCAGAGGTAAGGTAATGTTCAAAAAGGTGTAAGCAGAAGAGGAGGCTTGTTTGGCATTTTCAGTTTCTTATACCTTGCATCCCTAAAAACAAACTTGAACTGTAACCCAGTTTGGGGACATTGTATTCTGGATCCACACCCAAGAGGCTAGGATGGCTTCTAGGCACTAAGTACATTTAAGTAATACACTCTATTCTTCAGGTTTCCAAAGCAACTTAAAAATGCTGATGAATTTACCTGCAAAATTGTCCTCAGCCCAAGAATATGTTCTCTCTCTTCAATAGCCATTTAGACTGCTTTTCA
>NW_017729032.1:234462484-234465019 GCF_001723915.1 Gavialis gangeticus
CAACTTAAAACATTTAGATACTTAGCTGGTTAATTTCTAATACAAATTGCATTTCCAAGTCTTAATTGGTTTGAAAAACTGTTTTTAAAGGCTAAGTCATGCTGCTGTTAAAAACAAACAAACAAAAATCATGGTTATTTCTCCTGGCAACACCAAATAAAGCAAAAATAATCCCCAAAAAAGATGGTAAGGCTTTCTTTATTAACTTTTTTCTTTATTATTCTATGTTTATTGTTCTATGTTTCTCATTATCAAATGAAGAAATTCATCTTTTAGAAAGTGTTAAGGTTGTAATGGTTCACTATTATTTGTGGATAATAATTTTATATTGATATTTAAGACCATGAGTCATATTCCCTCTCCTACCAGTATCAAAATTCCTATACATCTCAGAAGGCTCTGTCTATTCTTCTACCCTTATTTTTTTGTCTTCATAAGAAGACAGATTTAGAGAATGATACACTAGGTAGTACTCTAATGTGCTGTGCACCCATGCTTAACCATTAAGACACAGGACAACTGTCAATGGCCAGTCTGAAGTACTGTCTCATGCAAGTTACTAATATGCTCTTGGCAATGGAAACAGTCTTTTAAAGGCATCATCTTGAAAACACACCCAGGTAAAAGTACTTCAGGTGTGACATCTGTTCCTGGTTCTGTTCTGTCAGGTATGACATCTGTTCTGCCAAACTGGCAGAGAGGGGAAGAGGCTTTCTATTTTGTAGCTATTTTTAAGCTTTACTGTTTGAAAGACTCAAAACAAAAAGAGTCACTAATTTTTCAGTTATTATCCAAGGTGTTGCTTTTAAAAAGAAACACATTTTTATTATGGTGATAATGACACTGGTGTTACTTTGTATTCTGCAACATCACCATATTGTTAGAGTGGTTTTCCTTCTCCTGTCTCTTAGAGGTACTCTTTAGTATGCCATACAGTGGCATGGGAAATAATTCAAATAACATGTTTTTTTTCAAATAAGAGACATTTTCATTCAGGAAAAGGAATGGGAAATTTTGCAAGATAGGACAAGGGATAAATGGAAACAGAAGTGGCTCCAAATAATTATATGGAGTTGGCAAACTTTCTGGTTTTAACCACTAAAGAAATCTTTTTGCTGACTTTTTAGTCACAATACACAAGGCCCATTAAAGGAGTAAATGGTCTCCAAAGCTGCTGTCCAGTGAAGAAAATCCCATTTCAGTTGAAAACAATTCTAAAGTCATTTGAATTTATGACTCGGAAGCAACAGCGCTTTTTACTAAGGACACAGGACACTGAGACGTACATTACATTTCCATGATGTGATACTGGTCATTATTACACAGTGCTAACATTATTCTGCTATATTCCTATTTTTTTTATTTCAGTTACTATTTTTTGAGGTAGCAACAAGTAATGGTCCAAAGTCTCTTCTACTTTGCTTAGTACCTAATAGCAACTTTTTCTTTTGCAAGACTGACTGCACAAAGCAAATTCTTAAAAAACATAAGAATTGCCATTTACTGGGTCACACCATAGGTCTCTTTTCCAGCACCCTGTGTCACACAGGGACAGAGTGCATGCTGAAAGAGAGAGTGAATAGGGTGTGACCTCTTGGATTTTTTTGTTGTTACTGCGCAGTCATTTAGTATTTGATCTACAAGTACTATATGACTACACAGTAACTACAGTTACTGCACAGTAGTGTCGCCAAACAGCGCTTAGGTGATGCTGACTGCAAAGCAGCTCATCATGCCATGCGACATTACTGCACAGTCAGCCTTTTGTGTAGGTGGCCACTGAGTGAAAAAGAACTTGCTTTTGGTAGTTTAAGCTTGCCACTTACTAGTTTCATTTTGTGACCTAGTGCTTGTATTAGGAGAGGGAGTAGGTGAAGAGAAAGTAAATAAGGATTTATTATTTTGTAAAGCCTCACTGTGGCCCCCCCTCAATTGTCTCTTTTCAGAACTGAATAGGCCTTGCCGCTTAAATCTCCCCTCATATGGCAGCCCCTCCATACTGCTACTCCATCCTTGTTGTCACTGGGAAGAATGGCTCGCTACCGAACCATAATTATGTCTCATCAGGCAGGTTATCTCCACGAATATTAATATTCCTGGGACAAATTTAAAATGTGTTTCTATTTGTAAAAGCTGAAGAAAAAAATCTAATATAGGGAATTCCCACTATCCTTTTACTTTGACCCAACCATTGGCCCTTATCCTGCAAGCTCTGGCAGGCATGTGAAGGCCGCTTACAGATGTAAAACAAACCCCACCCAAAAAACAATGCTTTATTTTAAGCTTGGCGCACCCCCGCACCAAGTGCTGTGCGTGCCCAGAAGAGCTACTGTGTTAGTTTGACTCGGCTTGCCCAATGTTTATATAGATTGTATGCTTCAGTGGGGCTTTTATCTAATAACTGATTGAATCAGCTATTAGATAAAAGTGCTTTTATCTAATAGCTAATAGTGCCCGAATCAGCTTTTAGATAGGAGTACCAGAAACCCCTACGAAAGCGCTTGATCTATACATTCACTGGGGAACCGGGTCCAA
>NW_017729032.1:234470019-234471005 GCF_001723915.1 Gavialis gangeticus
GCTTTTATCTAATAGCTAATAGTGCCCGAATCAGCTTTTAGATAGGAGTACCAGAAACCCCTACGAAAGCGCTTGATCTATACATTCACTGGGGAACCGGGTCCAACTAACGCAGTTCTTCTTCTGGTAAAGCGCCTTCTCCACCCCATCTCTCAGCGCCCGAGATGCGTGCGCCACTTAGGCGCAGATTTGATCATTCTGACCTAAAAGCAAAAAAACAACCCGTGGCAGTGGTTCTCCAAGTTTTGGGGGTTTTTTGCAAGTTGCCGAGCGTCTCGGTGGACCACTTACGCTTTTTGTTGTTCTACAAATCAAAGCACACCGCTCCTATTTTAACAGCAGTAGTCTTACCCTACAAGTACAGATACTTCTGATTGTTCCGCAACCGTTCTGCGGCCTACCTGGATGCTTGAGACCCTCTGCCCCAAGGTATTTCTGTTAGCAGCCCTCCAGCTGCCAAGAGCCATTAGGTCCCAGCCTGCAAACCCACATAGCAACCAAGCCTCTCCCTTGATAGTTTCCCCAGGCGGGACAGGCCAAAGGTGGGAGAAAAGGCGCAGAGCCAGGTGGCCTCTGAGATCAGTCCCACCCCGCGCCGGCCTCTTCCCGAGCCGAGCAGCGGAGCGAGAACAGCTCCAAAGGCCGGCCCAGCCCCGGGACGAGGACAAGCTGGAGGGCAGGCACCTGGCGCAGGGCAAGGGCTGCAAGGGGGGGCAGTGGAAGCCAAGGGCCTTCCGGAGGGCCACAAGGGCCTCTTCCCGAAGGACAGGAGAGGCCGCCACCCTGCTCGAACGCCACCACACGGAGCTCTCTTTCTAAGACGCATCCTGATTCGAGTCATTTTGTCCTCCCCGCAATCCCACACCCTGGGGTTTTTTTAAACGTGTTGCGAATAGGCTAATCCCGCCTGTTTGCAGAAGAGCACGGACGATGCTCCCCCCCCGCCCCAATTTGGGGCCAGGCTCAAAGCCCTGCCGTGTCGCGAC
>NW_017729032.1:234471048-234471974 GCF_001723915.1 Gavialis gangeticus
CGCCCCGCCCCGCCCCGCCCGCGGTACCTCGTGGCCCCGGGAGGGCGGCATCGCCCCCCGCTCCCGGCTCTGCGCGCTGCGGCGGGGAGGAGCTCGCCAGCGCCCGCCTAGCTGCCCAGCCTGCTCCTCTGACCCGCCCAGGGAGGCCCAGCCCTCCTGGCCAGGAGAAGCAGCGGGCTTTCCGCGTGCAGAGAATAAGGGAGCCTCTCCTTGGTGATGGCTCCCTTTGGTGTTGCCCGGGGCAGTAACCGGGATCAGTCGGGTTCCTGTTCTGCTCCGAGCAGCGGCAGGATCCGTTCTCGGAGAGCTGGATTTCGACCCGCCAAGAGCTGGAAAGCAACTTGCACCAGCTGAGGATCTGCCTGCTTGAGGCAGCTGTGTGAGCCTGCATAGCTTGGGGATCTCAGACTGGGGGATGCCTGAAGAAGGGGGCTCATGCCCGAAAGCGTGCAAGGGATTTTGTTGCGGCTGCTCGGTTGGTCTAAGAAAAGATTTTGGTCGTGCTCACTTGGGTTTTTTTTCAGTCACGTCCAGTGCTGCTGTCACTATCACCAGTTTGCTGCTCTCTTTTTCTTTTACATGGGCTTGCATTAACTGCGCACAGTTCACAGTCACTTTGGTGTTGCCTGGGGCAATAACCCGGATTACTTGGGTTTGTGACTTTTTTTTTTCAAAGAAATGTTTCATTATCAGCCAAATCAAGTCCAAATCCATGACTCAATCCAGAACCATAAGTGGCCCCACAACAGGCAAACATCCTCCACCCCCATCAGGGGCTTCAGATGTTTCCAGTGTCTTTTGGCGGGCATCCTATGTGCAGGCCTAAGCCCAGAGCCTTGGGCTTTGGATGCCCCCAAGCTTCACCAGCCCTCAGCCATATGGCCACAGGGGCAAGCTAGAGAGGAGCCTACCATTTCCAGAAAATG
>NW_017729032.1:234476974-234493252 GCF_001723915.1 Gavialis gangeticus
TTGGGCTTTGGATGCCCCCAAGCTTCACCAGCCCTCAGCCATATGGCCACAGGGGCAAGCTAGAGAGGAGCCTACCATTTCCAGAAAATGGGCTTTAAGCCCCAACACCTCAGTGGGTACTAAACCACACCAGAAGAACAGTTATCCCAGAGAGGGCTTAAGGAAAACGGCCTTCTTGGACCCAGTGTTTCTCCTGCCCGTTGGTCTAAGAAAAGATATCACATCTACCCAAAGAAGCTTGCCTGTATTTCTAGAGCGTGGGTAGTGCTTAGAAGCCAGCCTTGCCTCTTGAGTGTGGATCCAATGTCCCCCCTGGATAAAGGAGACTAACTTTGCACTTTGGCAGGGGGCAGCCTGCTTGGTCAGACACTGAACCCATGGGTCTCAGGTGCCAGCCTACCCTACGCCCTGCCTGAGCTTAGCCCAATAAGCAAGGCAAGGCAAGCAAGCCTGGAAGGTCCAGCTCCTCTCTGCTCTGGTGGGCTCTGTCCTTGGCCTTCTTCTCTTCTCCTTCCAGGCCAGTGAGGCACCCTCAGGCAGCATTTCTCAACCTATGGGGTCAAAACCCAAAAGGGGGTGGCAAGAATATGTGAAAGGGTTGCAAACAAACTTTAAAAACAGATTTCTGTTACAGGAGAAAAACATGGCTTTTCCCTTGCAGGCTGGCAGTCCCAGCCTGCGAGGGGCTGCTTGGGGCACCCTATGCCCCAGACTCCTTACCCCCCACTGCTCCACACATTGGGGGGCTGGGAACAAGGGTCAGTGGGTCAGTACTGGCCACTGATGTTTACAAATGGGTCCTGGTACAAAAAAGTTTGAGAACCACTGCTCTAGGGTGCTTTGAGATCCTGGCAAGGGTGCTGAGCAAGGTTATGCTGAGCATTGCTTCATCAAATAAGGCAGGAAAGTTAGGTCAAAGCATCGGGTTCTATCCAGGTAGGCAAGAAAAGGCTCAGAGACGACCATACTGTAATCTTGGTAACTAATACAGGTGGGCCAATATGAGGCATGGAATAAGCCTGGAGGTTTCAAACAGGAATCCAGTGTTAAAAACATTCTGCCATACTGTGGGTTTTTGGAGTTATTTGCAAGAGAAGAATTGCTCATTATCTTTCTGAGGCAAAAATGAGTGAAAACTAAGAGCGGGGGTGCCTTGAGTCCAAAAAGGGTTGAGAACCACTGCTCTAAGCATTAATACTGAACAACCTCTTTAGCAAACTAATCATGCTGCCCACACTCTTCCTCTCTTTCCTCTTCTCTCTCAGCTCCCATTCTCAATCGCTGAGGGCAACACCATCATCCTGATTGTCACTTTGGCTTGTAATGTGGGCTCAGACCAGTCCCTGTGCTTTCACATCCAGGATTTAAGTTCTTTCTGCATGATACCTCTAAGATACAGCCTCCCTCATCCTTCCATACAGTACTACAATTTAAGGTAGTGATTGTAGTGAATTACACTTTGTTACAAAAAATAAGCCAGGCAGTGAAAATGAGGGGGGGAAAAAACATTTCTTTCTTTCTACATTATTCCAATTAATCACAGCCCACCACAGTGATGTTTTTCATTTGTTAGACAGGAAACTATTTTTCTTCTAAGCATACAACTGCTGTAGAAAGTAACACAAGTCTTGCTTTTGGGTTACAAATCAGAATACCCAGTGACATTTCTGAGCCAAATTCACATATCCCAGTAAAATACGTAAAGAAAAATATTAATAGATAAATCTGTAGCAAACTGGCATCACTTGGAACATATGTGAGTAAATATAGCCTCAAGCCATATAGCCACAATTGCAACTACTGTACTCAGAGTTGCACTCAGGTTTATCACATAAGCCCAGCTGTACTAATATCTGTAGAAGATGAGGTCTTTGTCTGAAAATATACCTTTTGGTAAGAAATTTAAATCAAGGCAAACTCTCACATTTGAAAATTCCTCTTTATTGTTGTTTATCCCTGATTCCAAATTAAAACTGGTTATGAAATCCTGAATCTTTAATTCTACTCAGTTTTGACAATCATCTAAAGACCTCTGGACTGAGACCTTACCTTCATTCAAAAGTAATACAGTTAAATGCTGCACTTGTGGTTGCTGAAAGATTCCTGTATTACTGAAACAATATTCATTACTGGTAAGAGAAAACATAGCAGGGGAAAAAAAACCCCTGTGTTGTCCTTTATTAAGAAAACCTTACCTTCTAAAATATGTCTTATATCTTTTTTTAAGGATTTATTCCTCCAAATAAGCCACGATTAGCTACAATGTAAGGTACCTTATATATATAATAATACCTTTCAGAAAACAACAGGTTGTGAATTTTGCAAATCTTGTGTTTTGTAAAGTGCAAAGATGAGAGACACAGACTTTCCCTCTTAAATAAAAAAAAAAACTCAAGTGCCATAAAAAATTATGAATCCAGTTACATAATATTAACGCCTTTTTTTCTTGGCTTTACACTTTTTGTATTTTTGGTCATGTTCTCTTTGGTTTTTTCTGTCATTTTCAATGCTGCTATCACTATCACTAGTTTGCTGCTCTCTTTTTCTTTTATGTGGGCTTTCATTAACTTGGTACAGTTCACAGTCACTTGATTGTGGAGGGACCCACTCAAAAGAGCTCTGCCCAGCTTTAAAGTCCTCAGCAGGAGGCAGATATGGTGAAACGGGCAACTCTGAGGATGGTGGAGGTGTCATCTGATAGTAAGGATGTTGGTACCCCATTGGATTGCACGCAGCATACTGTTGTGCTAAAAAATGGCTCATCTAGAAAAACAGAAACTTAGTTATTAATACAATATTTTAGACTAAGTTCTGACAAGGAATTGCTGCATGTTTAACAGCATCTCCATTTAAATTTTTACTATGTTACAGCTTTAAAATCTGCAGTACTTTCCCATTTTCAAATATCTATACAATATTAATATTATGCCATGGTGGGATATTTTAATAATATCTTCAGTCAGGGCTGAATTAACCTGTTAGTGGGCCCTAGGCAAACAAACTCATGGGTCCTGGGCTGGTTGAGATCCCTCTCCCCAGCCCAGTGCTACTGCCGGCAAGGAGCGGGGCTCCGAGCTGCTGCTAGAAAGGCAGCAGCAAGGCCGGAGGAGGAGAGGGGAAGGGAAGGGAAGGGAAGGGAAGGGGGGACAAACAGAGCAATTTGCACCGCCACCACAGAGGGAAGAACTGGGACCCCCCGCAGCTCAGAGCCCATGGCATGTGCCTATTTGCCTATGTGTTAATCCAGCCCTGCCTTTAGTATCTTCATATCTTCATCAAATTAGGCAAGAAAGTTAAATCAAAGCATCAGGTTCTATCCAGGTGAGCAAGAAAACAGGCTCAGAGACACTACGGCAATAGAAGTAACTAATATAATAATATAATCACTAATGCCTTGTGGGAGCAGGGAAAGGATGTGACATAGGTAGGTTGGATGATGCAACCTTTGCTCCTCAAGATATATTCAATGTGATTCCAAACTAAAGGCAGCTGTACATTACAAAGTTTTGCCAACTGTATTTATGTTGATCAGATGTGTGAACAGGAGCAACATAATTATACCACCCACAGGCATTACTGCACACACGGATACATTAGCAAAATCACACTTTTGCTGATATAAACTGATTACATTGAAAAAGCTACAGTAACAAAATGTTCCTTGTGTAGGCCTAGCTTGCCTAAAGGTAACATCAACGTATATCTAGAAAAACTATGGAAGTTAAACTGATGTAGCTACATCTTTCCCTTGGTTATGATTCCTCTACCTCATCTGAACAAGCCTGTATAATTTAGGATATCCCTTGGTTTGGGAGATCCACTGCTCTTATGGCAGCAGACTGACAGCATAAAGTGGCCATAGAAATTGACCCAAATGGTAGAAGTCGTCAGCCTGAAATCTATACTTGGGTCCATGGGCGACTGGTGCCTCCCGAATCTGTGGGGGCACCAGTGGGGCACAACCAGGGGGGGCGGTCCCCCAGCAGCTGGTCGCCAAGCGCGCCAGCAGCACAGCAGTGGTGGAAGTGATGGTACTTCTGCGTGCAGCATGGCAGAGCCAATTGGAGAGGCGGGGCACAAGTGCTCTCTATGCCCCCCTACCAGCCAGAGCACTCGCTGTCAGGGGGGGCACATACTCCCCCATTCCCCCTCGTAGCCTATGCTCAGGCACCAGTTTTCTTCATAAATACAGGGCAACCTCAATGTCAGACACACAGCTTTACAGCAGTGGTTCCCAAACTCTGACAGATTGCATACCACCAATTTAAAACTGTACAACCAGGTAGGGTGTGGAAGGGTGTGTGTATGGTAGGGTATGGCTGTGGGGGGGGAGCATAGGGTATGTAGGGAGCTGTGTATATATATGAGGTTGTAGGGGCAGGGTATGGGTGTGTGGGGTATGTAGGGTGTGTGGGGAGTCAGGATGTCCAGCAGAGCATGGCTCCAGCCAGCGCTGTACATCACAGCAAGAGACACATCGTCTGCTGGGCAGTCTGTATCGCTGGTCCTCCCCGTTCTCACCGGGCATGGGAGGGAAGCCCCATGCACTGGAGCCAGTTTCTTTCCCCAGCCCGCAGGGGAAGGCACCCGGGGCTTCCCTCCTACCCTGCACACCCCTGGCGGGGAAAGCAGCTGGCTCCAGCTCGCGGGGCTTCCCTCCCATGCCTTGTGAATGCCAGAGCTGCACGTGCACACAGGGAGCGCTGGTGATACAGATGGCCCGGCAGAGGCTGTGCCCCTCACTGCAATGTGCAGCGCTGGCCAGAACTGTGCCCCACCAGGTGCCTGTGCCAGGCACGAGTGCCCTGAGCACCCCCTTCTCCGCTGCTACCACGTACTGCTGACAGGTTGTCTACATACCACTGGTGGTACATGTATCACAGATTGGGAGCCACTGTTTTAGAGCATGATTCAAACCCTGGCTTGGAAACCACGAACTGAAATTCAGATCATGTTTCTAATGTAATCTGCTGTGATTTTCATTCTCCCTGATAAGATGAGAATGTGAAAGAATGATCTATTAATACAGTGACCAGAAAAAAAGTATATTCAGAAAAGACAGCACATGAATTGTTGCCTTTTATTTCACATGTAAGTCATTTTGCTTGCATTAAAGGAATGGCAGTAGAACAGATTTGTAACCTTTAAACCAAACTTACCATCTTCTGAAAGACTGAATAATCCTGAGGTAAATTATTGCTCATTGGAAAAGGGGTAACAGGAAATGGAGGACTGCCATATGACTCTTGATTTCTATGAAAACAAACATAAAGCTGTGACTTCTGCCAAGACTGCTTATTTTTGAGGAATATATAACTGGGTGAATAAAATGTTAAAAGTTGAACAAACTTCTGTTTAAGAGCTATTGTTTCAGTGAAAGAAATTAAACCAGGGGACTAGAGACTACTTGATCCCAAAGCCCATTGAAGTTCACAGATTCTAAAGACCTTTGGATCAGGCCTGGGACTGTCTTTTTTCCCTAAAATTTCTTTGACAGTTTTAAACAAAAACACTGAAGACTTTGGTAGAGTTGTTAGAGGTAAGTGCTGGTAATTTAGGATTATGTGTTCTTATATTCAGGTAATTTAGGATTATGTGTTCTTATATTCAGGACTTCTATTTGTACATGAACAAGGAAAAACCACCAACCAACCACAAAAAGCCCTAACAACCTCACTCAGAGTTTAAAAACTGATTCCCTTTATGACAGTGTTTTCCTGAAAATTCCCACTCTAAATGTCACTCATGTGAACACAAATTCAAAATATTGCCACATCTCAGTTCTTGTGGAAAAAGAGAGGCATAAAATTTGTGCTACAGTCATTTTGTGAACAACATAATATTCATTTTAAACACCAGAATATTAAGAGTAAGTAATAGGAACCAGGCCTAATGAGTCAGCAGAGGGAGTCAAACACATTACAATTTTTATTTTTGAGGCATCTACAGACTGATCTCATGTTCTAATATCGTTTGCAACTCTTAAAAGCAAACATGCTTCACTCCAACAGATCCCCCATCTACAATATACTAGAAACAGTAAAGGTCTGGCAGAAAGAGTTTCATATATCTTGAAACTAGTTACAGCAATAAATTATATGCTTGGGTCCAAAACCAATGCCACATGAACATCATGTCAAAAACTGAAATCTTAGTATTCTAGGTATCTTTGGTACTTTACAAGTAAGTGATTAGGAAAGCTATTTCAGATTCCTCCTGTCTTCCCCCACAGATCGACTTAAGCTAGTATGCCATTTAAGTTTTAAATTACATTTTCTTTAACACTATGCAATGACTATTTCAAAGTTCTTTTTTGTTACCTATATGTTGGTGAATGTATGTCAACACAGTTCTCAAAGCCTTGGATAGGGCTGTTTACCTCTGGTGAGTAGGAACTCCCTGTAGAGAAAATAAAAATGCAATATTTGTTTTGTTTTCTGTTATGACAGATGAAGTAAGAGCTAAAAATTAGTAAGTTGTAAATCCCATCATAGATGATGAAAGCAGTTAAAAGATTAGGCATAGAATGGTATTTTACAGACCATAAACATTACAAAGTATGGTTCTGTTGCAAGGAAATAATTCTGACACTTACATAACTTCATTTGTTTCATTATTTGCATAAGTGTAATTGAAAGCAGAATCTATAACACTTACAAAATGAATTTTCTCTGTTCATTGCTAAAATTTTTAAAAGTCCTTATAAGAGTTCAAAGCTTACATCCCATTTTCAAAAGAGACTTCTGCACCCATGGACCCATTTTTTAAAGACCCTTAGGCTGTGTCCAGACATGCATAGATGTTCGGTTCCCTGGGGACAACTAGTAGTGGCGCACCTTGTGCTGCCACTAGTTATCACCACGAAATGCCTGTGCCACACACCCTCAAGTTACCTGATGTGGGGTAGGGGAGGTTGGAGTTAGCACTGGCCTGGCCCCAGCAGCCTTACCTGGGGTTCTGCAGACCTCTAGGGGCTGCAGCAGTGCTGGCAGAACAGTGCAGCTCTGGCTGGCCAGGCTCTGGTTTTGGGCAGTGCACACTGCTACTGCGTGCTCCGCTCTGCTTTTTTTTCCATTGGTTTTTTTGACCCCTGGGTATCCATGCTACTCCATGCTGCTCTCTTGTATTGTGGAGAACAACTGAATGTGCAGACATGTCTGCGGGACCAGATTCTGCACAGCCACGCTCATCTGGACACAGGCTTAGGTGTCTAACTCCTTTTTATTTCAACAGAGGTTTTAGGACCAGAGGAGATGAAATTTCATTGATGGTCTATCAGACTATCACTTTTGAAAATTCCACCTCATGCCAAATGCACTGTTTAGATTTAGTAGCTCATACATTGAATATAATAACTCTAATCAATGCCTGAAATATATTAGGATTGTAATTGCATAGTGGTTTGTTACTAACTGCATGCTGGCTAAATATTCTGTGTTCAAAGGGAATAGGAAACACTGTGCTTAAACTGCAAGGGAAATTTCAGTCAAATAGTATAACCCTCATACTCTGAGAATGGCTAAACACTGCAACAGAATATCTAGTAAGGATGTGGAACCGCAGTTATTTTTAAGTTTAGCTCAGTCAAACATTTGTCTGGGATTGTTTAGATTGGGGAGAGCCTACCTTTCAGTGTGGGTTTGAAGATGACTTTTAAGATCCCTTCCACATTCATTTTTCTATTATTAGAATTTATATGCATACAGTCTACTTCTAATTTTCCTTCTCTTTCTACTTAGGGTTCCAATTATTCTTGCCTTCGTTGTTTGTAAACACCATCATAATGTCTTGAGCATTAGAACAGGGAAAGCTAGTTAGAGACATCTATTTGCCAAATATATTTTTCTCTTTTTTATGCCCTTTCTGGAGTCAATAAATATTTTGCTTAATGTACGTACAGTCAAGTCCATTACAGCTTTCAGTTTAGTTTATTTATAATATTAAAGAACCGTGCTGTTAACATGTCATGTGTAGATGGTTTAAGTTTTGGTAACTCATGCAAAAGATGACTGGGTAATAGATGTCAGGTCTTCTAGAAGGATATGTGCCATTGTTAGAATATTCTCTGAAATACATTTTAGAATATTCCATTTTGAATATGAACTACTGAAAAGTCCATTTCTATTCAGCATAAGAAAATTAGAAAATCCATTTGAACTCATCATGGTACACAGTACAACATAAGTTTGAGCCCTCTGACTGACCCAGGGTTAAATCCAGATACTACTGAAGTCACTGCCAAATCTCAGTAGAACCACAGTTTGGGCCTATATAAATAAATCCTATGCACTTGCAGAAGAATATAGGGTGAATGCTAAGGGGAACAGAGAAAGGGGCCTATGAGATCCAGAACTACAATTAGCCACATTTTGAAACACTGCCTGGAAATGCTCATTTATTTCACTGGGCGGGGGGTGGGGACAGAAATCAGTCAAACGAGTGGAAGCATTTTACTGATCCCAAACTTTAAAAAAAAAAAAACACACAAAATAAAATATAAGTCTAACTTAACTATATTCTTCCAACTACGTACTTGATTGAATGCCTGCTTTTATTTTATTAATGGTCATTACTTCTCCCCAGTATAAAATGTGTATAAAATGTGTACAAAAAAGGTGTAAAATGTCTTAGTATAAAATTTGGTGTACAAACAACTAGTAAAATAGTCCACTGTATGCACTCATAGTCACGTTCTGAGTTCATTTATACTTCTCCAAATTCAGGTTGACAGCTAGATGTTCACTGCTGCAATGAGAATTTGTTGCCAAGCTGTTCTTAATGTATTCTCTAAGGTCTTTTATCAGTTACATTCTGAATCCTCCCATCTTCCTTATTTCACTAAGGACACAAATATTTGCTCCTTTACTATATGGCTAGAGATAGGCATCACCAAATAAAGCTGATCGGCTGTGCCAGGATGTGCGCACAGAATCTTTGGGATGTGTCTCTGTAAGTGGGGAAACTCCAGGTTTCCTTGCTTACAGGAACATGTCCTGGAACTGTACCAGAGTGAGCTAGACACTCTGGTGCAGTCCTGGGAGTAGGGCTGGGACTGCACTGGAGTGTGGTTGAATGCTCAGGGAATCCCAAACATGGGAACCTATGCAAGCACCCCCATGGTTTTTTGAGCCTGATCCTGGGGTGCACAGGATCAGTCCCCTAAAGCCCTGGGAGTGCCTTCCTGGGGCACTTGATGGACATGGGTAACTCCAGCTGATTGCACTCTCCCTTCACAAACCTAACAGATATCTGCCTCAATTAAGTAGGACTAATTGGTACCATCTATATCACAGCCAGAAATTTTGGGCGTTTATGGTGCGACAAATGTTATGGACACCTGTTTGCTTGGCCCTTGTGACCATAATTTTTATGGTGACAGAAAGGCGACATCTGTTTCCACCCTTTGAATATAGAAATGCTATTTCTTTCTAAGAAAATATGGTAGATTGTAACACCCACAAGGGGAGTAAAATATTGGCAAGTTACACAGCCATTAAATTCATTTTATAGAGAAAAGTCACATTAAAGGACAACTAAGTTGTTAATAACTGAAATTATTAAACTTACCAAATCGATACTGTACTTTAATCGGTCTTCCATATAAACGGATTCCATTCAGCAAAGCTATAGCATAAGGCACTGATTCTGTGTGCTTAAAGCAGACAAATCCAAATGATTTTGGTTTTCCTTCTTTGTCCTTACAAATGGTCACTTTGGTTAATGGTCCAGCCTGCAAGAAACTTATATTATTTTTTTTCATAAATCCTTAATAGAAAATCAATTTTTATTCATCTTGGAATTTTTATTTCACATTGATGAGTATTTCATCATCGCTTGATTTAACAGAGTACAAATGTTTCATGCCTAAGACTCTACACAATTTAACAATGCAACTTGTTCTTTATTGGTGTCACCCAACCAGTTTAAGTCCCAGGCTTTTGGCAAGTGAATGTTAGCTGTGCACATTTTAAATGGTAACAAAGCACATTTTACATATGCACCTAACATCTTTTTGATAACTTCACATATTTATTTACCTTTTTCAATTATAAACTTGTCATGACAGGGACTGTTCTGTGCATATGCAACAGACAGCCAAATCCTGATGAAGGCCTTTGGGTGCCTCCAGCACAATTCAAAATATGAGTAACACCAACTCTGCAAAAGTGACCGGCTCCTCTCTAGTCTGTCATTTATGCCACTAAAATTCAGATAACAAGAAGTATCATTAGATTTTTTTTTAAGCCGAACAAAACTAATGGTAAACTAGGTGGATCCGTTCCTATCTGTGATGGAATTAACATGAAAAACTATCAGTTTTCTATAAAGCACTGCCCATTCTTCATCATAAATATGTAACCAGAAATTAGTGGACACTGCCAGGTGATTAGGCTGTATTACTGCTTACAAAAAACATTGGGTCCATATATCTCCATTGGGAAGGGATCCATCTCTGTGCCATTTGTACTGCTTCAGTATTGAGGTAGATTTGTAGCAGAACCAAATTAAAAGTGGTTCCACTTACAGAAATCTTGACTCCATTTTTTAAAAAGTAGTAGTTTTCATTATACAGTATCTAAGACCATAGGTGAAGCAAGGCAAAACTGAATAAGCCAAAAGAGCGTGCTATTTTTTTCATTGTCACTACATAATGAAGACCAAGAAAAGCTGTCCTGTGCAGGAGATCTCCAGAGAGATGATCTTGCTTCTTCAAATATCTTGAAATATTCGGTTTTAAAAAGAAAAGAAAATTCTGTTGCAAATCATGTGCACTCTTTTCACCCAAAATATAAACGTGCCATTTTTTCCTGAGTTGTTTGACTCTTCAAGGCAATACTTTTCTTCCTAATCTGCAAATGTCCTAAAAGTAACAGGTATCCGTCTGCTGCTTCATTTTGACTAGCGAAGATAACCTGGTTATTCAAGGTCTCTGTGTATGTAAATAAAAAAATAATAATTTGATGCTGAACCAAGTTCACCATTTAAAAAAGTTAAAAATAAACAACCCCACTTTTATTTTCTCCTTATCTGGTAGGAAAAATACTATGGTACAGAAGAACTGTTTGGGCCTTGGAACTTGCTTTGGACTCTCAGGTACAAGAATAAAGAAGTCTAGTCAGCAGAAAAGAATTGAAGACAGCCTTGAAGTGGGAAGGATATCCTACACAACAAGAATAAGAGAAGAAAAGGCATGTCTGGATGAAGATAGAATAAGTATGGAGAGGAAGGATATATCAATTTGGTATCCTAAGGACAGGAATGATGGAAGCTAAAGTGATGAGGTGAATACAGACTGGATCAGATCAAGATTCATAAAAGACTGAATTTTGGGAGCATCATCCTGTTTTTTTCTTTGGAGAAAGCACATTCATTTTCATTGTCACAACACAAAGTTCACAACTTTTATAGGGAATGACATATTTATTTATAATATCAGACAATAGAATGGCTTATACTTCTGGAAACATGTAAACCTGACTTGACTTCTCTGTATAGGCCAACAAAAGTTAAGACAAAAAAAAAAAGACTTTATTAGTCCACATAACAAGGCTATAATCCAATGACTGCTGACATCATGTCTGGAAAACAAGGAAGTGTGGGACCAGTAACCAATGGGAATCAAAATTGGTGTACCAGAAGCTAGGCCTAATCGATGAATAAAATAAAGCTGAGATATTGGGTTTATTCATCACCCTTTTTTTGGTATCCAGAATTTGGCATCACACCAGCCACATGAACTGCTTGCTGGGACTCTGGGATCCACGTGACATTGATAGGCCTTCACTCCCGATTCTGCAATATATCCTCGCCAGGCATTCAGGGAAAAGGGAGAAATGACATCACCACCTTCTCTTCATTGACTTTGGTTAAATCTTGAATCCTACCTAAAATATGGGCCTTGCCAAATAGGATACTTAGTATGTTTTATTTAGACCATAATAAGCATTATCGTGCTATACTAAAAGCTAGTATGTGTTTTGTGCAGTTACACAGTAATCTGATCTTTAAGGCTAGGGACAGACATTACACATAAATCAATTTAACTGATCAGAAACTGGTTTAAACCTGTAACAGAACAGATGTTCAGTGCACATAAACCAGTTTGAAAATGGCTGAAACAAATTTAAGATAAACTTGGTTGAATGTAGTATCAAGACTTAACCGATTTGGCTCAAGTTTATACAATGTCTGTCCCAGATCACTTGCTGGTTTAAGTTAAACCAGACTCCCCCAGCATCCCAGCATGGTCTCTGGGCTGGGCAGGGCTCTCTGCTCCACAGCAGAGCTGGCCCCTCCCCTCTCCTCCCTGGCTGCAGCTTCGCATAGATTGCAGGCGTCTGTCTGGTTTCCCTCTGCTGCCCCTCTCACCTCCCCAACCCTCTGCCTTACACAGGCACCTCTCAGCATTAGCTAACAGACCACATGCTGGCTATGGTCCGTGCTGTGGCAGACAGGACAAAGGCAGAATCAACAGGTAGCTGGTAATGTCCCTCTGTTGTTTTCTTAATGAGGTGATAAACACTGAGTCAGAAGTGATAAACACTGTGTTATCAAGTCCCTGCTGGGATGGAGGGGGTGGCAGGGAGAAGAGAGGGTCCCCTCCCCAATCAGAGCATCCTGCCAGGGCCTGGCCACTCCCCTCTCAGTTCAGCACTGTAGAAGGGGAGGGAAGGCTACTCTAGCACCCCCTGGCTTCTAGCCTAACCCACTGCAGGCATATGCCTGCATTTCTGGGATGTCTGTACAGTTACAAACTTATTTTAGCCTAGCCAGTTTAGACTAACCTGCAAAGATTGAATCAATTCAGGCTTAGGCTTTTTGAATGTCTGTTCCTAGCCTAATTGTTAAGTGCAACACAGTGCAGAACCCCAGCAAGACTGGTGTGGTGCTGGGGCCAGGAGAACAATCTGCTGATTGCTGGTCACAGCCCCAGCCCCATACCAGAGCTGATTGTCAGTCCCAGCTCTGGCACTGGACTGGAGCTGTGCTGATATTATCTCTGCAAAGCAGTCAGACAATAACTGTGATCATGTATTACTTAATATCTGGAGATACTCCTCCCTGAAAAGATCCCAACTTCGTCACGATACAATTACATTTACTGCTTGAACACAGCAGTATTTTAAGCATCAAAAGCAGATGCTTGTATTTTAAGTGCAGTTAACATATCCTAAGTGTAATGTGAGACAATTCCACATATATCTTTCACTACTGCTGTTATTCTCATTCTATTGCATCTGTTATGTTGCTCACCTTATTGCTTCTTTCTTCCCTCTCACCATCTCTTTTTGTCTTCAACTTAGTAACAGTCTTGCTAAGATAACCAAAACTGAATTTTATTTCAATTCTGCTACTGTGAGCAAAAAAAGGCAGTTAAAAGCAAGGTCTTAAACAGCTAAATGCTGGTCTATGTTTTTCAGATCTCCAGGCACATCTACCCATGCACTTTAATGCACAGTAAACTATTTTACTGCACATTAAAGCACATGTAAAAATAAAAGTAACATTATGCTAATGTTCAGTAAAAATCTACTGCACATTAAGAGTCACTAAAAAGTGCAAATGCATTACTGCATGTTAGCACAACCTAATGCACATTAATGCATGTGCAGACACACCCTTTGAGTGGC
This sequence comes from Gavialis gangeticus, assembly GCF_001723915.1. Classification (NCBI taxonomy): domain Eukaryota; kingdom Metazoa; phylum Chordata; order Crocodylia; family Gavialidae; genus Gavialis; species Gavialis gangeticus. Next base: position 234,490,606 of record NW_017729032.1, read on the forward strand.
TGACAGGCTGTGTTATATTTGTCTTTCTCTAGCAGCAAGGCTGCAAATAAAACTCAGCAAAGTGTCTATATATTCTATCATTGCTGCTTCTCCCTTTCCTCCTGTTTTATGTCTATATCATCAAGGGAGCAGGACTAGACTCTAACAAAAGCCTCAGAAATAAGAGCTCTAGGGTAACTAAATCTGCCCTCTTCCTCCCCAATCTCCTCCCTCCAGGACCATCTTTAATACCCTTTAAGACTATCTAACGTGGTTTCTTTATAAAAAATGTCTGCAGCTAAAGGATAAACAAGTGAATATTTTTTTTTTTAATTTAAAGCTTTAATGCTTAACATTTTTTCAGTGTTTCCAGTAAGTTTTTCCCTTTTCTAATAAAAGTTTAGCATGTAAGTGGTAACTGTTGTCTTGGGAATCAAGTTGAAGTTGCCATGTATATCACTCTGATCTTCATTTCACTAATTTTTGTACGCGGATTGTGACGTGAATCTCTGTCTCTCTGAACCTATTATTTCAAAATTAATATAGAGTAATGAAAAGAGAAAAAGGAAGTTGGAGATGAGCCTGGAAAAGGAAAATGAAAGAGACAATTTCATTCACCAGCTTCTCTGGAAAAAGCTAATTTAAAGATCAAGCAATGAGAGGAGCAATGACAAAGGATTCAACTTTTTGGTATCCAAGAAAGAGCAATACTCATCTGTAATGTGTTCTTCCATAATTAGCCTTTCTTTATCATGAGTGAGAAGGCACACTCATGCCCGTGAATTTATCATTTATCTCCTTCATCAATAGCAGAGATAACCACCACCCACCCAGCTCAACATTTAAAACGCCAGAAGTACTGAATGCATTCACAATAGACAAGCAAGAAAAGAAGCTGCTTAAGACGCTCGCTGGCAAGGCAGGCAGCCATTTAAATGTCTGTGCTTCGTTAAGGCTTACTCCTTGTTACTCCACAGCCTTGCCTCTACAGCAGCCTCAAAACTGATAGCACCTTATCCATTTCAGAGTTATGAGCTAAGTGGTTGTCCCAGCTTAGAAATTACCTCTTGGGAAATTTTCCGACTGGCCAAATTAACCCACTTTGACTTTATTTAAAGAAACATTTTAAACTGTGCAGCTATCAGCATGACCCAAATATAAGAACCATCTCCTTTCCAGTGCTTTGAAGTTGGGAGTTGAGACCAAGGTATCACCAAGGTCTCATGGGCAACCCAAGGATTAATGAAGCTCCAATACTGTTGTAGCAGTAATGGTCCAGGAAGTAGGAGAAGCAATGATTTTGGGGAGGTGATCAACAGCAGAAGTGGGAGAGATGTTAGACAAGCTTCTGGACACAAAAAAAAGCCCTGAAGATGAGCACCCTTGGGGTGCAGCTCCCAGCTGTAACTCAGAGCGCTTTGCAAAAATCATTCTGGGTTACAAGTTACCCCAGACCAAACAGAAGTTCAGTGTTGGTTGTGGGGGAGGGGAGGGGGAAAGAGAGCAGGGAATCTAGCAATGGCCAGCTCTCTGCCACTACTCCGTTATCAGAATGGGAGAGGGGAAAGACAGTTGAAGGAACTCAAGTCTTGGGGCTCCCCAGCTGGTGCTGAAGGGTAAGGTGGGTGAACTGCAGTCCTCTTACCTGGGAGGAGGCTCCATTATACCCAGCCCAACCTCCAGGGGGGCTGAACTCCCTCAGCTCCCTTTCCCCTCTCCCATTCTGAAAACAACAGGCTGGGAGCTCACAAGCACAAGTCACAGATGCTGCTGCATTTTGAAATGTCTTTATCTGATGCCTCATGCAATGAGGGTTCAGATTTTCACATAATCCTCTACTTTCAAAGCTGCATGCAGCCGTGCACTTGTATTTGGTCACAGCTATAGACTGCAACCTATGGCCAGACTAGGCAACAACTGTCACTTCTGCCTGCACCCTTCATGCCTGACAGCTCATCTTCTCTCCCAGTTATGCAGCCAGCTCAGCAAAACCCGATTGCTGGAACAATCCTTGCCCACGGGGTAGCATCACTGGCTCTCTCAATCTCAGCAGGACGCCTGCCAGCGCTGGCCTTCTGCTCCATGCCCACGGCTCCTGGGACCCACGAGGATCACGGCTGCAACTTTCCAGGAAGAATGGACCCTCAGCACTCATTGGGAAGAGACCACAACTCCAGGCACCTGAAGATTTATTCCTGGTCTCATGCAGGTGGGTAAGAAACCAGGGCGAGGACTGTGGGTAGGAAACAGGACAGCAAGGGGGCACCCAGGGGTCCAGGGGGGCTCGTGCCATGCCATGCCACGCCACACCTCTACCCTACAGGCCAGGAAGCCTAGAGGCACAGCCCCTGCTCCAGGCACCACCCAACCACTAGAGCCACCCCTAGACCTGGCCCCACCCCCCCTTTGACACCATTGGCTGATCCTTTGTGAGGCCCCTCAAAACCCGGCTCTAGCCCACTTATAACCCTGTGCTGGCATAGCTCCGCCCCCTGTCTTGGCCCCACCCTCTTTGGAACCCCGCGCGGAAGTAGCCGCTTCCCTCCCGTTCCCCTCAGACCCCTGAGCTGACGTAGCTCAGCCTCTCCCTTGGCCCCGCCCCTCCGAACCCCCGCACTCCTGTGGCCCCACCCCCTCGGACTCTTCGCGCTGCCTGGCCCCGCCCCCG
>NW_017729032.1:234493263-234494070 GCF_001723915.1 Gavialis gangeticus
CAGCCCCGCCCCCTCCCGGCGGCGGCCCCGCTCCCCGCGCGCCGCCGGCTTCCGCCACCTGCAGGAAGAGCTCGTAGAGAATCTCCTCCCGCACGCGGCCCTCCAGGTTCCCCACGAACAGGGTCCGGTCCGCCTCCCCAGCCCGGCCCGGCGCCGACATGGCGGCGCAGCCCGGAATCATTCAGCCAGCGCAACAACCCCGGCTCCCTACCCCGCCTCTACCCCACTCCGCACCGGCGCGGGGCGGGGCTAGAGGCAGAAGAGGACTGGGGGAAGCGTGTAGGTGCGAGCGGCCGTAAAACACCGCCCATGTCGCATCCCTCCGGCAGCGCGACCGGGGGTTGCTAAGAGACGAGGAGGCCACGCTCTACGGCAGCAAGGCGCAGCGAGTGCTAGCGTCCTAGCAACGGCGCGCGCCGCAGAAGGGGGCAGGGCTTCCTTCTCGCGCGCGTAGAGGAGGCGGGGCTAAAGCGGGGCAGGGCAGCTTCTTGCAGCGGGGCGGGGCGGGGGAAATGAGAGGCAAGGCGCCTGCGCAGTGGTGCAGGGAGCGCGCCCTCTGCTGGGTGATTGCCAGCGCACCGATTAAAGGGGCAGCGATATTAAAGCCCTTCCGTGCCTCCAACCACTGAAAAGAGGCTGCACCTTTTTATATATATAAGGGGGAGGAGAAGGCAATCAGCCCTTTTTGATCTGCAGCCGCCCTTGAGCTTAATTCATCATGGATCTTGGTTTTCTCCGATTAAAAAAAAATCCCCAATTTTTGGATTAAAAAAAAGGAACCTCAAATCCACATTTTTCCATGATTAA
>NW_017729032.1:234499347-234519229 GCF_001723915.1 Gavialis gangeticus
TATATATATATATATATATTAGTGGTGTTTCATTTTAATTGCTGAAAAGTACAGATTTGGGGTTACTTTTTTAATCCAAAAATTGGGGATTTTTTTAAATGGGAGACAACCAGGATCCCTGGTGATCATGAATGTGGACTTAATGATCTAGGGCTTAATGTGATTATTTGTCCATAGCCTTTGTGGGAGACTTTATCCCGTTGCTTTGCCCTGTGTATTATTAATAAACCTGTGTTTCACTCCCCCCCCAGCGGGGTGCTGGACAGAAGTTGGCAATATGGCAGCATTCATGGGTTCGCATGACAACGGCTTCTCTCCTCTGGTGGGATATCACGTCCTCCTGTCTGCAAGGCACGCAATGTGTCCTCAGAAACATGCGTGAGTCGGCTTACACAAGAGCCACCCTGCTTGTGATAGCATCGCCATGTTCAAGCGAGCGTGTTTCATGCTGTTGTGGAATTGGGCCTTTGTCTCTTTCATGCTTTGGGGCATTTGGGTCTTCTGTAGGTCACAGGGCTGTCATTATATAGTTCAGTGACAGTTCAGGCATTTGATAGATGTGAAAGCTCAGAAGCTGCTCTCAGGGATGCAGGCTGTAGCCATCTTGGCAAAAGGAATAAGAGCTCTGCGTAGAGGTGATTTCTTTTATTATACCAACTAGGTTATTTGCAAAAAAAATTCTTTATTGGCAAGCTTTTGGGCGTGCACACCCTTCTTCAGGCACAGGAGAATGCAAAGATTGTAAAATTTCTCCTAGGTGGAAACGAAAATTCATATTTCACAGGAGAGCTGAAGGTTTTGTAAGATCTCCTGGTTGGAAAAGTTCATTATGGGCAAATTAGGCTCAGATAAAAGTTAGAGCATTTTTCACTGATGTCTGGCTGACCTGCTGGTGCTGCCCCACAGCTGGTTGGCCATGTCAGTGGGGGGAAACTAAGGCAACTCACAAAGCCCAACACATTTTAGATTTATATTTCGGAAGAGGTCCTAATTAATGTCCTTCTCTCTCCTCTCCCCCCTATGAAGGGAGTGATGCCTTTACTGTCAATAGAGAACCTGTAGCTCAGGATGCCCAACTCAATAAAGGTTGGTTGTCTGCCCATCTTGATTTACTGATCTGAGTGAGGGGCAAAAAATAATAATATTCACAAAGTCAATTGAACAACAAAATCAGTTAGTATTAAAAGATAACCTGACAAAAGAACACCACGGTAATAACATCAACCAGAGAAAAGAGTAGAGGAATAGCATATAAAGGGTTAACTAACAACACAATCAAGTAGAATATGGCTATTTACAATAACGACTATATACATACAAGCTAGAATCAAAACACAAGTGAAAGTGAGAAGATCATTGCACCTAAAGTGAATATAGCAGCAAAGCTCTTGTCTTTCATAGAGCTGGGTTTGGTCGACTGCCTAGTAACCATAGCGTTCACTTTGCAGTCACATTGATTTCACACAGATGGCTCTCTTTGAGGCACTTAACTTCTTCACTTCCATATGAAACTTCTTCAAACACAACTAGGGCATGTCCAGACAAGCGGGAATGTGCATTTCCCAAGAGACAAGTAGCAGCCGCACACCTTGTGCCACTGCTACTTCTCCCTGGGGAACACGCATGCCATGCACTCTGGTGCGGTAGATTACTCTGGGTAAGGTAAGGGAGGCTGGGGCTAGCAACTGTGCTGGTCCCATCAGCTTTACCTGGAGTGCTAGGGGCCTCCAGGAGCTACAGTTGCAGCACTCCTGCAGCACGAAGCCTGGCTGGTAGCCAAAGCATGGCTCTGGCGAGCGAGGCTCCAGTTTTGGACGGCATGTACACTGCCACCACGTGTGCTGCCCCATTTCTTTTGACATGGGTTTTTTTGACTGCCTGCACAGCGAAGTAGCAGCGCAGGAAACACTTGCATGTGCAGTGAGTGGCATTGCAGATGGGTCTGCAGTGCCACATACCACATGTCTGCGCTCGTCTGGACGTGCCCTTATAGTGCTAAATGAACTCAAAACACCACGATAGCCACAATTGGCCAGTTTCGCCAAGACATGATCACAGGATACCAGATCGAAGGCTTTTTTGAAGTCAAGATATACAACATCAATCTCTTCTCCCTTGTCCAGGTGGTAGGTCACCTGGTCGTAGAAGGAAATGAGATTGGTCAAGCAAGACCTACCCACAACAAACCTGTGCTGGCTATCCCGTAGGATAGCACACAATGCACACAGCTGCTAATTGTGCATCAGTCACTCGAAAAGATACTTTTTCAATAATGGACCCACTTTATCTTGAATCGCCTCAGGAGTGGGACAACTTCACAACTGTCACTCAACCTCACTTTCCTGCCACTCCTGATCTTACACCCACGTGCACTCATACCAGTCTTAAGCTCATTTACCTCAGTAGGGTTGAAAGTTCAGATTTTATTACAAATTTCCTTCACACTTAAGCAAATCAACTAAAGTACATTAACACAAGAGAGGGGAAACATAACTCAAACAGTGTAACAAAACTACCTAAGAGCACGGTGAACCAACTTTCCATTGATGCATAAAACTGAAGACCTGTGAAGTTAACAGGAATATTTCCAGTGACTTAATAGCCTTCAGAACTGTCTTCTGTTGCTTTCTGCTGGATCACTGACAAAAATGGCAGATTACTTCTGAATTTATATGCACTCCATGGCTGTATGTAATGCTACTACTATCCTGCCTGTTGTTTTGCAAATGCCTTCCATTTCTACCAGTGCATTTCATAGGGATTTCTAATATTTATTGCACCTCACTTGTTTCACCATGATTTGTAGGATGAAGATTGTATTGGAAAAGGAGATGCACTAAGAAGAAATTGTGGGAGACTGTCTTCACAGACAGCAATTTTTGCTGAAACTTACACAGTAAAAGAAATCGAACATAAAAATATAGTGTCTGAATTAGCAGATTTGTAACTAAATGATTTTGTTGGTCAGGAATTGAAACCTACTTAAAATAACTCATTTGTGCTAAACAATGGTTTGAGATGGAGGGGAAACAGGAAAAATAAGTCAGACTAATGAACTTCAGTGACAATAGGAATTTGGTGGCGATATCTCAGAAACAGAGAACAAAGAAGTTGGGAAGTCAGCTCATTCAGGAGAAACCCTGTGAATATTATCAAGACTTCCAGTATCATCTGTCCATGTGTGATCTAGGACAGGAAAAGATTACATTGAACAAGATTCATATTTTTTTTAAATGATAAATGTGCGTGCATATTGGTGCACAAAGGGTCCTTCTGACTGAGACCCTTTTGCATTTAGAAAATTTAAAGCATAAACTGCAGACATTTCCCCATCTGCCAGACATGAGTAGTTCCATTTGCTATCCTCTGTCCATTGTGTTATTTTAAATAGAAATGTAATGTAACTGTAGAAGGGATTCTTAGGAGCAGCTACCAGTGGCAGAAATCCAAACAGTATGGCTTTGTTAGGAGTAGGAACCTTTTCATGGACATCAGGCCATGGTTTCAGAGATGTGGTTTCTCATTGGACTTTAATGAATTGTTCCTGTGGCCTGTTGTAGTGACAAGAAGAGGAGGCCCCACCTGTCATCCAAGAGAATAAACATGAAGGAATCTTCACGTGGAAAATGTAAGTTAAGATTTCTCCCTGTGCACACACTTTAGCTGGTTTTATGAGTTTTCCTGCAGCCAAAAGGCAGTTGGGTCTTAACTGACTAAGTTCCACAATACCCTCATGGGATGCATATATTTTATTTGTTTTATAGGTGGAGAAACAAACAGAATGATGTTAAATGTCCAAAATAACATGGCAAATGATTACATCAGAAATATAAGTCCGAAGTCCTGACTTCTAGATGCATGCTTTATATTCTTTGAAAATGTATAGGATTAGATTAGAGGGAAAATCTTCAGAAAGATCACAAGGCAATCTTTCTTAGGGGGCATTTATAGGAATGCAGTTACTAAAATTCCATTTTTAGCCCTACGAGAGAAACAATTTCCTAACCAAAATAACATTTTTCTGCTTGTTTCTTTGCCCATTGTATAACACATCTTCAAACACACCACAGGGTGGGTTGTCTTGGCATTTCATCAGAGCAGAGAGGGCAAACAGAGTGATGTACATTTAGTTCCTCTTGTCTCAAGGATTCCACATATTTGATGGCTGGCAAAGTAGAGACCCATGTTCAATAGTTCCTAAGAAGAGAGGACAACTGATAATTAAAAAAAAAAAAAGGAAGAAAGAGAAACTGCCTTACCTCCTTAATTATGTAAATAGGAGGAGCCATGAATTGCAGAAGCTTAAATATAAGCTTGGCAAAGTAACTTCCTGCTCTTCATCACATCTAGTTTATCAATAGCATTTGTCACAGTAAAGGGAAAGCTAGTGTGTTCTAAAGAACAAGTCAAATCTTCTCCGTTCCATTGTGAACGTTCACTATTTCCATATGCTGAGGTCCTGTTTCTTCATCTGTTTGATGTGCTGGGTGGGATCAGGTAAGGAAACCAGTAAGAGTTACTTCTGACCTTTTTCCAAGCAAAGAACAATAACGTTTTAAACAGCAAAATATAAATGATCAATTATGATTAAGTATGACAAACCTTCCAATTATAATTCATATAGCAAACTTAGTCAAGTTAACCTGATTTCTTTGAATTATTACAAAGGTTTTCAGCTTAAAGTAAATATTGAGAAGCATGATACCTTATCTCTTTCTGTACTTTGTACGCAAACTGGTATGACTACATATGCTTTGTGTCCTGAAGGTAGGTGAAAAGTGTTTTACTTATTCTGAAGTAATTTGATATTATTCAACAGTTGTTTACTAAGGATGAAGACTTTCGAAGTAGATAGATAGATAGATAGATAGATAATGAGAAGGCAGGAATCAGTGTTTTTTATAAGCACTATACATTTGTTTGTTAAAGTCCATTTGATCAAAATATGATTAGTTTAATTAGTTACGAATTTTTTTGTCGGACCTGCAAAAGTTATTACCCGTAAATGAACATGACGAAATATCACTCACAGAACTAGATGAAACGATAGATTTATAAGAGTTAAACTAATTGCCCAACTGATAGCTCTAATTTTTTCTTGTATAAAAATTCCTATTTGAGTACTCATGTGATAAAAAGCAATGTGAGCAATGATACTTATCAATGAATGTTAAAGAATTTGAAAAACTTCCTGTTTGCTTAGCTGTTACTGCTGAACAGTTAAAATTCTTTATTCATATTTCAAAACCACATGCTGTAGTTTTAATTTCATTCCACTATGCAAAGTACATATCTTTGTACAAAGCAGGCATCATATTTTTTTCTGTTTACTTTTCAGTGAACACCTTTGTGTTTAATTTCATACTTTAAGTAAACACCTAAGTTATATGTTCCTTTTGTGTAGCATACTGCTCAGTTCTTAGATTTCAGCTATGTCTGATTGTCCCAAAAGGAGAGACTTTTATGTTTCCATAGACCTGTTTTCTAAGCCTATGCGAAGCAGCTAGTATTGGCTTTGGATTCAGGGGAAAGGGATTCAATTCGGTGATTCCAATTACTGTCCTGAATCGATTTGGCCGAATCTGATTCTGAGATTTGCCAGCAGCCAAATCTCCAAATCAGCCAGGCCAGGCCCGTCCCCTGCCCACTCTCTCAGCCCAGCAATGGCTTGTACAGACATAGACATTAGGGCTGGAAGGGACCTTGGAAAATCATCGAGTCCAGCCCCCCATAGGGATAGGAATAACTATAGGAACACAGTTCTCTACAGGTAAGAGCAAACTCATCATCACTGACCAAGGCTGTATGTGCAAGGCAATTTTGGCACAAATCTCCATGAAGGTACACTTCTGCATGTCCATTGCCTATCATCTAAGGTGGCCAAAACAATCTGCTCCTACCAGTTTCTGCTTATCTCCTTGGCCCAGAAACACTGCTTCATGACTTGGAGTCGACCCCCTATCCGCTCAGCCAGATGCCGAGCTGCAGCCAAAACAGCTTTAGGGGAGCAGTATCTACTGCTGCCCAGTACAAGCCAGATGTAGACACAGCCCCACCCACTGTTTGGCAGCAAGTACACATGAGCTTCTCCCCTAACCTTTGTTCTTGAGGGCAAATGAAAGGAGTAGCAGCAGCCATTGAGGTCCCACAAGTTAATGACACTGGGCCAGCTAGGCTATGACTATATACAGATCCATAGCAGGTGTTGCTGGTGAAATCTCTGGCTTATCATCAGTGATGGCCACACCAGTGCACCAGAAATAAGGGCAGATATTCAAAGGCACAAGCTACACAGTGACCAACACCAAAATCAGTCCTACCAAAATGTCACCACCTACCCAAAATGTAAACGCGGGTGCTCTGTCAGCACTTGCCGTCAAGGGATCCTATGGAACTTGACCAGCACCAGGCATGCTGCGATGTGTGCTCTCTCCAGCCACCTACTGGTGGAAAAGCAGCAGTGCAATCAGCCACTTTGAAGGGAGATGTGTAGAGATGTCAACCCCATACCTTCTCCATTCTAGACAATGGGGCACAACCAGTCCCACAAGAAATACCATGTCTTGTTTATAGCTTTAGTTACTTCTTCATGAGGCATGGGGCAGTGGGGGACACCGGGGATTGTCCCACCGCCCAGGAGTACCCTCTGAGTGAGGGCTTTTTTTTTTTAAATCACTGGGAGCAGGGGTGGGCGGAGCAGCCATGGCAGGGCTGGGGGAGCAGGCAGGGGCTGGGGGCTGGCAGAGGTCCCCCCATGGTCCCCAGTGCCCCCCTTCAGCCCCCCTTACCCCGCTCCTACTTACCAGCTCCTAGTCTGGCTGCAGCTCCCTGCTGCAGCCACCAGGGACTGTCCGAATCATCGAAGCTCTCTGAATCTTTTCTGAAGATTCAGAGAGCTTCAAATTGATTCAGACCTTTTAATTGGTCCCCTGATTTGATTCGGATTTGGAGATTCAGCCACCGAATCAGGCTGAAACTCCTCCAAATCAAATCAGCCCCCAAAGCTTCGCGCAGCCCTACTGATTTCCCATTCATACGAGGTCCCTGTAATTCCATTTGCTTTAGTGAAGTGAATCTTGATTTATACAAACTTAAGTGAGGCAAGACTTGAGCTTTAATGATTAGAATGCAAAATAAGCCCACAGATATCAAGAAGCATTTCAACTTTTAAGGTGTCTTAGCTTAATTCACTACATAAGTTGAAAAATATGCAATAAAATATAATGCTAAGGTGCAGCGATACAAAGAGAGAGAGAACAGCTGGTTTTTGTGCATAGTAGAAAAAGTTCATCTACTATTTGTATAAATAGGCATGAATAGGGAATATGTAATGTAATGCATAAGTAAAATTACTCTTCAGCATGTTGCTGTGGGTGTGTAAGTGGCATGTGTGAAGGAGATTTTACATTTAGTTATCTCACCTTGTATATAACATTAAATCATGATTTGAAAGCCAGAAATTAAATTTTACATGATATTAAAATTTCAGGATCTTTTTCAGTGTCAGATTTTTTCCAGGTTCTTTTGATACTGCTAATGCAAAGTAACTGCAAGAGAACAGTTCAGAATTCCTGATTTGGCTAACTCTCAGCTGTACATCAGCATGCTAAAGACTACATGTGGAGTTGTCTCCTCTTACAAATTAATCCATTTAGAGAGTCATATTATCCCAGAAGGAGGTAGCTTGGTAAATCATTATTGTACAAATTACTTTAAAAATAAGTCATTTTGAATTGAAAGAAATAAAACATTCAAATGACTTCATTCTAAAGAGATTAGTATTTACTTAAAACAATCAGGAATCTGTAGTATCCCAAATGTACAATATTCATAGTTACAGTCACTTTTATGAACAAAAGAAAGAGAAGGTAGAAGTTTTGTGTCTTCCCAGGTATTTTAGGGCAGAAAGTTAGAGGACATTTTCTGAGTCTGTTCTGTCACTTCCACCTTCATTTTGGTTTTCACTAACCCTGAAAATATTCATTGCTTTTTGCAATGTTAAATCTATTTCTTGCAATAAAATGGCTTTGTCCTGGTTCTCATATATTCCACAAATTATCTGGTCTCGAATCTCTAAATTGTTTAAGTCTGCGTGATTATCTTGATATAGATTTGGAAAATAAGCTCTCATCATCAAGATGGTTTCTTGCCTTTCCTAAGTGACATTTTTTTATATGGATCAAAATATTCCTGCAAATTTTAATACCTTTGTAAAATGGCCTGTAATCTTCATGATTCCATGCAGTGCACTGGAGATTTTCAGTACCTCTAGATTTGTGTCTAACAGTATGGAGGATATATAATCCTGTTCAGTGTCTCAACAATGCACTTGATTGCAAGATACAAAAGTGCTGCAATCACTTCTTCCAAATGTCTGCTACATCCTCTCTGATTAAGGTAGGGTTTTTTTGTTGTCAGTTTACAGAATTCTAAGTAAACTAATAACGTAAATAATTCACGTGAGCTGTTTATGGGAAACTCACATGAGAAACTACCATTTAGGAACTGAAGAGACACTGTTCCTTTTTCTGCTTATTGGAAGAAGGATTTGACAGTTTGTGTTCTTGCTGCTCTATACAAAGCTCTTGTGACAAAAGAAACTGACAGAAACTTGTTTAAGTATAAGGGGCCAGATTCTTAGGCAATATAAATTATCTTTGCTGAAGTCAAATTATATAACAAATAGCTATAACAGATGATACTTAATAGGGGTCGGGCCTGAGGTTAGCTCCTCAGAACTTTAACACAGTTGAAATCAGGATGCTTTTCAAATCTGATATGAACGTGTGTGCCATTAGGTCAGTGATTCTTAACCATGTGCTGAGACCTCTTCCAGGGGTGACAGGACGTGGGTGCCACCACAGCCAGGGTAAAATGTCCTGCACTTCCTCTGGAGACAGATTGGGGAGCAGCTGTGACTAGAGCCAGCGCTCTTTTTGGAGCCCTTCCCCATCTGATCCCACATGTTCTTCCAGAAAATAGAGGTGCGATGGGCAGGTGGGACCAACTGTGCCCTCCTGTTTCCAGAAGGAGTGTACAGAGTCAGACCAGAAAGGGCCATGGCAAAAGCATGTGTTGCAGCCAAAGCTCCAGCCCTGTCCATCTGGAGTGGTCAAGCTGGACTGCAGGAGCCCTTTGCACTGCTCATCTAGAGGAGTCCTGCTGTGCTGGAGCAACTGTTTGTATTGTCCAGCTAGAGAAGCTGGGTGTGGGGACACACAGGGCAGAAAAGACCACCCCCTGCTCCCTCACTCCCCATACCCCAGGGGTACAGGGCACAAAACTCATTAGTTATACCTCTGCTCCTGCCTGCTTTAGATTTATCAGAAAAGCCTAATGCAGTCAGGAGTGTGGAGTGTGGTACATGAGAACCACTGCAGCAAGCAGAGACAGAACAAGAGTGGTTTTCAACTAGGGGTGCTGCTAAATTCAAAAAAGTTGTGGAGGGGTGCCCTGACTGAAAAGGTTGAAATCTACTGAATTAGGCTAAAAGAGACCATGATGGAAAGTAGAAATGAGTCCACATGATTCTCCTGCTTGTTTAGATTATCCTTGCATACATAAAACAATTCCATACTTAGGCACTTTTGAAAATCGTTTTTTCAGCAATGAGTGTTTATTTAAGTTTCTGGGGTTTAGTGGTGTGAAAGATATTTACACCATACTCAGTATGCCTAACACCACCAGCTGACTTTGAATTTGTAAAACCTTGTCTTTCACTGTTAGGTTGATAAGTTGATGTCTGCATTCAGTCTCTTAATTCTCAAAGTAGACAATACATAAAAGTAATCTACAATTATAGTATTAGATCACTGTTTAGGTATTTTGCTAATCTGTTCAGCTGGAATTTAAGAACTGCAGTAATGTTCCAGAAAAAGGAACAGTCAGGCAGTCTACTCACAGTACATGCACTCTGGGTTCATTGACTTGCAGGTATCTTGGGAACAGGCTGAGCAAGAGTTCAGTTTTTCACTTTCAGGCATTAATACGAAGAAGTCAACACGTTCCTTTTTCCCTGGGAAAAACCATTTGAAAATAACACTGTACAGAAACTCCTGAAGTAATTTAAGAAGTGGTATCTTATTTATGACTCCAATTACTATACATTCCACACTCAAATGGAAAAACCAGAAAGTGCCCTACCCACCATGAAGGACACTCAGGTTTCCTCTGCCTGAATCAGATCAAGAACTGAAACCTTGGCCTCACATCTCTGGGAAATTCTGAAAGAGTTAGGTCTTACTGTTACTAGGGTGGGATGTGAGAAATCTTACTGGCCTTACTTCCTAGGACCCTGGATGTGAGAAATCTTTCTCAACAAATCTTATGTTCCTCTAATAAGTTTCAGATTCTTGAACAGAATTACTCACAGTATAATTATTCCCAATTTACACATAGGTAACAGTATTTTAGGCAGAATGACCCGGTCTACACGAGACACTGAGTGCACAGTTGTTACTGTGCAGTCATTTAGTACTTGCATACACAAATACTAAATGACTGCACAGTAACCAGAGTTACTGTGAAGTAGCATTGCTTAATGGCTTTTTGGTGATGCTGACTATGCAGTAGCTCCTTACTACTGTGCAGTAGCATCACATCATGCTTTGTGCCATGCAATACTACTGTGCAGTAGTAATAAACTACTGTGCGATCAGTGTTTTGTGTAGATGTGGCCACTGTGAATTGCCCAAAATCATATAGGGATCTTGTGGTAGGGTTAGGAATTATACCCAAAGCTCCTAAGTCTCATTCTATTGACAGATGACCATATAGATTCAGTTGCAGCAGGTGATTGACTTGCTTAACTAAAAGCTACTGTGAAGTGCTGGGCATTTCATATTGATATTGAAGCATACAGCAAAAAATGAATGGTTCAACTCTCTTTGAAGATCTTGGCCATCATTTAGAACCTGAGCTAAACTTCACATTGTAGTACTTCCCTACAACTGCATAGTTCAAGCAAAGAAATGCTAAACATTGCCATTTTCTCACATCTTTCATTCACCTTTCCAGACTCAATTTAGGATTCTTTTTTGATGTTCTGCATAATAGTGGGATTTTTACCTCAAGTCCAAAACCAGAAAGGAACAAATGATCTGTAGGTGCAATAATGGAAAGTTGTCTGGTTTAACGACCAGATCTTATTTGTTTGGGATTTTTTTATTTGGCCGAGTGACAAAGAATTTTAACTCCTTAGTTGGAATTGGAAGTCAAGTGCAATTATCCTCCAGCTTGTGAAATAGACACTGGCTTTGCAGGAATCTAGAAAAGCCAGCAAAGTGGAAGGCATAGTAGAGGTGCTACTTGCCCATGTTTCATAATTAGGAAATGCACTGAATTCAGAATGGTAGAGTAAGTGGAAATACTTTATTCTTTGCGAACAACAGGAAAGAAAAGGGTAATAGATTGGGTAGAAAGAAAGGGTAACAGTCTTTATCATAGTCTAACTGGTTAAATAGTTGTGTGATGTTTTTATATTTTTCAGATGCAGAGAAAAAATGTCCTGAATTTACAGATCTTAGTATAAGCAATGCTTTAACTGGAACAGATCTGGAAGTGCAACTACTGTTGTATACAAGGCAAAACCAGAATTGTTCTGAGAATCTCAGTGAACATAATGTAACAGCATCTACTAGCCTGAATACGACCAAGAAGACTGTCTTTATTATCCATGGCTACAGGCCAACAGGATCTCCACCAGTATGGCTAAATGAGATAAAGGAACTTCTGCTGGCTGTAGAAGATTTTAACCTCATTATAGTAGATTGGAACCGGGGTGCTACTACTCTAAATTATGCTACTGCTGTTCATAACACCAAGAAAGTTGCATATATCTTGAAGAAACTTATTGACCAGATGTTGGTAAGTCAGACATTTGCCCTGGAAGTAAATGAATTAAAATAGCATAGTTTTGGTGTCCTATAAAAAGGTTGGATATAGAAGGAACTACAGGAGGAACATAGTAAACACCATCATTTTGTCTGAATCAAGATGTGAACATTGTATGTACTTATGCTGTATATACTTTCTGCTGTATCGTGCATTCCGCCTTTCTTCTCCCATCCAGTGAAGTGAATGACAGTTTTATTTCAATGGAACCAATATTGTGTCTTGAATCCCTTGTTTTGCAATGAGTTTTAGCTATGTCAAAAAAACAGCTGCTCTTTCAAATGAGTGGCCAAGTGAAACATACAAAAACCGGTATCAATATATTGTTTAAATAAAATATTGCAGATGTTACTTCTCTAACTACTAAATAAGGTGCAAAGAACATTCACTTATGAAAATAACTCATAGGAAACATTTATAAGAAACGACTGACATAAGACATTTAAGAACACATCTCCATTATAGAAAGCATTTGATAAATCTAGTGCTAACAGCAGCTGAGAAAACAGTTTTTCTGAATAAGGGCCTGAGCCAAAATCAAGAAAATCAATGGAAAGGCTTCTGTGGATTTAAATAGTTTTTAAACAAATGGAAAAAATAATTAGAATATTATGTAAGGCAGAAGTGGGGACCATAAGAGACCACAAGAGGGCATATTATAGCTTGGCTGTTGGGATCAGCTAGTATTGACTATAGCTGTATTTCATAGATTGATAGATGTTAGGGGCTGAAAGGGACCTTACAAGATCATTGATCCAGCCCCCCTGCACTTGGGAAAGAAAGACTGTTAATTTATAAAAATATAATGGAAAACTAAAATAACTTTAAAAACATAGTTCCAACTCTGATGAAAACTAATGTCAAGCACTTACATTTGAACGTAGTGGAACTGTTGCTGCACTTCATGTGTATAGTTCATCTTGCTCTGAACTTGTTCCTCTACCAGTCCCTTCTTGGTACAAACCAGATCACAGGTCACAAGAAACCAGGTCACAGCAAAATGATCACAGAAGAGGTGAAAGTCAAGATGCAAAACTTCAAATACCATATTTGCAAATTGATTGTCATGGAACTGTCTAGCTATTACTTCATCTCCAGACTTAGAGTACTATTTCAGATTCCACTTGCCTTTGGGACTGACTGAGAGAGGCTTCCAAATCATGGTTCTAGATTTACTTACACTGGCTTTGTGTCCTGCAGTAGCTTTAATGAAAGCATTATCTATTACACATGGTAAGCATTTCCTCCCTTCAGGATTCATTGCAGGTATAGGCTTGGCAGCCTTGCTCAGTTAGCTGTGTTCCTTAAGTGCTTGTAACTAGTATTTTTTTATTTTATTGGGAGTAGGGGAAAGGGTTGCATTTAGCTGACAGTTATAGTTTCATTTCCTGTATTTTTGTACTTTCTGTCTTCTTCAAATAAATCAGCGAAGAAACACCGTATTTACCCAAATATAAGATGAGGTTTTCTCCCACCCCATTCAGCATGGGGAAAAAATCTCCTTGTCTGATATTCACATACAAACAAACTTCATTAAATACATTAAATGCCAAAAGCAGCATGTGCTCAGTAATGACAACCACCTGTGAAGTGGATTAAATGCAGCCAACATTGAGCATGACTATAAAACACTCCTAGCGGGCAAGCAGATTGATGGGAAACTTTGTATGTATGTGTGTGTGTGGCCTTTAAAGACAGGTGTTCCATCTTCAGGGAATTGACACCAGACCTAGAGGTACTGCTATACTAGGCTGGCACAGGAGGGCTAGAGCCATCCCCAATGCCCTCCCCTTGGTGCCAAAAACAGATTTAGCTTTATTAGGAAATGTTAAGGATCATAGAAGAAATGACAGAGCCATAAGGAAAACAGAGTGCCCAAGCGAAGGACTAACATAAGAGGGATGGGGGTGAGGAGGGAAGTGCAACTAGGTTACATAATTACAATGTTAGTCAGCTAAGCCCCGGGGTGGGAGGTGAGGTGGGGGTGGGAAGGGGTCACTATGCTGAGAGAGAAAGAAAATAGATACAAGCCAAAAAGACCTACCACAAGGTTAGGTTAGTATAGCCCATCTGAATGAGATACATGAAAATGTCCATTGTGCTGAGTCCTGCTTAGTGCCAACTCTTTCTCAAGTCACAGTGAGCCCATTACACTGAATATATTTTGATATCCTCTTTACTCCCACAGCTAAGCTGTGCTTCTCTTTCCCATTTCCAGTAATTTCTGTTTCTTCACTAGCCTTAAGTGTCTGGCAAACATCACCAAGCAGGGCCCCAAACAGTTCACCAAGAAGGCCTCTATTCCCTCCTCTCTCAGTCTGTCACTGATGACTAGTGTGGCTCCACCATCAGTGGGTAAAGCCATACCAGGTTGACCTGCACCTTATACATTTTTGGAGGATCCCAGGACTCATAACTAAAACACCTGGCTCCAGTCCTGAGTGGGGCTAATTAGCACATGGATCCTTTATAAACACATCCTGAGAAGTGCTGAGCTGTGGAGTTAAAATGCCATTGATTCTGCTGGGGCCGTACCCAGTGACCTATATGGTAAGTCATGAGCCTTTTGGCTTTGGACTAATATAATGCATGGTTTATACTATAAGTAGGTACAAAAGTGTTGCTTAAAATTGTATTTATGGAGTACCTATGCTAAAACTTGCAGCAGTTACAAAAGTGAAATGCATCAGTCCTGGATTAACTTAATCTATATGAACTCATAGTAATTTGCCTTTATGCAGATTACCACAAGCAAATTTATTTCAAAGTTAGTGGGCGCGTCCACATGAGATGCTTACTGCAGTTGCCTAATTAGCTCCACAGTGAAGCGTCACAGGTCTACACATGTGGAGCTATTAGGCCGGAGTAAACTAATTAACTCTGTCATAGGTTAGTACTGCCAGATACAAGTACTGTCCTACAGAGGAGTTATTTACTCCATTGCAATGCACATGTAGACACTGACAGGACTGGCTAGGGAATGAGGCTAGCCCCTCACTGAAGTATTCTCGTCCCCCAGCCAGCCCTTCCACAGCGCAATGTGCCAGGTTGGAGCAGCCCCAGGCTGCCAAGCTGATCTGCTGGGCTTCCTGCCAGCTGGGGCTGCTCTACCCTGGCTCAATGTGCTGCAGTCCCAGGCACATGTGTTAATGCTGCACCCAGGATCAATAAACTCTGGCACAAAGTGCACCAGAGTTTATTGTGTCCCATTAATATTCACATGTAGACATGTCCAGTTTTTCAGATTTTCCCCTCATTCCATGTGCTTGTGGAGAGAAGGGTCTGATAGTAAGAATGGAAGGAAGAGGCTGCAGAGGGAAGAAGGTGGGCCAGGACAAGAGCTGCCACCCTCAGATTTATTTTCCTTGCTGTAGCAGTAGGAAGGGGACATGTTCAAGGTCTCCAGTAATTAGATTCAATACCTGGAAAATTATATCAAATTTATAAATTTTCCATATATAGAATCTAATTAGTGCGGGGGGGGGTCTTTTATTTAGGGTTATCTTATATTCAAGCAAACATGGTATTACTCTAGCTTTCTTCATGCATTTATATAGTCAAAAAGTTTCGTAACTGCTGTACTGTATGTCTACTATAGAAAATGTAATAAAAAATATTTTTTTTGAATTTCCATGGGGTTTCAAAGTCAGAAATAAAACTTACAAGTCTGAGGAAAAAGTGAAGAGTAAATCATAGTTTACTGAGGTCTGTTCAACTAACCATATTGCAGACATTATGGTTAACATTTCTATAACCCATAATCATGGGCTTTTTTTCTTTTACTGACAGGCAGATGGAGCTTCTTTTGACTCTATTTATATGATTGGAGTTAGCCTTGGGGCTCATATAGCTGGATTTGTTGGACAGATGTATAATGGCAAACTTGGCAGAATTACCGGTAAGGCTTTTAAACTTGGTATGCATGTTCTTGTGTATATTTTCATCATTATTATAGTTACTTGCATACCATATGGGTGCCAGAATTTGAAAATTCACAAATCTGACGTGATAAAACTATACGGTAATATGGAATAAGCCGATGCATTCTTGATGTAAATCTAGAGAGGATTTGATACGATAGGGAAGCAGCATAACAGGTATTTAGAAATACTTGATCTTTCTAAATTTATTTAGTCTAGCACAAAAATTCTGCTTATACTTTTAGAACGAAAATTGGCTAACATTTTCTAATTTGATTGCCTAAAGCTAAGTTCCTAAGTGAGAGTTACAGAGATCTACCATATTTGCTTTAAGAGGTTTTTAAGTGTGGATTTGCAAGTCTAATGTTAGGTGCAAGGTTTGTACTTAACAGTTTTTGTCCTAAGGCTTTAACCAGTATTTCTTACAAGCTTGAAACATCTGTTGTCTTCAGTGAGAATTTTGAATACAGCAGGAAGTGGGGTGCATAAAGAATACAGAACCAAGATAGGGTCTGGGGGAATTTTTACATGTGTTCTGGCATGGGGAGGCACTTCAATTAGAGTGGATCCATGGAGTCTCATGTATCAACAGCTCCACACTTCAAAATGGCTGTGGGGGTGCTTTAACTAAAGCTCATTGAACAAGCTTCAGTTAACTTGCCCTTGCTGCCATTTTCAAGTGCTGGGACACTGGTACAGGAGACATGGAAGCTGGCCGAAGCATGCTAATTAGCATGCTCCAGCAGACTCGATGAACTGAGTACATGCCAATGCACTGTAATTACAGCATGCTGGAGCAGCTTCCGGCCAAGTCTACAGGTATCTACAGTGCCTAACTTTAGAGGCCTTGTTCCCGGGGCAGAATCCACAGGTCTGGCTTAGATACATGGTACATGGCATGATACGTGGCAGGTACATGGCATGTGAAGAGTTAAGTGTTTCAGAATGGGATTCCCTGAAGCCAATGTGCAGAATGGAATTGCCTAAGATAACCAATAGGAAATGCTGATTGGGGGTGAAAGTTAAATCCTACCATTTTCAAGAGTTGAGGTGCTTAATACAATAGTCCGGTAGGACAGTCAGAAAACATATTGGAGATCTGGGTTCATTTCCCTTCTTTTCGTGAGGATATTCAAACCCTATTTCTTCCATCTGGGCAGTGTCCTAGTCATCAGAGAAGAGGCTATTCTGGATAAGGGCAGTGTTGCAAAAATGGCATAATTTTGGGCCGCTGCAGTTATGAAAACCTATGAAAACCTAGCAGCTTTATATCTGTTGTTATTTCAGCTGAGGGGAAATAAATGAAAGTGTGTAAAGAGTTCTGATCTCCTTCAACAACAGATTTTGCTGAAAATAATTAAAGAAAAAGGCCGGAATAACTGGATTAGTAAAAACAAAATTAGGCCCCTGGCATTTGATACATGAGAGGACACTGAAACAGGAAATTGGGTTAACAAAATTTGTTAGACTGTACTGATACCAGGAGAATGGGTGGACTGAACAGAGCAATCTTCATCATCATGTTTGTCATGATTATCATCTTTGAGACCCCAAGATCCACCATCTCACTATTGGAGCTTTTTTTTTTCTGGTTTAGAGTGATAACATGACCCGACTAACATAGGACATGCTTTCACATTACAGGGTACCTATACATGTGCCCAATGCCTACTAATTAGTATGGGGTGGAGCAGACTCAATTAATCAAGTCTGCTGGAGCATGCTAATTAGAGGGCACCTACCACTTGTTAACAAGCATGAATGCATGATGCTTCATATTTTAAGAGTTGTTAATAAGGTACAATTGTAATTTCTAATCTCACCCACAGAAAGAGGTTGAGATTATGCCACCATCTCGCTGGACCCAACTAGGTTTTGAACAAAACCTGGAGTATGATATTTGGATTCCTTCTCTCAGCCTCTCATGTCTCCTTTTCCTTTACGCCTTTTACGTTCTTTTCTTTCTCTGCCTTCTTGCCTTTGTTTAACACATCCTGCTTCGTTAGACCAGAGTGAGACTTTTGCAACACTGTTGTGAGTGTGTCATCAGAAAGGTTGCTAAAAGTGATGTTGTCAGTAGTCCAACACCACTACAGATTAGGTCTCAGAGCAGCTCAAGGGTGACGTGCTGTGCCAATTTTTCCTTACAGGTTTGTAAGCAAGATTCAGCATGAGAGACAGAAGATGCATTTTCTAATTTTGCTGCTGTTTTCTCTCTAAGTCTGTTTGTCTTATGTTGTCTTTGGGGATACAAGATTGGACCCCAATAAGTAAATTCTTCTTTTTACCCCCATATAAAAGACATCTTAAAAACTATTTACTAGGAGAATTGCCCTCATTAAAATGCTTTACAGCTTTGGTGAAAAAGGATAAGGACGGTTGTTAAAATTCCTGAAACAAATTGTTTTGTCTTTCTTTTCTTGAGATGAGGGAGAGTTTCTAGGGTATAGGCTAAGTAGTCTTCTGGTAGATGCTGCTAAGCTTGGCTGAATGTATGAGATGAATTAGTTAATTTAATTTATTTATAAAGGGTGAGTCATTGATGCTACACTGTGTATGAACATTGTTTTGGAGTGGATTGTAGATGCACCTGTTCAAACTGTGGTTTTGATTATAGAAAGACCTCTCAAAAAGTAATTGCCACATGACTCTTTTCAGGTCTTGATCCTGCAGGCCCTTTGTTCACTGGGAAACCTCCAGATGAGAGGCTGGATCATACAGATGCACAGTTTGTTGATGTCATTCATACTGATATTGATGGTAAAAACTCAGCTTTTGCTTTCCTTTTTGCACTGAGGTGGAAACAGAAAAAACAGAATGCAAAAGTGAGGGAGGAGGTAAATTAGGAAAAGGAAGGGAGGAGGTAAATTAGGATCACCTACTTAAGATTGCCTTGGTTCATCCTGTAAATAAGGAGAGTTTATGTGTTGTATCCTTAAAAGTGTCTGACCAGTGCCTGTTGAAGTCAGTGGCAAGAAATAAGTCTGATGAGGCTATTTGAATATAAAATGGAATTGAACTAATGACAACCGTTAGAGGTGAAGGACCTATTCCTTCTGCTCTTACATGAGCAGTTATACTTTCATCAGTGGGGTTAAGTAAGTTAAGAGCTTCAGCATTGGGCCTACAGATAATTGGAATCACATTCTTAAATTTAAAAAAATCAGTACATTCGTAGAAATGCGCAGATAATCATTTCACACACAGCTCCACTCAAGATTATGATTCACTGGAGTGTAGACCTCTTTCAGTCTTTTACTTGTAGAATGAAAAGAATATAATCTCCCATTACATGAAAATATATGTGACTATGCAATCAGTTAAATCAAAATAGGGTTCTTTGTGGAATAGTTAAGCATGACTGTTAGTTTACAGTACTCACATGCTGTCCACACACACTTTAAGAACTGTGAGCACTTTCATACGAAATTATTTTGTCAGAAAGGCAACTGCAGTTCCACCATTTTAAAGGAGTAGCTTTTGTACATGTGAAGACAGATTTAGGTCCACTGTTTAGATTCTTGTGTAGAACCGTATTCATATGATGCTAATATTAATAATTTCATTGTCAAGAAAATGTCTTGGTATTGGCAAGAAAAATCAAATCAGGATTCCTTCCACCAATACCAGGATTCTGCCAAAATACACTTCTCATGATTTTCAGGAGCTCAATGTCAATGGGAATATTGTACAAATATTTAGTTAGGACAACAGATATTTTACATAAGATTAATTCTGCTTTTTAAAAAATAAATAGTATATATTATAATAAAAATATATAAATTACAAGTCAAGTGCCAAGGGTTTGGAACAGGCTCCCCCCAGAGGTGGTACAGTTGCCCACCCTGATGATCTTCAAAAAGCGTCTTGACATGCACTTTGCTGGGGTAATCTGTTCCCAGCAGTCTTTCCTGCCCAAGTGCAGGGGGGCTAGACCTGATAATTTATAAGGTCCCTTCCAGCCTCTAACAACTATGAAACTATGAAAATTACACCAAGGCAGGAGGGGATTCAAACCGTCCTAGGGCTACTATGGTTGATTCATGTAAGGTTTTACTGACAGTGGCATA
>NW_017729032.1:234524229-234525327 GCF_001723915.1 Gavialis gangeticus
TTGCCCACCCTGATGATCTTCAAAAAGCGTCTTGACATGCACTTTGCTGGGGTAATCTGTTCCCAGCAGTCTTTCCTGCCCAAGTGCA
This sequence comes from Gavialis gangeticus, assembly GCF_001723915.1. Taxonomy (NCBI): domain Eukaryota; kingdom Metazoa; phylum Chordata; order Crocodylia; family Gavialidae; genus Gavialis; species Gavialis gangeticus. The sequence continues at coordinate 234,524,318 of NW_017729032.1, forward strand.
GGGGGGCTAGACCTGATAATTTATAAGGTCCCTTCCAGCCTCTAACAACTATGAAACTATGAAAATTACACCAAGGCAGGAGGGGATTCAAACCGTCCTAGGGCTACTATGGTTGATTCATGTAAGGTTTTACTGACAGTGGCATAAAGGGACTGAAGCAGGTGGCACCACATTTAGCCAGTTTTTATTTCCCATACCAGCTGACTTGACTGCTGGTGATGTTTAGCATCAGTCTGGACTGAAGTTAAAATTTAAGCCTCGGGAACCATATGAAGTCACTTTCGTCATTCTGGGCACCTATACATATACATTGAGATTGCTCCAATGCACTATAATTGCAGTGCATCAGATCAGACTTGATTAATCAAGTCTGCTGAAGCATGGTAATTACTGCACTCCAGCTGACTCTAGCATCACATGTATCAGTGTCCTTACACTGAAAAATGTCAGCAGGGGCACTTTAACTAAAGCTTGTCAAACAAACTTTAGTTAAAGCACTTCCACCACCATTTTTCAGTGTGGAGATGCTGATACACATGATGCTCTGGGTGCTTTAATTCACCCTCTCCCACGCTCCAGAGCATGTGCATAGATGCTCTCTATGTTTTTGCAGAACAGGACAACTAGGAAAAAAAAGAACATGTTTATCTGATTTTACAGAACAAAAGGAAAAGAAGCTCGAAATAACTTTTTTACCTTTTGAGGCTGTATCTTCATCATATGAAAATTCCTATTATGTACTTTACTGTTGTTTATGGTGTTTCTCCTTTAGTTTTTGGCTTCAGGAATCCCTTGGGAAATATCGATTTCTACCCAAATGGAGGAGCAGATCAACCTGGCTGTCCACAAACAATCTTCAGCGGTAAATAAAGATATGTTCATTTAAATTAGGAGGCAATTGTGTAAAAAGTTATCTACCACCAGTAAGGGAAGGACTGAATTCAGTAGAGACTGTATGTACGTAGGCTGCATACATACATACAGATAATCTGGGAGAATTCTCCCAGGTT
>NW_017729032.1:234525793-234539566 GCF_001723915.1 Gavialis gangeticus
AAAAGGACTTCTTGTTGTCCTTAATCCGGGAAGCCAGCTTGTAAGTGTAAATATATGTACACTCATATAATTAGTGCCTGATAGAAACCAATGCATTCTCTCTGTTTCTTATCCACGTTGCTATTGAATGAATGAGAATCAGTGAGTACATGCTGCTGCTTAGATTTCACAAAAATCCTTTTCGTATGTAGATGGATATTTTGTCAGCCTGTAGGTAAAGGTTTCAATACTGAAAAATATATCTCCCTGCTATAACTTATCATTATCCTACATATAACTATTTATGGTATGTACAGTATGCATATGACATTAACTATTTGTGTATGTGCAGAATCTATGTAGAAAAAGGCATTGTATTGTATTGTAATATTACAGACTTCTTTTATGTTCTGCCTACAGTAACTAGAGCAGTTGTGGGGAGAAGAAAAATTCTGGGCAACATGGTTCCAATACACCCCTGTTTTGAAAGGGTTGGGAGATCAATGGGAACTAGAATTTGCTGTGAAGGATACAGGGCGTCTGTCTGGATGGTCCTGCAGGATTCCTGGGAATCTGTAACTTGTTCTGTGGGGAGAAGCAAAACTTCTTCCCCAAAAGAGCTATCTGAAGGAAATTCCATGGAGCAGTCCTCATGGAAGATCTCTCCCAGGGGAAGGGCAGTTTGTCCTATCTTACCATGGCCTTGTATTTGGCCATGGTATCCTTGTAAATTTGTGGGAGTATACAAAATGCCTCACTACGTCATTGAGCAGTTCTGTATTTTGACTCCTATTTTAATTCCTTGCCTTTTTTTTCCTTGCATAAGTGTAAATCAGGTACTCACCTTTTCTAAAGTTGATCATTTGGTGTATGTCCTTCCCTTTTTTTTTTGTTAAAGGAAGTAAATATTTTAAGTGTGACCATCAGAGATCTGTTTACTTGTTCCTATCATCCTTGAAACAAGATTGCAACATAACCACATACCCTTGTGATTCATACTCAAATTTTAAGAAAGGAAAATGTGCTAACTGTGAAGATTTTCTTCTAGCATCATGTCCAGTTCTGGGTAAGTGTTATTTAGCATATATTTTGTAAGAGGGAACAAAATAATAAGATTCTTCTTAGAATACAGCTGCTTTTAAAGTGGATTGTACTAACCATAAATATTGCAGGACCATTGCCAAGAATCTGTGGAAAGTGCTTGTTTGAACAACTGCCTAACGTTCAAAAGTAATATCAAGTTTTAATGCTTTGGCTCATTTTTAAAGGTTTCTGTGTTGGCAAGGGCGTTAAACTCTATATAACTCTCTTCATTGGGTCAGAAGTAGATTCACAACATGCTTCCTGTGTAAGCACTACGAAGTTGCTTCTGTGTAATCTAATAAATCATCACAGTAGTTTATATTGCTGCCTATCATCATATTATCTAAGTGCCTTTCACATAAAATCAATAGCAATACTGAAATCGCTACCACACTTAATGGACACTCTGGCTCTTTTCCCCTTTTAAGCTGAAAGGTCTGCTTGGGAAACATTTTGTTTGGTTTGGTTTGTTTAAAGTAGTTGGAAGCAGTGGGAGACTAAGGGAAGAGTGTTTGAGCAGAGCCCTTGTGCTGGAAAAGTTTCTCAGAGAGGAATGCTTCCTGATGGTGGGAAAACTCTGACTCCACTTGATGTGTTGTGATACAATATACATCAAGAGTGTAGCCTTACGTTAGGGTACAATTAGGGAACTGTTTAGTTCCTATTGCCCTACTTCAAAAAAATACAACAGAAAGAACAGACAGACAACAAACTAATTAGCAGCAGTATAATGAAGATGGAGCAATAGGGAAAACAGTGGGGGTTTGGGAGTGAAGAAAAAAGATAGCTTTTGCTGTGGCTGTCCAATCATGGCAGCAGTGGCAGCCAGAAATTGCTGCTGCCCCTGTGTGTGGCAATCAACCCAGGTGCCCAGCCTATTATTACATGCTAATTAGAGACTAGGGAGAGATTTAAAATATTTGGGAATTTTAGTTTAGAGCAGACAGGAATTAGAGGGGATATTACTGAAGTATGCAACAAATTAAAAAAGGAGACTCACGTTGAGTCTGGGGATTTGGCAGGATTGAAAGAGAATTAAGCACATCACAAAATTAAGAGAACATCCACAAATATATTTAAAAAGAGCATGGCAATGATGGTAATTAAAAAGGGCACATTGACTTTTGCACATCAGTGACAAGTAGGAGAAAATGTAACCTATGGATATGTTATTCCATAACAGTTCATCATGAAGTTATTTGCATCTTGATGTGAAGCAGTTAGCACTGCTTGCTTTTAATGTTAGGATGCCAGATGAACCACTTTACTCCACTGTAGCAATTTGGATGATTCTAGTATAGCAAGAGAAATTTAAGAGGTCTGTTGGAAACTGAAGAGAGTAGGGAAATATATGTCACCTGCCAGACTGACTGGATTATTCTTATATTTTCCATTTCATTTTGCTTTCTCAGTGAATGCACTAAAAAACTAAAGCAAAGTTTATCACCCTCTGTAATTTCCTGAAAGGGCAATAATAATAATTTGTCATTATTTTGCTCAGTTACCTCATGTCAAATGTACAAAATTTGGATTTCAGGTTATTATGCAGATCTGTGGAAAAAACAGCTCCGCAAAAAGAACCCTCCAGAAACAGCAGCTTTTTTTGATACCTTGGACCAAGAACCATACTGCAGTGAGTCACTATCTTTTATTTATTTCCGACTTACTACACTTCCTTTAATATTATTATTATTGTTTATTAACAGAGCTAGAAATGATAGTACATGCTTGATTACATTTTGAATGTTGTTGCTATATATACCACATAAAATAATGGAACAAAAAGACTCTGAACACTTAGTTAAATGCCACCGTATAGTGTGAAGAACACAGAGGGATGGTCTCAGCAGAATGGGAAGTGATGAGCAAGTAGAACTTGAGAGAGAAAGAAATGAGGCTGCACTCGGTGAGAGGCATAGCTGGACTGCCAAGAGAAAAATGGGAGTCACTGAAGAAACTAGTTAAAGTAAGAAAGAAGAAGCTGAGCTGAGAAGAGACCCTCTTGAAGTGGCAAAAGCAATGGAATGTGTTTGTGCAGGAAAGAAAAATGAATGCAAAGGAATAAACAGTCTGATATGACAGGCAGAGTGAAAAGCCAGTAAAAATACCAGTTGAGAAATTAGATCAGTAAGCAAGTCAAGAAGACAGGGTAGTTATTGAGTGAAGCAGGGTAAATATTTAATCCCTAGGATTTGAAATAGGGAGGAAATAAAAGGGACCTTAAAACCAAGTAAAACCCGAGACACTCCAGGGTTAAAGAAACTAAAGGCGTTTATGTAAAGTTTGGCTTGGTTTCTGAGCAAAGAATAATTAAAAAAAAAAAAAGATAAAAACAAGCAAGCAAACACAAAAAACCCTGTCTCTTAAGTAGAAAAGTTGCCTGACAGTCCAAGACACTGAAGTCTTCTTTTGGTTAGCCGTAGAACAAGCATGGTATTGGCATGTTAGCAGCTCCTCAACTATTTTCTGGCACTCATTTTCAGGAATGACATGATTGTTTACAGCTCTGTCATCATTGTCTTTGGAGGCTGCCAAAAAAACAAAGGGCAATTAAGGAATGCAAAATCCTACCCTAGGTAGGGTCCTCAAACTCTTAATGTTGTTTCTAAGAGTGCTCTGTGATTACACACTGTCCTGCTAAGAACTATGAGAAGCCATGAATTCACTTCACAGATTGCCAAATAGCTGTCGTATGGAAACTACTTTTAGTCAATAGCCTCTTACCTCGGATTTGAATCAGTAGCTGAGACAAGAAGAGAGGTAATGAGTCATCATCATTATGATCCAATGAGTATTTTTAATGGGGAGATAATGAGAACTGTATTTGTCCTATTGAATTTTGTCTTTGAATTTTAATATTTTCTGTGTCTACTTTGCAGTGTACAACTACTTTGTAGACATTATTACCTGGAACAAAAGCATTAGGAGAGGTTTAATTAAAATTAAAATAACAGATTATTCTGGAAACACAATAGACTCACAAATGAAAAGGTAAGTCATGTTTTTTCTCCGCAGTTTCTAAATCTTTCATTTATCTAAAGTAGCTACACATACGAGTGATTGGAAACTGGTTCAAATCTTTAACACAACAGAAGTATATAAACTGCTTTCAAAATGGCCCAAAGCAGTTTAATTAAGTCAGTTTTGGCCATGTAGTGTGTAGTATCAAACTTAACCAGATGTAGTATCAGACCCAACTGATTTAGGTTAAAGCAGCCTATTGAATTTCTGTCCCAGATCCCCTCCAGATTCAAGTTAAAACACAGTCCTCCAGCACTCCAGGCTGCTCTGTGTGCTCCCCCCACGCTCACACACAAGATAGGCCAGCTAGACTTGACCCAAGCTGGTAGCTCCAGCTGAGCAAGGAGGTTCTGGCCCCCTTGGCTTCTGGCTTGGGCCACAGTAAGCACGTGGCTGCATTTCTGGAACCAGAATTTAATGTCTATTCACTTGCATATCATAGAATCATAGAAGAATCATAGAAAGTTAGGGTTGGAAGGGACAAGCTATGCAGCTAACTTGCAAAGATTGAATCGATTCAGCCTCAGGCTTTTTGACTGTCCATACTTAGTCTTTGTGTGCCATTACCATTTTCACACATATAACTGGGGTAATTATCTACCTAATGGCCAATTAAACAATGGAATTGGCATTTTTTGGCTTCAGTGATACAGTTGGTAATCAGAAATATATAAAAGAGAAGCAAACATGGTATGAAGTATACTTTATTGTGTCTGTGATGGCATGGACCTAGTTTTGAATATCAGGCCCTAAATGTTGCACACGGTCACAACATTTGTGGCGGAAGCAGAGGTAGAATAAGAACCAGCAGCCAATACTGATTCCAGCTTTTCTGTACAGTTCATGGAACATAAAGAATTCTTGCCTACTAAAAGGTGGATTAAAGCTTAATTCTGGGGTGCATGGCATCTATTGCAGGATTCATCATAGTAGGGCAGATTAAAGCAACCTGAGAGTTGCTCTAACTGGCACCAAGTGTGAACTGTCTCATGCAGTTGATAACTTCATTAGTGATCAGTGTGACATAGTGATGTCTTGGCCACTTTCCCTCTCCTCTGAACACAGCCCATTTTTACAGTGCCCATGGTGACTTTATTCCACAGGAATAGAGCCTCCTAACACTGAGACAACCCTTCTGAGCCACATGCATACAGGTAAGGGCCAGTTAACACTGACAGTTTATATTGGGCTCAGGGTCACCAGACCCCCAGTTATAAATATTAACCACCAGACAGCACATCATATCTAAGCCTAGTTTGTTAATTATATTGCATTTGACTTGACTAACAAGACATTTATTATTTTCTCTTTAGTGAACCCACAACTTTTCTGCAATATAGACAAGCCAGCATACTTGTCGGATTTAACCAGGATTTTGATAAAATATCAAGAATTTCCTTAACATTTTCTACCAAGTCTTTAATAGGCCCCAAATATAAACTCAGGATTATCAAGATGAGGCTAAGATCTATTACAAATCCAGCCAGGTAAATGGTCAGCTTCTAATAAAACTTTGTAAAAATTCTATTTTTTGAAGTGTTTCTGGACAACTATGTATTAGGCTTCTTGTAGCAATTGGTTTGTTGTGCCTATTCCTATTTACATTAATATTGGCATCCAAATAAATTACTTCCTCACCTGAGATTTATATCAGAATGTGAAGACTTGCACATAAGAATTATTTGCAGGCTGTGTCCAGCAGGCATCACCTTCATATTTAAATCACGAACATGTGGCTTGTGGTCAGAGGCGACCAGAGCCCGGTGTAGGACCCAGGGCAAATCAGCCCATGTGGACCTCTGCCCCCGCTCTGATCCCATGGGCCCCAGACCTGAAGAAGCTGCCACCGCCATTGGCAGCATCAGCATCAGTGGCGGGTGGATGGGGGTAGCGAGTGGCTGGACGCAGAGCCACCACCCCACCCAGTTCCAAGGGGTCCCCCAAAGCGTGGGACCTGGGGTGGTCACCCCAATTTGTCCCACCCTAGGGATGGCCCTGCTTGTAGTGGCTTACTGTCCTTAAGCTTGTGTGTGTGAGGATGATTTAGCAATGGAGGGATTGCACAATTCAATTATTTAGTGGAAGAGAAATTTAAAAATCATTACTGAAGCACTCTTCTTCCTTGGACAGTCTTATACTCAACTCTGGACTAAATCTGTTGATTTCAGTTCTGCTACTTGTAGGAGTAAAGCAAACAGGTTTTGTTCCTGCCAAGTAGAAGAGTAAAATGTGTATACAGTGCTTACTGATACATGCACACAATGTTTAAATGCCTACATTTCATTACCCGAGAAGCTCCAAATATTACTTTTTAAGCAATTTTAGAAAATTGGCAATGCTGCCATAGAGGTAATCTTAAATTGTCCACAGAAAAGTATATAACACCATGACATAGAAGCTTTGACTTTCCATTTTGTGAAAATAAAACATTCACTAGCAGGACATTTTACTTCCCAGTTCATCCCACATTCAGCTGAGCAATCTTTCTGCATTTAGTGTATCCTGCACATTAATGCCTGGTCCAGCAAAGCCAGAATTTCTAATAGTAGTAACAGAATGAGTAATGAATAGGAAAACTCCAATATTTGATGAGTTGCTATCAAAAGCAGACTATTTTAATAAATTAACAAAATCCCAAACACTCCACAACAAACAAGTAATTTGTTACTTTGCTCTAATGATTGGGATACCCGTTACAAATTACTTTGTGCTTTTTTTTGTGTTAATGATTTGTCTATTGAGACACAACACACAGTTTACAGAAGCCTGTCTCAGACTTGCTTTTCTGTTCCTGTGCAATCTTGAGGTTCTCATTAATTTTAATATTTATGGTATATTTTGCTGTATTTGGTCTATTGTTTTAATGTAGAATCTAGTATAGTCCCATTTCCAGATACTTATGCCTGCCAAAAAAAATAAATTCTTTCATTATCTTAAAATATTTAGTGTTGAATTAAAGTGTCATAGGAAAGATTTAAGATTTCAAAATAATTAAAATTCAGACTTTATGACACTATTATATGTTATAATTATGTAATTGTGCATCGTAATTCCATAAATTCATGTAATTAATGCAACTATACATATTCACCTTATGTAGTTAGGGATAATTACAGTAATTATATAAATACACAATAATCAGCTAAAAACACAGGGGGTTAAAAGAAAGCTCTAAATTATTCATGTAACAACAAAAAATAGATTAAAAAGGGCACAGGTGCAGGAATGAAAGATAATAGCATAATAGCAACTTGGTTTCCCAAGCCAGTCGCATTAGCATAGAGGGAGTATCACATATAGGGTGTATTGCTCTGGAATCCACACAGATGGAGTCTAAACCTACACCTCCTGCTAGACCTGCTCAGGTTTTAAGCCTCGTCCTCTATCTCTGTGTGAATCTTCAATAAATCTCACTTGCCAAGAAGAAAATCCAAAAGCAGCGTAACCATGTCTTTGCAGTCCCATGGGTAGGCTAATCAGCATAGGGCAGGGCTAATTGGTACTGTCATTTAGCAGTGCTAATTAACTTGTCCCCAAACCCACCTTGGTAAGCTGGTTCCAGCAGCTTGGGTGCGTGTACACAAGGTATTTACTCTGCAATAGATTACACAGTCACCCCTTTTAGGCTGGGGTAAACTAGTTTACTCTGCAACAGGATAGAACTTGTAAATACAGGTACTATCCTCCTGTGGAGTTTTTTACTTTGCAGCAGTTCATGTTAACATGCCAATGTGGCTGGCTGGGGCATGAGGGTGCTTTAGTGTGGTGGCCACCGCTGGGTAGCGCTGCATTGAAGCACCTTTGTGCCCCAGCCAGCCCCTCTGCAGCACATTGAGCCAGGGGGAAGCAGCCCCAAACTGGCAGGCTGACCCCCAGGCCTCCTCTCAGCTGGGGCTGCTTTGATCCATCTCAACATGCTGCAGTCCTGGGCGCACGTGCAAATGATGCCCCTGGAGCAATAAGCTCCAGAATTTGTTTTACATTAATACGCACATGCAGACGCAACCCTTGTGTGGTAACATGGCCAACATAAAACCATCATTGTCAAGTATTCCTGGTTTATGTAACTCTTTAGCAAGGGGAACAGTGCTAATGGCTACCTAAGAAATGGTTGCCCTTTCTGAGCCAGTCAGTCCAAGACTCAATCTAAATCCATTACAGACTGAATAACAGGATACTTTTACTTTGAGATAGGCAAGATACTCATCTCACTTACCATCCACTTGATGTCCTGGTTGCTACAAAAAGCCTGGCAACATTTTTCTGATGATCCGTGAAACAGGGATTAAACTAAGAAAAAGCAAAACCTCTCCCTTTGTCCTGATCATCTTTTCTTAAAGATTTCAGATTTTTAATTTAATAATTCATAATCTACTGTATTTTGAATGTCAATTGAAAATGGAAAATATTTTTATGCTGAGACAATTTTCTCTTTCTTTTTTCTACATAGATTGCACCTGTGCAGATATGATTTTGTATTACCAGAGAACATTGAAGTCACCTTCAAACCGATTCCATGCCAAAAGAAGGACGTAACAGCCTCAGAGAAAGAGGCTTTACTAACTTGATTTCCTGTATAGAAAATCGAACATTTAATTCTTTCTCTGGACAAGAAATGCAGCAGGAAGGGAAAATTATATAAATCAGGCTCATTTTGAGAAGTTTATCTTTCGTTACTTTGTTTGAGTGACACTGAGTGAAGGCCAACAGGAAGTTCAGATATCCGTGTGCAAATAACGTTTTGACAAAGAAATGTAAGACAAAAAAGAACATGCAGTAATTTATGAATTATTACTTTTAGGCAGCAAGAATATTTCAAGGTACCACCCAATTAAATGTGACTTACCTCCCCTGATCCTGGCAAATGAGTTATGTAATGCATATATTTAATTATTTATTCTTTAGAATAACTTTCTTGTCAAGGTATAATTATCTGACCATTGAATGAATTTATTATACTATACATATGATATATAGAGTTACTGTACAACAGTTTTGGCATAACACATTAGCTGAATAAATAAATTAATGCTCTTTCATTATATGATGCTTCTGCTTGTGAGAACCAGAAACATAAGATTTGTGAATGCATTGGTCAACTTGCTGTTTGAAGCAATAATCTCCAGTGTCAGCCATAAACGAATAGTACTACAAACCACTCAGACTTTGTCTGTTAATAGACCATGACAAGGGACTGCCATATCAGATATAAAGTTGCTGGATAGTCTGTTATGATAGGGTTTGCTTTTTTTGACATCTGTATAATTTTACAAGAGCACAGGCCTTAATCTGCTCACACTGAAGTTGATGAGAAGTAGAAATAAATCCTGCCTACGCAACCACAACAATAGCTAAAGTATTCCCCACTTGCTGTATCTGTATTCCATTATAATAATGGGGTTTTATGAATTTTTCTGTATTTTTTTCCCCTTTTCTCACCCCGCCTCCTTAGACATTTATCTTATATTAGGTAAAGGCTCCTTCAGGTGTTCTTCCTTCATCCCATTGTGTTCCTTGTTCCTCTTCCGCATTCCTTTCCCTTTTAAGAGAGTCATTTGGTTAGGTGTGGAGTTTTGTGGGTGGAGTTGGAGGGGACATCCTCTGTATTGTTTTCCCTTTAACAGTTTTATCTTTTTTTCTATTTGCTGCTTCTTGCTTGTTCTCATTTTATGGATTTTTTTCTTGCATTGCTCCTATCCCCCTTCAATTCTCCTTTTACAGGTCTGATGTACTCTTCCCTACATTTTCTCATGCCCCCAAAGTATTTGTTATAATTGTTAGATTTCTTTCAAATTTACATACAAGCGATAAGTAAAGAAACCAGGATTACACAGTCAGTAAATTTCACTTGAATTAGAATCCATGAAATGTTTGAGTTTCTCACCTGGTGTTTTCCAGCTCTGAGTTGTAAAGAATAGAGAGTCAGTAGTATAGTGACCTGAATTTTTCTTTGCCCTTATTCTCTTTCACTTCTGCACCGACATTCAATTTCAAGTTACTGTCAAATGAAATGGTGACAATGTATTAACTGTAAAGTGCCCAAAAACACAAAGGGCACATGTACCACTTTTACTTCTTGGATATATGTTATTTTAGGAAAGCTCTAACATACCTAGAGCACTGGGAAGTATGTCTTTAATGACCAGATTTCACTAACGTGAAATAGGTATAGAACACTAGATAAGCAAAGATTTCTGGGTACCAGTCTTTGTGAATAATGATCACTGAATGCCTGCATGTGGCTGCTATGATTAATATTATGAGTTAGTTAAATAGCCTCAGTTTTTTTGGCTGCTTTGCAGAGGTGAGGCTAAATTAATCTATGGTCTTATTTTACTTAAAGTTAGGCTGCACCCCCTGAGTTGTGGCCATGAAAGGCACCTTGAATGGGAAACACAATTTCTTCCCTGCTCCTCGTTACTGCAGTGGGTAGGCTAGAAGGCAGTTACAGTGGGCCATGAAAGGATGAAATGTATCGTGTTACTGTATATGAGGGGGAGATGACGGAAGACCATTAGTTATGGTGAAGGGAAGTATCTCAGGACCATTGTTGCTGTGTACCAGACCTGGCCCTGACATCCTGATAATCCAAGCAAGTGCATTTATTCACCTTTACCTCCTGGCTATTTAGGGAGATAATTTATTTCTAATAGGAAATGCATCTTATAAACTTTATTTTAGGTATTTTTATTTCTTTGAAATGGTCAGGCACCAGGGCAGGTGGAGACAACATGGGAGTACTTCCGACTTTTGTTGATATGGCCAATATCATATGGGTAATATGCAGGATAAAAGAAAGGTTGTGAGTTTAGATTTGAAGAAGAAGAACACCATGGTCTGGCTCACAGAAAGGAGGTGGCTGTTTTAGGTCTGCTGAGTGGTACCAAAAAAAGAAAACACATAGTGGTATGAGCTGGAGGAGCCCAATAATAGTAACTCAAGAATTCCCACTTGGCAGTACAGCACCTTGTTGATTCTTAAGGTAGAGGATGAGGAATTAGAACTATGATAAGATATAAAAAGCATATTGAGTGACACATGACATAATGTGACACAGAAGCAGTGAAAAAGGGGAAGCAATTTTGTTGCAGTGTTTTGAGTGGAATCAAGGAGAAACAGTGAGGTAATTGAGGAGATTCCAGTAGTTAATGTGAGAGAAATCTGAAACGGGTGGGGGTGCTTCTAATTTTCCACTTTAGTTTATAATTTCTATTTCATAAGAGACTGTTCCAGGCAGTACATTTCTAGTACATAATTGCACTTCTCAAGTGGCTAACCACTTGGACTCTAGCCTTCTGCCTTGTGGCATTAACCAAAATGAACTGTAATTGCTCAGAAATGCACCGCTTGCTGTGGCCTGATGCCATATACCACTTTATGCTGATTCTGTCTGCTCTCATGAGCTAAGCAGATGAAAGTGGGGGCCAGTATGAAGACTGAAAAATCTTCAAGGAATTTGAGCCAGGCAAAGGATACTGGGGACCAATATGAAGACTGAAAAACCTCCAAGGAATTCCCCACTGAAAGAAATAGCACTGATAGCACAGTAGAAAACACTTCACCTTCTGGGTCTGTACTATCCATACTGAAATAATGCTCAGTTCTGCATTAGACTCTGCTCTTATAGGTGCTCTCTTTCAGGTAAAACAAAACCCCTGGCCTATTGGCTTCTGATCATGAGCAAAACTATACTACTTCATGTTAAAAAATATTAATCATGATGATTTAGCTAGATGTTGAATTGGGTAATGTAACTTGTGTATGCCTTCACTTTTCCTGCAACTCAAGGAAGATATGGAAGTCTGTACTCCCTGTCTGATGTGCTATGTAATATTTTGTATGCTGTTAAACAGTTGCCTAGTTCCATATACCCTATATTATAGAGGAGGATCCCTGAATAAGTTGCATATCAGTTTGTGAAGCACTTTCAAGTATGAAGCACAGACTCTATTAATACATTTCATTACGTACCTTCGTGCTTAATAACTTAATGGATTGATACAACAGCACTATAGGCAAAGCAAATAGCATATTTTTTTCTGTTGAAACAACTTATTTAACAGAAAATCCAGTGTCTGCAAAATATAAATTTTCCAAAAAGAAAACTTCAGCATTGCTGAAATGTTACGACTTTCCTTGGGAAATGAAAAAAAAAATCATTTCATGTCCATTTGACCCAAATGTAACATTTCCATTTGTTGAATAACTGAAATGCTTCACTTCAAGGCAGTTCTAAATGACACTGTAGTCTGGTAGGTGACCAAGTGTGATCACGACATCTGAGTTTCTCCATTTGTAAAATGGGAATAATGATGATAACCTCCTTTATAATGTACTTGTGCTCTGTGGGTGAGAGGTGCTGTGCAAGAACTAGCTAGTATTTGTCTCTGGTGCACATTGTCTCCTGGGAATTGTAGTTCAGATGTTTTAAGCCTCTCCAGTCTCACTTATGTGCTTGATTTATTTGCTGGACTATATCACCTATGGTAAACTGTGATCTGAATTTTGACTGAGCTCAGCAGCATAGTGCATCATAGTCACCTGAGTGAGAATGCATAACATGAAATGTTGTAATAAGGCCAAGTCAGAACTTGACCCAGCTGGTCCCAATCAAGACATCAAGGCAAGACATCCCTGGAACAAGCACCACCTGCAGCAAGCCCAGAGCAGCACTGTGGTCCTAGCTAGGCTGAGTGAGGCAATCAGGGCAGCCAATCCCTTGAAGCCACAGGCAGCAGGCCCCACCTTCTCCAGACCTTAAAAGCCAGACCCAGCTCCTAGTGTCCTTGTCTGAGCAAAGGTGAAAGGTATTGCTTCTGACTGTTTGTGCTCTTTCTCGCAAGTTTTCTGGAGTTTGACTCCTGGTTCCAACTCTGGCTTCTGATTCTGGTAAGCCTTTTGGCATTCCCTAATTCCAGTTCTCATCTCTTGCATTTTTTTTTTTTGGCTTGACTTTCTAGCCTTTGTCTTCTGATCTTAGTTAACTCTCGGCTTATCCTGTCTCTGGTTTCAGCTTCTGATGCTGGCCATTTCTAATTTTGGCCCCGGCTTCTAAGTCCACTTCTGACACCAGACTATTGCAGCCCCCCAGCTCCCTGGAAACTGCACTTGTGCTTCAGATCTTTACCCGTGAGACAAGATCACCCATACCCCAGTGCATAGCAGATATAGTCTAGTCAGGAGCCTACTGGTAAGAGGAGGCACTCAAAAGAATTCCAGATCAAAACGCTTTGGGATGTCTTGCTCCAGAAAAATGTTGGTATTTCAACTTTCCTGTACAAATATGGAAATACCAATGCTCCTACCCTGGGGGTCTTTAAGACAAGGCTTGACAATCACCTTGCTGGGGTCATTTGACCACAGTACTCTTTCTTGCCATGGCAGGGGGTCAGACTTGATGATCTGCTCAGGTCCCTTCCGACCCTACTAACTATGAAACTATATCAAAAAATGTTGTAGACAAAAACTCGAGTGTCTGTTCCATTAGTAGTGATGGGCCATGCACTTATAAGGATCCAGGTGGGGAGGGAATACTAAACCTCTAATAGCTTGAGTGAACAAACCTTATGGAGAACATGATCCTGTTCCAACCAAATTCAGCAGGTATTTTCCCACTGACTTCAGGGAAAAGTTCCTGGTCGGAGGTCTACACGTGCACAGCTGCACAGTTACTAATCTCAAGTAAGTTTG
>NW_017729032.1:234545190-234545741 GCF_001723915.1 Gavialis gangeticus
GCTCAGGTCCCTTCCGACCCTACTAACTATGAAACTATATCAAAAAATGTTGTAGACAAAAACTCGAGTGTCTGTTCCATTAGTAGTGATGGGCCATGCACTTATAAGGATCCAGGTGGGGAGGGAATACTAAACCTCTAATAGCTTGAGTGAACAAACCTTATGGAGAACATGATCCTGTTCCAACCAAATTCAGCAGGTATTTTCCCACTGACTTCAGGGAAAAGTTCCTGGTCGGAGGTCTACACGTGCACAGCTGCACAGTTACTAATCTCAAGTAAGTTTGTTGCTTGCATTTGCAGGTAGCAAATTTACTTATGATTAGAGCCAATTACTGAGCAGTAAGCATCTGCATGTGCAGATGCCTACTGCTCAGTAATTGGCTCTACTGCTCTATGAAGTCTCATATAGATGTACCCAGGAATAACTAGTTTGGGCACTGAGATGAAGCAAAAAGGGAGTAAGTATACAACTGGCAAACCAGCATTGAGCCTACAGGCTAGAGACATACATTACACACAAACCCGTTTAAGTGATCACAAACTGGCTTA
>NW_017729032.1:234550741-234552990 GCF_001723915.1 Gavialis gangeticus
TGATTTGGCTCAAACCGGTTTATGCAATGTCTGCCCCAGACTTATTTCTGGTTTAAGATTAAACCATACACTCCCAGCATGTTCTCTGGGCTGGGTGGGGCACTCTGTTCCACAGCAGAGCTGGCCCCTCCCCTCTGCTCCCTGGCTGCAGCTCTGGCAGAAACTTGTAGGCTGCTTTCCTTCCCCCACATCTACTCCCTGCTAAGCAGGAATTCCATCTGTGTATTAGCATGCTGGCTCTGGTTTGCTGTGACAAAGGCAGAATCAACAGGTAGCTGGTAATGTTCCTCTACTGTTTTCTTAATGGGGTGATAAACATGGAGTTAGGGGTGATAAAAGCTGTTAAATTCCCTGCTGGGCTAATGGGAGTATCCTGCCAGGACCTCGCTAGCCCCTCTCCCTCCCCCTGCTCAGTGCTGTAGAAGGGAAGGGAGGGTTGCTCTGGCGACCCCTGGCTTGTAGCCTGAGCCACTGCAGTCACGTGCCTGCATGTCTGGAATGAAAAGAGAATGTCTATCCACCTCCAAATCAGCTCAAGCTTTCGAGGTAAGACTAACCTGCAAAGATGGAGTCTATTGAGGCTTTTTGAATCTGTCTCTAGCCATAATGTGTGCCAGCTCTTGGAGAAATGAGGAAGCATAACTAAACAAAACCCAGCAATGCAACTGTACCCAAGCACACAACACAGTTTTGGAATTGAGCCTTTGAATATTACAGAAGAATGGAACTACTTTTACAGCAGACTATAGAGCCTGGCTCCCACTTGTACTGAAGCTGCTTAGTTCTATCAATATAAAGGAGCCTTAAAGTGACTTACATTAGCCCATTTGCTGTAAGAATCCTTCAGGTTCTAAGTTAAAACAAAAAAAAAAGGTTTTATAAATAATGTCCTATCTTTATTTTAACAATGAAGGTTAGTGCTTTGTGTTTATATTATAAAAGAACAGAAGGCCTCTAGCTGAAGAAAGATATGTCCCAATGGTAAACTTAGAATCTGTAATTAACCAATATATTGCAGTAATACCGAAGGGACCTCATTAGCATGTACTTGTAGTAATGTACTTAAAACTGATTTTATCCATAGGCAAAGAGCTTTAAGAAGTTTAATGCAGTGTTTATTTTTATTACTTATTAATTCATAAGGAAGCAGAAGTGGATAGATGAGCAGTTTTCTTGCAACTATGCTTCTGATGTCGGTTTCCTTTCTTGAAATTTATCTAAATGCAATCTGAACGTGATGGATTGGATTCATGTTACTTTTCTTTACCTGTAAGTTTTGAGCCATACTGTGATGAAAATACAATGACAAACTTATTCAGCGCTTCTGGGGAATCGGAGTTGACTTCAGGCAAAAGATGGAATGTAATGCAGAAGATACTCTAATACTTGTCTTGCTACTATAATTTCATAGTGCCAGGGAGTATTTTGTACTTGGATATCATTGAATGAGGTCTTCCACCAACTTAAATTCAGATTTGTTGTATTGGCTTAAAATGGCCCAGGATTTTATTTCAGCTGGAGCTCTGATTTATACTCTGTCCAAAAGAACTTACAAACCAAGGTTGATTTTTCTGCAAATATTTAAATGTGTGAGATACATATGTATGAACAGTCCAGTTGAAAACAATATGATTACCATGGGTGACTAGTGACATCTTAGTTGCGGGGACACATGCCCTGTCAGCAACCAGTCAGCGACCGGGAGGGGAGTCCCCCCCATGGCCAATCTCACTGACCAGGGGCGGGGGGGTCACCCCATGGCTGACTGTGGTGCTCCTGGAAGTGTTTGAGGTGCTACATCCAGTGCCCCCACTCCCTGGCCAGCACTCACAGGGCGGGGCACCAGTGCTCCCACCTGCCCCCTTGCCCATCACCTAAACGGGGAGTACAGCCTGTCGGGGATGCACCAGAGCTCTCAGGGGGTGCATGAGCACCCCCACAAACCCCCTATGTGTTGCCACTGGTGGTTATTCATTTTAGGAAAGTGAAGCTTTTTTGTCAGTGTTCGCAGGATTATGGCTTAAATGCAGAAGAGTAATAATTTAGTTAGGAAAGGCTGAAGGGGATGGCTCTGATTTCTCCCCCCTCCCTCCCCCCCAGTAAAAATAAGCACATTAAATAAATCTTGGATTTTGTAACCTAGTTATCCTCCATATCGGGGACATGGGTTACTTATAAAAGTATAATGATTAACACAAGGCGACACTGTCTCTCTCTCTTTTTTTCTTTTTTTTTTTTTTTTTTTTTAA
>NW_017729032.1:234553184-234574458 GCF_001723915.1 Gavialis gangeticus
TTTTTTTTTTTTTTAAGTATTGATAAACTAACTGTAACTCTTCTGCCAGGCATGCAGCAGGGGCTGGGTTCATTTTTGGGGACACTAAATATATTTTACTTTGGCTCAAGCTCCTACCCAGAAATCTGGGAACACTAAATTAATTATTAGGGGGTCCCAAATGAACAGAAACCCCATCCTCACAAGCAGTATAACCAAAAACAAATTTAATACAGAAAACGGAACATGCCAAATGCAACGTGATACACTACTAACTACACAGAATAGTCTATAGTATGTGTTGCACCAGGAAAAGCTTTTTGAGAGCGCAGGTCTTTCAGTGGTGCAAGGGGCCCTCGGTGCTCTTGGAGGTATAGTGACGTGGCAATCTGCTCCCATGGAGATGCTTATGTGTGTGTGGGGAGTGACTGCAGCTCCACACAGCCTATGCACCCCATACTTTCGGGCTGGATTATATGGCCTTCTGAAATGAAAACTGCAGGAAAAACTCCAAAGGAACCAAGTTAATTAATGGCTACAGCAAACCTAATCACACAGCTGACTAAAATAAAGGACTATCAACAGAAATAAGGGGAAAGACCAAGCCTACCCTCTAGGCCTGGGCTGTAGGTGATTTGGGTCACAGCTCCACTGGGAGCAGAAAGTTGCAAACCTGAACCCTGGCCCAAAACTGGCAGGAGTAGAAACTCCCAGGTTCCAAACCTTTTTAAGTTGCCAGGTCTAAATCCTGGCCAGCCAACCCAAAGAACCAATACTCTTCTCCCCTGTGTTTTAAGGGACTAACCTCAAAAAGAAAAAGGGGAAGAAAAGTAGGAGAGAGGAGTTGCCAGACACTGGGATAATTCTCCTTCTTTCTCCCTTCTACCTGAGCTTCCTTTTTCCCCTATCTGCAACTCCTTCTCCTTTGGAGGAGACTTCACTCTTCCGCAGCATCACCTTGTATCCCTTGTGTCACATCAACCTGGCCCTGTCCAGTCAGGAAGTGGCACACCCCAGTTCCTCTCCCAACCAACCGGCCTGAAGAATCCTCTGCTTCCCCTGGCCAATGAGGTTAGAGGGTTTTACGTATTTTCCCCAGGTAGAGGCCCTAGCTTGCCATGTGCTGAGCACATGGCAAAAACACAAGGGCCATCTTTTCCACATTAAAAAAACCCACACAAAAACCACAATATACAGTTGGACCCTGAATTACGCAGCAGGTATGTTCCTGAAAAACACTGTGTAAGTTGAAATGGTGTAACTCAAGGCATTAAGTCAATGGAAAACAGGGTGATAGGGACCTAGGACCAAGATTTGATAACATTATTTCATAATAAAAGGATATTTAAACACAAAATAATGGAATTAATAGCCTTATTAAAACCTTTCCTCAGGTTTTACCTTTACTAGGCTTGAAGAAGAAGGTGACCCTCTGCTGCTTTGCATTCTTGTCCAGTTACTTCTGGAGCTCCTTGTAACATGAAAGGAGTTGATCTAAGCCCCTCTTAAAACTGAGACTCCTTTCTATGATGGGGTCAAGTTCCACAATCTCTTCACTCAGGTTTTGAGCCTTACACAGGAACTCTCAAATGGATTTAGCAGAGAAGACTCTGTCTCTTCCTCTTCCTCACTGTCACTGCTGGATGCAGCAAGCTACTCAAGTCAACTGTGCCAGCGCCACCTTCTTCAAGCTGCAATAACGTGTCTTTGAAAATAGAGACCTTCAGAAGTCGACAAAGGTCCTGGTTTACAAGGCTGTCATTCTGACCACCTCCTCTACTGCAGTGAAACCTGGACTGTCTACCAATGCCACATGAAGACCCTCAAGAGCTTTCATCAGCTGTGCTTGCATCAAATCTTGGGGATCAAATGGGAGGACCACCGGACCAGTACAAGCATCCTCCATGAAGTTGCATCTACCAGCATTGAAGCCTCGCTCTTGAGAAATCAACTCCAATGGATGGCCACTGCGTCCGTATGTCTGAGAACTGCCTCCCTTGCCAGATTCTCTTTTCCCAGCTCTCTACTGGCCAACATGCAAAGGGTGGACAAAGGAAATGGTACAAAGACACACTCAAGGTCACCCTCAAGTACAGAGATGTTGACACGAACAGCTGGGAGGTGCAAGCTGCTGACCATTTGGTGTGGCACTACCTGATCCACTAAGGCGTGCACCACTTTGAGGCCCAACAATTTGATACTGAGGTGGAATGGCAGTGGCAGAGGAAGGAGAAGGAGACCAACCTGGGGCTGCAAATCCCACTTCCCCGCGCAACTACATGCCCCCATTGCCAAAGAATATGTGTATCCAGAATCAGGCTCCTTGGTCACCTGAAGAGCCATCAAGCCTGACGGACATCATCCCCAACTCTGAGGGACTGCTGACGGTGGTGAAGGTGGACAAGGGCTGCAGTGGAATGGAGGTCTCTGGGTGTCTTGGACATCCTTGCACTGGGTTAAGGGCTTCTTTCTGTCAAGTTTGTGTGGCTCTCAATTGTTCACCAGCTTCCCCCCCCCATTAAAAGATGCACAGGCCTCTGCCAGGGATGCTAACATCTCCCATAAACCAAATCCTGTGGTGATGGATGAGTGGTGGTGGGGGCAGGAACAGTGATCTCTGGGAGTCCCTAGTCACAAATCTTCACGTAGGCAGCAGTCATGTGATGGTCGTTTTGCACTTACCAAAACAGAAATACAATTCAGCAGCCGCAGCCATGACTGAGCAGTCCTCTTTAGGATCCCTTCTGCTCACCCTGAATGGGGAAGGGACTAGAAAGGTGCCCTAAACATAGGTTGGCTCAAACTCCCCTGGCTGGATTGCTGCATCCAGTGGGATAACTTTACCTGCAGCCAAAACCAACAAAATTAAGTATACTGAAACTTGCCACATGGAATGTCTGCACTGTTATGGACTCCTCAAGCAATGAGTGTCCTGAAAGAAAAACCACCACAGTAGCTAGAGAACTTGCAAGATATGACATCAGTATTTCTGCCCTAAGCAAGACCTGCTGGGCAGATAAAGATCAGCTGAAAGAAGGAGGTGATTACAACTTCTTTTGGAAAGGAAGGTCACCTGAAGAGAGGTGCACTCAGGGGGTTGACTTTGCCATCAAGAACAAGATTGTTAGTTACTTTTCAGAACTCCCTGTGGGCATTAATGAGTGCTTTTTGACTTTCTGCCCCAAACTCAGTAACAACCAGTATGCTATAGTCATCAGTGTGTGTGCCCTCACACCTGATGATGAAAAAAGTCAACAATTACTGCACTCTTGACACAGTCCTGACTGCCACTGCCAATAAAGACATGGTTATCCTTATGACTTCATTGCAAAAGCTGTAGCTCAGAGGATGCTACGGGACATTGAGAACCACTGGTAGCAAGCAAAGGCCACAGAGATCCAGAGTTTCACTGATCAACATAACACAAGAAGCTTCTTTCAAGCAATAAGAGCCATCTATGGACCATGTTACAATGGCCCAACCCTTTTGCAATCCCAGGATGGCTTCACCCTTCTCACAGATAGTGTATCCAGCAAACAATGCTGGAAGGAGCAGTTCAAGATTCTACTCAACTGTGAATCTGAGGTCTCAACTGCCACCATTGAGTCCATCCCTCAATACCCAGTAGTAGAATCTCTTGCTGATCCCCTACCCTTCAAGGAAGTCTGGTGTGCTGTCACTCAGACCAAGAACAATAAGGTGTCAGGACCAGATGGCATTCCTGCAGAGGTCATCAAAGCTTGTGGAAGAGCGGTAGTGCAAAACGTCACCAACTTCTCATCAAAATATGGGTTAATGAGGAAGTTCCACCTGACTTAAAGAATGCCAACATTGTGACCATCTTTAAGAAAGGGGACAAGTCAGTGTGTGGGAACTACCAACGCATTGTCCTCTGCTCCATTGCCAGAAAGAATCTTACTCTCATACTTCTGAATTGCCTCCTCCCCCTTGTTGAAGATGTCCTTCCAGAATCCCAGTGTGGCTTTAGACCATCATGATGTACCACCAACATGATTTTTGTTGCATGACAGATCCAGGAGAAGTATAGAGAGCAACACCAGGAGCTGTTTACGGCATTCATTGACCTAACCAAGGCTTTTGACTCCATCAATCATGAAGCCTTATGGCAGGTGCTGGCTAGGTTTGGTTGTCCACTGAAGTTCACCAGTGTCTGCAAGGACCACCACAGTCCTCTGCAATGGATTAGAGACAGAACCATTTAACATCTGTACTGGTGTCAAGCAGGGTTGTGTCATCACCCCAACACTTTTCTCCATCTATCTTGCTGTGATTTTTGATTCTCATCCATGACTGCCTTCCTCTCAGCATTGGGGTTGAGTATTGAATGGATGGTCAGCTTTTCAACCTGCAGCACCTTCACAGGAAAACACAAGTTACCAAGACTGGCATCACCAACCTTCAGTAAGCCTACAACTCTGTTATCCTTGTGCACTCTGAGACCAATCTGCAGTCCACCCTTGACCTTTTCTCAGGTGCCTATCATAGCCTGGGACTTTCCCTTAATATTGGGAAGACCATGGTGCTCCATCATCCTGCCCCAGCACAAGCTTCCCCCCTCCACCCACAAATGACCATTGGTGGAGAACTCCTGGGAAATGTCCAGCATTTCCCATACCTTAGCAGCTACCTCTGTAGCATGAACTGAAATAATGTAGCTGATGTTAACATAAAGTGTAATAACAGTGAAATATAACCATGTTAGTCTTGTCCTGTAAGCAACTTGAAAACTCCATTTTGTATCCTGCTTGACATAAGTGAATGAACTCTGTATAGCCCTTATGTATGACTGTGTATAAAAGGGTGAATGGTAAGAGAATGGCATAGAGATGGAAAAAGAAGATTTAACTGTTTATGTAAGCATCAAGGCACCAAATGTAAGTTACCAATCAGTAAACTAATTAATGAATGGCTGAAGAATCTCTTTTAAGCCTAGGGCACAACGAAGATAATGAGGAGAAGGAATGTACCCATCCTGCCAGATGGGCAACAAGAACACTCCAAGGCTAAGATAAGCTGAAGACAAAAGAAGAAGCTGGGTCTGGAAAAACCCCAAAGCACTGAAACAAAGGATGCCAATCCCTATAAAAGAACACTTTGAAATTGCAAAGTTGGGTGAGTCTCTGTCTCTACTGCTGTTTCGTTGGAGCACAGATGCATCTGTTCACTCTGCTCCAGCTGTTATCTTCAAATCTGCTGTCTTCAAATCATCATCTTCTACTCAATAAGCCTGGGTTGGCTACCCTGGGCTGATATTGAGCAGCTGTTGCTGGTAACTATATCTGGTGTATGTGTGGATGAAATGGTTGTTTTGTGTATGTGTATGCCTGTGTTTAATGATGTGTATGATAATTTGTGTGTGTTTGTATGAATGGTGTGCCCGAACCTCTATGTCTAACTCATGTGATCAATAAACGCAGCACCTTGCCTTATCTCCTTTTATAAAATCTCACTTGTAATTTGAGCAATTGGCAATTTGAGTAAGACCTCTTCCACTCAGTCAGCCTTGATGTTGAAATTGAACATAGGATTCACTGTGCTAGCATATCCTTCAGAAAACTTCTTCTCTGTGTATTTACCAACTGAGATCTGCAGATGAGAACTAAGATCCTAGTCTACAATGCAGTGGTTATCCCCATGCTCCTCTATGGGTATGAGATGTGGGTGACATATCAAAACCATCTTAAGTGCCTGGAACGGTTCCATCAGTATTGCCTCAGGAAGATCCTTTGTATTAGATGGGAAGACCACTGCACCAATGCTCTCTGCAGCTAGTATAACCAGCATTGAGGCAATGATCATGAAACATCAACTCTGCTGGCCTGGCCACTGTGTGCAGATGGCTGACACTTGTCTCCCAAAGCAAGTCCTCATATCTCAACACAGTCATGGCAAGAGGACCTGTGGAGGACAGAGGAAGTGTTACAAAGACACCAATAATCCCCTCCCCCCACCCTGCAGCAGTCATCGTCCTCATATCGAGGGATAGATGAAGAAATATTTTGTGTAGACATGCCCACAGTTTTAACATTTACTCAGTTTAGTTTTCTGTCTGTACTTGCCTTGGGAACTTCTGGGGAAATTTAGCATGACTTAGCAGGAGTACATGGCAGTGTATATACTGCAGAAGGTTATATATTACACTAATGATAACGTGTAAAACTAAGGCCATAAAACGCAGGGATGCACTTCATACACAATTCTGATTGCCTATAACATAGAGTAGTTGTGCTACTGTTCAAACCCATGACGGTGGGTGCAGATTTAGAGGGGGCACTAGAATGGTGAACCCCCAGAAAGCCCACATTGCAGGGGCTGCTGAGCCAGTGCATAAGGAGCCTGTGCTCCAGCAGCAGTAGTTGGTACCCCCTGCCCAGTTGGCTGCTACAACCAGAGTGTGGTGGCCATGCACTGTGGCAGCACCAGCATGGGTTTTTTGAGTCTCCAGGATGGGACAGGACTTGCTGGTGGTCCCCTCCCTTTCTTGCCCTGAGTTGGGTACAACACCTTCCCTTCTTCCTCTGCTTTGCCAATGGTGCTAAATAGCTAGTTACGCCTCTGAATCTGCATATGAAGTTAGGTCTCAGGCTCTCTAGCAACCTAATCAGTGGCAAATTTAGAGTTAGTAGAGCCCTGTGCACAGCTTCATTTTCGGCCCCCCACCTCCCCCCTACCCCAGGACCCAGCCAAGAAAAAGAACATTCTCTCTTATCTCCACCCCTCTGTCCCCCCCATTTTTCATTCTTTTTTCTTCATTCTCCTCCTATATTATACATAATAGAAAGTAAATGAAAATAAACTGAGGTACCTTGATTGTTTTTGTAGTCTAACTTATTTTTCACAGGCCACTTAAAAATTGCTGAGGGTCTCAGCAGACCACTTAATGATCTTTCCAAATGTTGTTTGTACTGTTAGCCAATTATTGTAAAGTGTTTTGGCTAACAGTGCTTATAAAAAATAAACTTAATTACCTTTCCTCAGCCCACCTGAATGGGGTTCTCGGCCCACAGTTTGAGAACTTCTGGTCTAGATGAAAGCTTGTATTTGCATTATGCTAACATGAAAATGTGTAAAAATTAAAAATATAGATGATGCATGAATGGAAAAATAAAAATTAACTTCCTCTGAAGAAATTTATTCCATTTGAAAAAAAATTATATTTATTCAGATAGCACTTTTCTACACTTTTTCTTTACAAAATCATCAATTAAGCCATTATAAGTAATATTTTGTAAAGAGGCACTTTCCGTTGTCAATATTGCCAAACTTGTCAAATGTTCCTGACTCACTGTATTTCACAAATAATGTTTTACTCGTTTGGATACAGAAGATGAATGTTTACCAGAAGCATTTGTGACAGGTATTGTTAAAAATATTTTCAGAATGGTTTCTACATTTGGAAAGGTTGCCTGCAAACCATCACATACAAGTCTATACAAATCGGCTGGTGATCTCAAAGCACAGACCTCATCATTTTCAATAAAATGAATGAAATGTTTCACTTCATCTTCAAAAAGATTTGTGTCTATGTCATCTCAGTAGAATTCACTTAATTTCTTACTGTAGACGCTTTTAGCATTTTTGGCCATACTTCTGTCAAAAAACACACAAAATAAATCAACAATTTTCTTTAGAGATTTACCTCTAGTCTGCGATTGTACTATTATTGTGTCACAAATAACACTGACAGTCTCAACAGTGATCTTCTCTTTCCCCTTTAAATTAATTTTATTGTCTCTAGTTTCATCAAAAAATAACTTCCTGCTTTTTTACACTTCTCATCAGATATATCAGAGGAACCTATATTTTCTGTTAATGTTATTGTCTCTGCTTCCACTGAGCTATAGTCATTTCAATCTTCTATGGCAAAAATTTTAACTGAGGCTAACAATTGTGCAGTATTCAATAAATTTGTATTAACCTTTTGCAGTGACTTGCTGATGGCATTAATTCTTTGAAGTAAATATTTCCACAAAAGAGTAAAAACAGCAATATCGTACTTTTTCAAACTTTTTGGCTAAGGATTTTGCTTCAGTTTTCATATGCGGTTTTTCAGAATTTGATGTGGCTATGTTTAATAAGGTTTTCTTTATATCATTATAGCTCATTTTCAAAGCCAAAACAGCATCTGTACAAACAGACCACCTGGTGTCACAAATTCTTTTGACTGTTAAATGGTTTTCATTTGCCTGCTCCAAGTGTGATTGTAGCATGCTCCACTGATGCGTAGAAACTGAAAAAAAGGCATACACATTTTGAACAAAGTCAAAAAAATGTGTAGCTCACTCGTAAGATTCGACTGCAGCATTGCAGATCAAATTTAAGGAATGGCTGGAACGTGGTATGAATAAAGCAGAGGGGCTTGCATTGTTCAGTCTTGTCTGTAGACCTAAATATTTTTCTGCTATATTTGCGGCATCATCAAATCTCTGCCCACGACAATTTTTTGTGTCCAGACAGAAATTTGCAATGATTTCCAAAACAGTTGTCTTTAGACATTCAGAAATGTGGGGTTTTAGCAGGACAAAAAAAAAATCACTCTACAACTTCACCACTGCCGGTCACATATCTTAAAATTAGTGTTAATTGGTCTATATGACTCAGATTTGGTGTTGAATCAACTATTATGGAATAGTACTTGGCATCCTTTACTTCATCAGTGAATTGGTTTCTGAGCCGCTCTGCCATCCTAGTGATGAATTCATCATAGGTTTGGTGCGTTAAAAAGTTGGTCTTCCCTGAGCCGCAACACTGATAATTTTTCAAATGTTTGTTGAGAAAATTGTCACATTCACTAAGATACTCAAGACAGGTTAAGAAATTACCTTTTTGATTTGACAATGACAACTCATCATGTCCTCTCAGAGGCAGTCTCAAAGAAGACAGCAGTTTGACCATAGCAACAACGTGTTTCAGCACTTTCCTCCAATAAGAACACTTCTTCTTAAACTGAGCCAATAACACAGAATCAATTCTTCCAGATAATTTACACCTTTGAATGAACTTGCACATAGCATTAATATGAACTTTGGAAGTTTCATGATCAGCAAAATCTCTTGCAATGTTTCTACAATTAGAATGTTTGTTTTCCTTTACAATCTCCAATCAACAAAAATCAATCAAATTCTCAATTCTGTTGTCCCATTTTTCTTCATCCTCAGAAAATGGGACTTATGAAAACCTCTAAATTGCTTTCATCCTCTTTTCTCAAATTTTCCATATTACCTCTGTTTTTAGTGTATTTACTAAGAAATATTGTATCATATCCAATGAAACAGATTTTGGCCATAATGCAATGTCTTCATGGTAGGTTTCTTTCCTTACTTCGACAAAATTACCAATATTTTGTAGTTCCATTGTCACTTCAGTGTCCACTTGTTCAACTTTTGCAGTCATTGTGGTATTCCCACAACTCAGCAAGTGATTAGATAATTCAGATGTTTCCTCGTCCATACTTTTTGATGAATGTCTGCTATTCATCAATATTTCAAGCCTTTTAAAATAAGATGTCTTTTTGCTTAGCTTCTTCTTGCCTTGCCTTCATTTTTTTGTGTTTTTGACTGCAAGACTCACAGCGTCACTCCATTATTGCTAAAAAACTGACCTTGATTTTAGGTAGATTAAAAATGTTTAAAAGAGCTTGGGCATAGCCACGGGTGGGTCTGGGTGGGCTGTGGACCACCCAGTTAGGTTTAACACAGTTAATCCCATGTTTTTATCAGGCTCTGTAAAAACAGGATTTTGAACCATTGCATACTAGTGACAAATCATGGCCATTGTTGCAAAGAGTTGGGGAGGGTGCTTTTGTTCAATTGGATAATCGTTCAAGCAGACAGACTTTGATTAGCAAATGACAATTTCCCTTAGTTCCTGTTATGCTATTGCTGAGACAGTGAAAAATGGTGAAGCAAATTATTGCTAGACTACTTCAAAAAACATGTTTAGAGCACAGTTTGCAGAAGAAGTTGGCAGAATGCAGAAAGCCTGGACTGCTTCATGACTTGCAACACTTATTAAGTCATTTGTCAGATTTGTCCTGCATTTTGGGGCCCCCTGTCTTTGAGGGCCCCATGCCACTGCATGGTTTGTTTCACGGTGAATCTGCCACTGAATCTAATTAGTTTTCCAGGAGTTGTGGCACCTAAGTGGTATTAAGCAGGCAAAACATGAATTCTGGTTCCTATTTTGAGGATTGTTTATGCTCTTTATATCATGTAAAATATACAAAAAGGGCCTTAGAGTAAAAGCCAGGCCTTCCCACTCCTATGTGACCAGAAGATGATTGCTTCCTTTCCCTTTTTGGCTCGAGGAATCTTGTATTCTTTTCTGCTCTGTGGAACAAATTCAATAAGAACAACATGTAGCCTGGTAGTTAGTGTCTCTAGAAGGCAGCAGATGTGGATTTGAATCTCTTCAGGCAAAGGAGAGAACTGAATATAGGTCTCTTGTATCTTTGAGTGCCTGTAACTGCTGAGAGAGTGCATACACGAGGCACAACCCCCCACTTCCAGCCATGTTTCAAAAGAAAAAAATGACCTCTGCTCTTTTGGAAGAACACAGGGACCTCCAATCAGGATTGGATTCCAGGCTATGAAGGATACCAAGGCTTCTCGATCTACTCTCAGGACCAGATACTGAAACTATGTCCTTAGGATCTCAGCATTGTCCTACCTTTATTTTTTTTGGAGCGGCGGAGAGGACTTAGCTGTTGATCCATTAAAAGTAGTGTATGCAATGTAAGAGAGAAGCAGTAATTGTAGATGATAATATACCTGGAACCCTTGGTTAAATTATTACGATGTTACATTGCATGACCTGTTCTGAAGGCGGTATTTGGAGCTCGCTCAACACTTAGACATTTGGAAAGCGTATATTGCTACCATGATGCAGAGATCTATCCCAATTTCTATTCTATACCTTCCCAAAATGGTAGATCTTGAAAGCCACATCTCTTCTGTTTCATGATGTTTAAAAGGAGAGTTCACTGTTGATCTTGGTGGACTACCTGTGTTTTTGCAATCTGTAGAGTTGCATGTAAGTTAAACTGTTGCTCAAACTCTTGCATATGAGCACAAGTAATATGGAATGGGATTGTTGCTGCTTGTGGGTACATACTGTACGTATAAGTGGTTTAAAGGCTGAAGGATAAAGAATTAGTGGTTGTGGTGGTAGTAAGAAAGCAAAAGATTAAAAAAAATTGAAAACTAAGCTGTCAGAAGAGGGCAGCCTTTTCACATAAATTGTAAACTAGATCAGAAGAACCATGCATTTAAATTATTCCACTTACTGGGATTTAATATATCAGTAACAAATAATTGAGAAAACAAGACTGTATCAAATATCAGTCTAAATGAGTGTGGCACTCTCTTACTTCCTCATCTTCAAAAGATGAGGTTATCTACTTCGTAATATTGTTTCTTCTTTGTGTTGTACTTCAAAAAATATAATTAAAATGTCTACAAGGTGAGTTAAGTTCAGGGAAATCAGATCTTCTTTCATTCGTCTTTCAGGTTTTTATTTTTTTCGTCTAAAATTAAAGACAAAGACACTTGTCAGAACGGTGCAGGTATGTCAAGCGTGAAGTGCATTTGTTCTGTGTTAACAGTGATAACTCCTTTATGAAATAAAGACTTTGTATTGCAGAGAGGTTATAGTTTGGAATCTAGTTTTACCTGAGCTGATGTAGTTATAAAAATGTTACCATAGGAATAAGTATGGAGTCCTTTGATGCATCTTACCCTTTCATTATATCAGTTTGTTTCCATATTTTGTTCACATACAATAAGTACACATGAAAGCTGTCAAACAAACAAACACAACTTTGTATCCTGTTGCATTTCAAGTACTTCCAAGAAGAAAATATAAGACAATTTAAAATTAGACTGGAAAACATCTATGCTCTGATAATAGAAGCTGTGGGGTTTTGTTTTCCTTTGTTTATGAAGATCAAGCCGATACTAGTGGCATGCTTCTTTTTTTCCCCATTTGTTTGGTTTTTTTGATGAGTAATAAGATCAGCAGCAAGTCCCAGCAATAAAGTAAATGCGTTTTCTCTATCTAGGTTCTTTATAAAGTTCACCCAGGGGTGTATCCAGAGGGGGTTCAGTGACCTGACTATTCCCTACTTTTGGACTGGACCAGGCTGCAGGCACCTCTGGGGGTGGAGGAGAAGGGAGAGGCAGGTGGGAAAGAATGGGAATGTTAGGTGCAGTCACCCCTGCAGCATAGGCTGCTGTTTCTGCACCTTCATTTGCTAAATCCTGGATCCACCTCTGCGTTAACCCCTCAAAATGGAGCACTTTCTATCAGAAGTAAAAACTGGCACAATATTTATACACATTACATTGGTAGTAGGGAAGGACAAGGTGGTTTTTTTTACACAAACTGTTTCCGCAAACTAACATTAGGCCCCAAACTCAAAGGGCCAGATTCTTAACTGATCTAAATCTGCACAGTTCTTTGACCATCGGTAGAGCGGCAATGTTTTTCACTAAAATGTTTTCCAGGCCCTGAATTCCTCGGAGGGGTCTAAAATGGCTTGCAATGGAATAGTTGCAGAGTCATGGAAGATGAGTCATTTAGGGTGAGTAGGATAGAAAAGAGATCAGAACCTCTAGCAGAAGCTGAGAGAATTAAGACCTCAGGCAGAGGTCCTGCAGGAAAACGCAAACATTTGAAGAAATATGTGAAAGAAACTTTAGGCTGAAGTTTGTTATTTTGTTACTAGGTTACCAACCTGGCCAAATTCAAAGGAGGACTAAATACAGAAAGTATTCATTCTCCTCAGAAAATAGTGGGAACTTCATGCTTACTATGCCAGACAATAATATTTTGGCACATTTTATCACTTAGGAAAAATGGAAATGGCAAAGCAATCAGAGAAGTATAAATTATGCCTTACCAGATCAGGACAATTCTTTACTTAAACATTAAAAAATGGGAGTTTTGCCATTTTGAATGCTTCCAGCTCAGGCTGACTTTTCAGCTAAAAATTTTAATGAATCACTATAAGACACAATGATAATACAGCCACTTCTAGCAAAAATCTTTAGTCAATTAGATTCTACAGCATTTTGACATGATGCACTCCAAGTGTTCTGCATGTCCTGGCTGAAGTGATTAAGTAAGTGTTATGAAATTAGGACTGTGAAGACTAGGTGATTTTAAACCTGAATGATACTGCTTACCAAGTCGTAGTGGCATTTAGATTTTGTTAGTATTAATGAGAATTTATTGTACCTAGTTTGGGATTAATCAATTTACATATTTTTAGTTTGCACAAAAGAGCAATATAATTGGACTTTCTATTTAATGCTGTGCTGTTTATATTGTAATTCTGACAGCTGAAATTAAGTAGAAGAAGAAGAAAGTTTAAAGTCTGCTTTATGTGGCTTTCTGATCCATGAGAACTAGTGACAGGTGATTTCTAAAAAGCTGGGGCTCTGTAGTGTGTAGTGAGTCATGAGGCAGTGTATGGTTTTGGCTAGTTCCGCATCCCCAGAACCAGCCAGACTTCAGGAAGTAACAGGAGGGGGACCCAAAGCAAAGCACTAGCCCTTGATTCTCACTGAATTAAATCAATATAAGTCAGGACTAACTCCACTGCGGTGAAGTCCAATAAGGTTGCATATGAGAGAGAAGAATCAGGCCTCAGATTTAGGTTCATTTGCATCCATGTCTGCAGGCACAAACCTTCCTTCTTATGGGCCAAAAAGAAATACTAAAACTGCACATCCCTATATCTCTAATAGCTAAATATTGAGCGGGATCATAATCTCCAGTGTCAATGTCTGATTCCCCAAAAAGATTCCAGGTTTGGATGTAGTCTGTGCTTTGGTGAAGGCTCACTGTTCCATTAAATTGGGTTCAGCAAAGCACCTTTGCAGCTGAGTTCATGGGATGGGATTAAAGCGCTTGCTTAAAGGTTTTGGCCATAGTGCTCAAAACTAACATGAAGACAGAGCATCAGTCTTTAGCATACTGTGCAAATACAGAAGGAGCAGAGCTGATCTGTCAGCTTTGCCAGTCTTCATCAACACCAATCTCTCCACACACTTGAGGATGATTCTAGCCTGCAGTATCCACCCACTAGACAACTCTGAGATGAAGGTTAACAGCTGATCATAGTACAGCATGCTGTTCAACATGAGGAGCATTCTGTGTCATAACTAGGACACATTGGCAACTCCTACCCATGGGAAATGTGGCATTGAATCTTGACTGTATTAGCCAAGCAGATGGGACTCCATTTTTTAACTGCTTGCATAAAAGAATTCCTTTAGTGAAGTGTTGGCTTTCCACGTGGATTTCTTCAGAAGAACACACCGCTGAATGAACTGGGCTGGGTCTTCACCTGTGATTCTATGGATGGTCTAGTACACGGCATACACCTTATGGTATTTCAGTGATGTTGGGTTTGGGATGTTTCCTAGTACTTTGCCTAGCAAAAATGTGTGGAGCCCTGCCAACTCTCCACTATTAAAAAAATAGATAAACTGACCTGGTACTGTTCATGATTTGACTCTGCCTACCCGCTGAGATCTGCCCTGACTTCATCATCAGGTATCGGTATCAGTATTAGAGGATCCAGGTGTCAGAGGCTGGTGTACTTAGGTTGAAGCTATTACTGGGTTGAATAAAAATGTCAGTCTCTTGCAGGTGTTATCGGTTGTTATCCATTTTATGAGGTACTGGGGCTAACCTGGATTCTTGATTCTGAAATGTATAACGAAACTTGTTTGATGTGTCATTTTTACAATTTTTACAACTTTATTTTAGTTGTTATGCATAGATTTGATTCTGAAATCACTAAAGGAGTAAATCCTTTAAGAGAGAAGATACTATTTCTTGCAGTCATTTATGAGACTTGTTTTGAACAACAGCCAGATTGCCAACTCCTACCCCAGGGGACAAACCATGGCTCACAAGCTGGATTGGCCCTGTGGAGCCTTTGGATCCATCCCATAGAGACATGGCTTTGGCAGCATGCAGTGGCAGGGGAGCTTTCCCTTTGCTGTGTTAAACCACAGTCAGCTGCTTGGGACACTGGTAGAGAGGATACTTTACATTTTCTTCATAAATATACAGGATTGTGTCAGAGAAGTAACTAACTCTTTCATCAAATTCTTCTCCTATTAGAAATGACCCATAGGAATTTTGGCTTGGACCAAAAAGTGGTAACACAAAAATGAGGCAATGGTTTATAAGGTCTCATACCTCCTGTTTATGAAAGCATGTACAGTATAGCACAACCATGCCTTCCCAAAAGCGCTGCCACAGAGTTGTTCATCACATTTATTCCTGCTCCAAATTTGAAAAATCCCAGAATGAGGCAAGGCAGCCATCTCCGAGCATACATGAGCGCATGCCTCTGAGCCATTTCCAGCTGTGTTTACTGGCATGCACTCAAGATGACGCTAACATACCTACACTGCCTCGTTTCTGAGACTTGTTTGCAGAGAAGGAACGAGAGGGTGAAGTATGCTTTGAGGCAGCCCTTCCAGTCTCAGCACAGAGGCACTGAAGACAAGCCCCATAGCATAAAGCAAAAAAATAGACACAAGAAGCAGTTCTCTTTTTTGGCATCTTCAAGAGACCTAGGACTGAATAGGAATGGAGTCTGAAATGGGATACTGAACTGAAGTGGTGTGGTATGAAGAAGAAGCTAACACTGATGCTGCTCTGCCAGTCTTGCCATGTAGATAAGAATTGCAGTTGGTAGTGTTGCAAGATTTTCTACCTTTTCATCAGCACAAAGGGCTGGATCTTGAGACTTCCACAGCCTGGATTGTATGCCCCTGACTTCTTTTCCTTTTCTGAAAACCCGTAAACGTCCGGAGTCTAAAAGCCTGTGGTTGCCTTAGGGGTGACCCATGGTTGACTTATTGGCCTAGTTAAAAAAAAAAGAGCATGTTCATGGCTCATTTCATCCTTAGCTGACTTACAGGGTGATTGACAGCAAGAAGACACAAGAAGTATTAAAGTGTGAGATGCAGGAGAAGAAGGGATTGGTTATGTATGAAATGAGTAGTAAAGACAGGAGTGGTTGCTGCGGGAGAATGACTGGTTAGGAGTTGTTGGGAGGTGATTGGTGAATAATGCAGGAGCTTGTGATATGCATGTTCCCAGTCATCCAAAGAGGTATAAAATGTTGCAAAAGTAATTGTCCGTGGTGTAGGGTTTGTGTGGAGAATCTATGTGAAGTAAAACATCCTGTGGAGAGAGAAGACCTCTAGAGCAGCCTCACCGCAATGCCTGGAGGAAGCTTGACCAGCGGAATCGTGGAGCTGCATGGAAGGCCTAAGTAAATATACCCTCTCCTCTTCCAATTGTGTTTTAATGTTAGTTACTGTTAATAAATCTAATTTTGATGCTGGAATAGCTTCACTGATAATTTCATCCATGTTGCCCATCCTTTTTCTTCAGTTGATTAATTTAGCGCAACAGGCTTACCTGCACATACAGAGGAAAGGAATGAATGAACAGGGCGGCAAACAGGGCAGTTTGCAAGCAGTTGCTGGGAGCAAGGGCAGGAAGGGGAAGAGGAGCCCCAGATCCTGCTCTGGAAGTGAGCCAGGGCTGCCCATGTGTTTGGCTTGCTGAATATCTATTTGGTGGGCTGTGTGTTTGGGCATGTGCTCTGAGCAGCTGCAGGTGTTGCTACCTGGGTGATTGCTGGGTGATTGCTGCCTGTGTCTGTCAAAAGCCCTAACAATTTGGTGGAGCCAGTCAAGGCCCAGGAGGGAATAAAAGGAGATTCCCATAGCAAATAGGGCAGGGGGAGGGGTAGCAAACAGGACAGTTTTGAAATTAGTTTTCTGATCTGTTTGTTGCCCCCTTTTTGAAGGGGAGCCTTTAAGGTAAGCTCTTTCCTTAAAAGTAATTAACCCTCATATATTTAGCACAAGTAGCTAAAATTCAGCAGTTAGACCAATACTTAAACCACACATTAACTAGAGTCCAGAGTGAGTGGGGAGTTCTCCAGGGAGTTTGCCTGGAAACTCTCTCACCCTCCTTCACTGTAAACTGGGTGAGAGAAAGGAGGATAGCCAGGAAAAGGGAAACTTCAGGACCAAGGAGCAGTAAACAAGCCAGCTTACAGGGAATTTTGCTAGGGAAGGTCTGCTTGAAGAGAGGGGCAGGAAGAGAGAGGCGGCAGATTAAGAGACCCAGAGAAATGGCTGGAGGATGTCATAATGCCAGAGCCACTGCCACAACCAGCTCTTCTGCTTGCACCTGTGAGGTGTCCGTCTGGGCAGGACCACCCATTGTCAAGGCTTGCATGCAGGTCCTGGTTTGGCACTTTGGATACTGTAGCTTGCAAGTTCCTTCCAGTGACAGTCAGATGGGGGAGGAGTGCCTGTGATGTGTGTAGTTCTTCTTCATAGTGTCCCTCAAGAAGTAGGCAAGAGAGCTCTAGGAGGAGGTGGTGAGGCTCTGAAGCATCCTCTGCCATGAAGATTTCATTGATTTGATGCTGAAGGAGACCCCTAGGACTGCAGCAGAAGAACTGCCAGAGGCAACACTAGAGAAGGAAAAGGACATGGAGTCCCAGGAAGGTGGAAGCTGGAAGTTTGTGACTTCTGGAAGCAAACAGAAATTATCATCCCCTCCTGCAGTGGTTTGCCTGGAGAACTGTTGTGGAGCCCTAGCAACAGAGGCAGAGAAGAAGCACATTCCATTCATGGAAGTGGCCAGGCCAGGCATCCCCAAGGTTGGGAGGAGTGAGGCCAACTGGTACCAAGAGGAAGCAGTGGGTGCAGGTGGTTGAAGACTGTTCTGCTGGAGACAGAGGCATCCATCTGCTGGCCTCACCTGTTGTCTCAGGTGGTCTGCTGCTTTCCTGGAGCCCAGATCTGGGACATCATGGAAAGATAACCAAGACTCATCTGACTTTCTGACTACTACCTCATGTTGCTCATCCACGTGATACAAACAAGGGCAACCGTTAGCTGAATAAAAATGACTACAGGGCTTTGGGTACAAGGGGGAGGGGGACAGAAGTTGAAGTGGTATTCTCCTTGATCTTTCCATTCAAGCAGAAGGGCCTGGGCAGGAGTAGATGCATTGTTCAGATCAGTGCATGGCTGCACAGATGGTGTTGCCAGCAGGACTTTGGCTTCTTTAATCATGAGATGATGTTCCAAGAAGAAGGATTGCTAGGAAGAAACAAGATCTACCTGGCAAAGAGAGGGAAGAGCATCTTCACAGAAAGGCTCTCTAACCTAGTGAGGAGGGCTTTAAACTAGGTTCGCTGGTGGATGGAAAGTAAATCTCTGAGCTAAGTGAGGAAGTGGGTGACTTGGAGGAAGCACAAACAGGAAGAGGCCACAGGGGAGGCCTTCTCATTCTTTTGGAGAAAGTAGGGCAATTGGCTATTTACCTCAGGTGCCTGTACACGAATGCACAGAGCCTGGAAAACTAGCAGGAAGAATTGGAAGTCCTTGCACACTCTGGGAACTAGGACATGATTGGAATAACAGAGATTTAGTGGGATAGCTTGCATGACTGGAGCACTGTCATGGATGGGTACAAATTGTTCAGGAAGGTCATGCAGGGGAGAGGAGGAGGAGGAGTTATGCTGTATGTGAAAGAGCTGTATGATTGCTTAGAGCAGTGGTCTCCAAACTTTTTTGATCACGCACCCCTATCAGTAAAAAAATTTTGAGCATGCACCCCCAATATATGTATATTTATATAAATATAAATAGAAGTTCTAATATTTTCTTCCTGCACCCCAATGGATCATCTTGTGCACCCCTTGGGGTGCACGCACCCCACTTTGGAGACCACTGGCTTAGAGCTCCGGTATGAAACTGGAGATAGGCCTGTTGTAAATGTCTGGGTTAGGATCGCAGGGGAGAACAACAAGGATGATGTCATGGTGGGTGTGTGTTATAGACCACCAGACCAGGAGGATGAGACGGATGAGGCTTTCTTCAAACATCTAATGGAAGTTTCCCAATCACACGTCCTGGTTCTCATGTGGGACTTCACCCTGACTTCTGCTAGGAGGGCAATACAGAAGTGCGTAGGCAATCCAGGAAGGTTTTGGAGAGTGCTGGGGACAACTTCCTGATGCAAGTGTTGGAGTGGCCAATTAGGGGTGGTTTTCTTTTTGATCTGCTGCTCAGAAACAGGAGAAAATTGGT
Source organism: Gavialis gangeticus (assembly GCF_001723915.1). Lineage (NCBI taxonomy): Eukaryota > Metazoa > Chordata > Crocodylia > Gavialidae > Gavialis > Gavialis gangeticus. The sequence continues at coordinate 234,572,333 of NW_017729032.1, forward strand.
GGGGAATGTAGTAGTGGATGATTGGAGAAGGCCAAATATAGTGCCCATCTTTTAAGAATGGGAAAAAAGAGGATCCTGGGAACTACAGACCAGTCAAACTTACCTCAGTCCCTGGAAAAGTCATAGAGCAGGTCCTCAAATAATTTATTTCTAAGCACTTGGAGAAGGTGATTAGGAACTGTTAGCATGGATTCACCAAGGGCAAGTGATGCCTGATCAGCCTGATTGTCTTCTATGATCTAGCTTTGTCGATGCAGGGAGAGCAGAGGATGTAATATTCCTTGACTTTAGAAAGGCCTTTGTTACTGTCTCCCACAACATTCTTCCAAGCATGCAAATGAAGTACAGGTTGGATGAATGGAGTGTAAAGTGGATAGAAAACTGGCTGGACTATTGAAATTAGAGGGCAATTGTTAAAGACTCAATGTTTAGTTGGCAGCCAGTATCAAGTGGAGTGCCCCAAAGGTTAGTCAGTCCTGAGGTCAATTTTGTTCAATATCTTCATCAACAACCTGGAAGATGGCATAGAGTGCACCCTCAGCAAGTTTGCAGATGACACCAAGCTGGGGAGAGTAGTAGATATGCTGGAGAATAGGGCTAAGAGAGACCTCAACAAATTGGAGGATTGGACCAAAAGATATTCCTTGTTATCTTAATAGGACCATTGCCAGCAGACTGAGGGAAGTGATTCTGCCTTCTATTCAGCACTGGTGAAGCCACATCTGGAGTACTGTATTCAGTTTTGAGTCCTGCACTACAGAAAAGATGTGGACAAATTGGAAAGACTCCAGCAGAGAGCAGTGAAAATGGTTTTGGGGCTGGGGCACATGACTTATGAGGAGAGGCTGGGGGAGCTGGGCTTATTTAGTCTAGAAAAGAGAAGACAGACGGGGGATTTAATAGCAACCTTTAACTACCTGAAGGGGGGTTGCAAAGAGGATGAAGCTAAACTGATCTCAGAGGTGGTAGATGACAGAACAAGGAGGAATTTTCTCAAGTTGCAGTAAGGAGAGTTCAGGTTAGTTATTGGTAAGAACTTTCTAACTGGGAGGGTAGTAAAGCATTGGAATAGGTTATCCAGAGAGGTAATGGAATCTCCATCCTTGGAGGTATTTAAGACCCGGTTTAACAAAGTCTTGGGTTGAGAGATAATTGGGGATGGTCCTGCTTTGAGCTGGGGGTTGTACTAGATGACTTCCTGAGGTCCTTTCTATAACAGTGAGACCCAGGCTCTCTGTTACTTTGAGAGGAGAAGCAGCCCAGTGAAGGAGCTCTGCAGGCTAAGCAGGGGGCGGCAGCTGCAAGTTGCTGGAAGCAATTAGCAACCGGCCGAGACAGGCATCTGACCGGATGTAGGCAGGGCCCTGGGTGCATATAAATGTGGGGCTTGAGCTGGCAAACTAGTCTAGCCCTGCTTGCTGCAGGGTTAGGAGCTCCTGCCCAGGAGAAGCAGAGACACTAGTCAGACTGCTATGCTGCTTACAGGAAGACTTAGGCCTGAGGAGCTCACAAGGAGTCAGGCTGGGAGGAATGCTGGCTGAAAAATGAAAGAAGGTTTGCCTTCTTTAAGAGGCAGAAGGCTGCTTCTATTGTTTTGCTTATGTTATAGCTCAGGGGCTTATGTTACATTACTCTTTCTACTGGTGGACTGGGATGAGGCTATAAGGGGAGATAGAGGGTTCATTATGCCCAGGGGGCACTTGACTGCCTTGAGCCCTGCTGGGCAGACTTGGCACTAGTGAGGGTGCAGCCACAGAGGGTCCAGGGGCCTGATGACTGAAAGGGACAAGTGAAACTAGTGCCTCAAATCCAGGTCCATCTTCAGTGGGCCTAGGCTAGAAGGCCTAGCTAGATTGAAGGGGCAGAGGCCAGGGAAGCTGAAGCCCCAACAGAGGGACAACATACCTGTAACACCCGCAAGGCATGGGGCATGGTAAAGGGAAGAATTTGGAGCCATGCAGTTAGCCTTTAAGGCTTTGGGTTCCCTGCTGGGCACGGCCAACTACTGAGGCCCAGCCAGGCTGGTGAAGGCCTAGCGAAGACTTATGGGCAGCCTCCCTATTTATTATAAATACCATCAAGGCATGGTATGATCAAGGGACAGCAGGGTAGGTCCTATAAGGAAA
>NW_017729032.1:234574469-234578811 GCF_001723915.1 Gavialis gangeticus
CAGGTCCCTTCCAACCCTAGAAACTATGAAACTATAGCAGGCGAGACAAGAAGGTTCCCTGGGGGCAGAGCAGGGCATGTTTGTATAGCCACCGGGGGTGTCACGGCCACCCCTGGGATCCCAATATGTTACACCTTCCAACTCAAAATTTTTGTTATTCTATGAAATTGTATCAACACACAATATGAAACTAGTAGGAAGAAAAGAAATGCTCACATCTACCTCTACTTTGGTGTTTCCCAAACTTTTGACATATGGGGCACACTTGTTTTCTGAATTAAAATTAGAGGTACACTTCATTGTTACACCTGAAAAGGAGTGTGTGTGTGTATGTGTGTGTGTAAGCCTTTCATAGCAATGGCCAACGTTTTGACCCTGCAGGCTGAATGGGTGGTACCAGGTCAGTCCACTGGCTGGATCTGGTCTGTGGGTCTGATCCTGCTGTGTAGGGCTGGTACAGTTAGGACCCAATCCTGCCATGTGGGACCAGCACAGCTGTAGCCTGATCCCATCATGAGGCTGGTGCAGCCAGGGAATCCTACCCCTTGGGCCCCATGCTGCCTTGGCCCGATCTTTTTGTTCAGGGCGATGCAGTCAGGGTCTTATCCTGCCACATGGAGCTTGAAAGTTTTGTGGTGGGGGAGTGGTGACAGTGTTAATTGCCACTTCTTCCCCATTGCCAAATTTCCAGACTCATGAGGAGCCCCACAGGCCAGATGACACATTTCCATGATCTGGGTCTGATGCTGATTATTTTTTTGTGGCAGACTTCTGCCACACTCACATCACACTAGTGTCCCATAGCATGCCCTTTGGGAGTCACTGATCTATCTATTTAAAGTCCAATAAAAATAAAAGTTTGAAAACTCAATCCATAAAAATAAACAAACAAACAAACCTCCTTCAGTAGTTTTCTCATTATCTGCAAAACCATAAACATTGCATGTAATTTCTCTTACATAAAAAATTTTGAGAGAGAGCGAGCACTTTATAGCATACAAATTATTAGAAAAAAAGGTACAAGATTGAAAAAGATAATCTTGGAATGATTTTCTAGATGAAGAGAATTTTTTGCCTGGACCATTAATGCATTACACTTTGGCATTTCTAAAATATAGCTGTGAAGAATCCTGTGAACCTGCTAATTAATATGACTCTTTTTTCTCAGACATTTCATTAACCTAAACTTTTCAGGTTTCCTGTAGATTGGCTGTATGTGTGCCTGTTTTTAACCTTTGCATGAAGGCTCCTACTGTTATAATTCATTTATTCCCAATATATATGAGTTATATACAAGTAATTCAAAGCAAGTCATGCATAATTTATACTGATTAATATTGTAAAGTGTAGTATATTTTAAACTTTTTCTATTTAAGGTTTATTCTTTAATAGTGTAGAAATAATGGTTCAGGGTACCAAGTGTGCTTCATTTAAAAAAATCTACACAGTTGAGAAATATTTTGGTTATGTCACTTTATTATTAGACATTTATTATGAAAGGTTCTGGCTAAATGCCATGCTCCCGAAGATGACATGACATACATACAACCATAAAGTAAATAAGTTTGAACAAAGTAACTGGATTACAAATATTATACTAAAAATAGAGCCCACCAACATAAAATATTATTAATATAAATATAGTAGTAAATCAAGATATGAATCCATAATATTGTTGTACATAGATCCACAATTGAAACAATAAAATCGAATCTAATATTAAAATGTATCACTCACATTAGTAACAAAGGATATTTAACTCTAATCGCCTCAGCCATATAAGCAAAAATTGCAAGATGGTTTACTACATTTGGATCTGTTTGTTGTAGAAGCCAGATTAATTTTTCTCTCTTTGAGAAATGTATCCATTTCTGCAAGTATGGTAATAAATAGGCTCTCCTTATGTCATTATATAAAGAACATTCTAATACATAGTGGGTAGTATCTTTCAAAACTCCTAGACAGACTAGGCAAAATCTTTTAGCCCCTGGAATGGAAAGGCTATGTCACTTTAACAATACACAGTGGGGTGTTTATCGTCCACCTGTAAAAGGGTAAATGAATTTGTAGGCCAAGAGTTATACAGTAAAAGCTCTGTTATCTGGCATCCCCCAGGAATGGGGGATGCTGGTTAATCAAATATTCTGGTGAATCAAATGTGTACTGTCCAGTGCACTCCCCGGCTTCAGTGTGCCAGAGGACAAGGAGGGGGGCCCCATGCAGGCTGCTTTGCCCCATGCAAGCCGCTTTGCCCTGGGCCATGGGCTGAAGAAGCGGCAAAGAAAAACTCTGCTTGCAGCAGCAAAACCCAGAAGTGGTACTTCTGGTTTTACTTTTGGCATGTCCCTCAGATGCTGGTTAATAGAGTTTTCCGGCTAATAAAGTGCTGGTTAACACATCTTTTGTTGTATATAATGATTTGGTCTCTCATCTTCCACAATTTTGATAATTTATGCTCCATTTTAATTGACAAGAGTTGAAAATATAATTTTTAAATTACTAAAATTTTCTCGTAATGCAGAAAAATGAGCAATAAGACCACAATGGGAGCTAGGCATCTAAATATTTTTAAAAACAAGGCTCTGTATTCTTCTTTATTGTGACTGCACTTTTTTATGCCAAGCGCTACTAAAGTGTTGTTAATGCTATCACTATGCAAGCTAATATTACCTAATGCTCTTTAACAGTGGCTCATGTAGATGCTTGAAAGAGGTTTCTTTTTTCATTTTACTGCAGTCCTAAATGATTGTTCTCTGGTGAGAGCTGAGCTCTGTTGCCTCCCAGTATTAGTGTCACCTGGAAATGAGGACATTCAGCTTCTTAAAGTATGGGCTTCTGTTACCCACTTTTACTTGGTACAGCGTAGTTGTATTTTGCATAGCTTGCATGCTTGAGCAGTAGAGGATCCTTGTCTTACTGGCACTAAGAAAAATGTAATGACTCACTTCAGGTCCTCCCTTGATGTTTCAGTGAAAGGCTTCCCCAAGCCAGGCACTGAAGAGAAGTGGTATGTATAGCTACCAGGGTGAGGGTAGGTTTACACTGCCTTGTCTGATTGGGACCTTTTCCTGCTGCCAAGGAGTTTTGGGATCTGCTGTGGGACCTGCACTATGCTCATTCCTTTCTTTGTGATTCCTGTCACTGCCAGACTGAATGAGGTGGAGTAGGCTGCTTTTACTTCCTCCACAGCAGTTCAGGAGTCCAGTAGATAGAGAGGTTAGGTTCAAAATGCTGAAATTTAGCAGATGGCAGGTGACCCAGGGCAGGCCCTTATTCTAAATGGGAGTCTGGTTCCCCGGTAAACTGGAGTTAGAAACGGACTCATGGGAAGGCCCCCTAGGAAAGCACAAAAAGGGGGTTTGAAGATCCTAATATTTGACAGAGTGGAGAGACAGACCTTTTTCACCAGCTCCCACTTATCCTCAATCCTCATAGGAGCAGTAGGGCAACAAGCTGAGGCTGGCATAGGAAAATGCTGAAAGCATCCCTCCCAAAGAGGTGGAAACTATCAAGGTTAGTCACCACTAAACCATTTACTGCTGGGCAGCATTCCCAAGCAAATTAAAGAGGCTGTAGTCTAATGAAAGCACATCCCCTGCACCTGGTCTTTCTTCCTTTTTGCCTTACTAGTCTTCTTTGTTGTCATTACTATAGATGATATTTTACTAAACTCTTGGACTAGGGTTTATTATTTTGTCTTCCAGCTTTGATTTGGTTTGCTAAGGACATTTCCATACAGTAAATATGCCATACTTAGCTGAAGCTCCCCAAAGCATGATGTACTTTCACATGCAGTGTGAAACTGCTTCTAAACACAGAAGCAGTGTAGCCATATCCACTTAGTACTGTAGGTGGGACAATTACCATGGGGTGTGCTAATTGGCACTGTCACTCAGCAGTGCTAATTAGCACACCTGAAGCCCTGTCTGGATTTATGAAGCAGCCTACATAGAGTAGCATGGTGTGCTTAAGGGTGCTATTGCCTGTCATGGTAAGTTGTGGAGTCATAGGCTACCAACAGACATAGAAACCCCACCAAAAACAGCACTTTACTGGAAGAAGTGCATTAGTTTGACCTAGCTTTCCAGTATCTGTATAGATTGGGTACTTCAGCAGGGATTTTTGGAGCATTTTGTCTAATAGCTGACCGAGTCAGCTTTACATAAAGCACCAAGAAGCCCCACTGAAGTGCCTGATCTATACAGATGGTGGGCAAACTGGGTTAAACTAACAAGATGCCTCTTCTGGGCAAGCGCTGCATTTCATGTGGGAGTGCATTGAGCTGAACCTAAAGCACCATTTTTTGTTTTGTTTTGTTTTTTATTTCACATCTCTAAGCAGC
>NW_017729032.1:234583811-234592147 GCF_001723915.1 Gavialis gangeticus
GATGGTGGGCAAACTGGGTTAAACTAACAAGATGCCTCTTCTGGGCAAGCGCTGCATTTCATGTGGGAGTGCATTGAGCTGAACCTAAAGCACCATTTTTTGTTTTGTTTTGTTTTTTATTTCACATCTCTAAGCAGCCATAGAGAAGTAGGGCTGGAAGGGACCTCCATAGGTCATCTAATCCTGCTTGAGGTAGGATCATCCCTATTCAAACCAGCCCATACAACTATAATTTAAACTATAAATGTAAATTATAGTTGCAGTAGAGACATGCTCTAACTTTGCCAGAGCAAAAATATTGTGTGTGGGGTCCTGAAACTAGAACTATTGGAAATTGAGGAGATACTTTTTTTTTGTTAACTATCATGCATACTAAAGTTCAGTGCTTCATCTCACATGGCATTTTAGTACCTGAACTTTTGTTTAATATGACAGATTTAAAGCCTGTCATAGATCCAGGACTGGTTCCACTTAGGGCAGTTAAACACAATGAAAGTGTTGCCATTGACTGTGAGGGATACGGCTTTTATTTAGTAGTGAAAGGAAGAAGGAGCATTCCATTTACAGGGGTAAGTAAAGAAATGTTTCTGTGAAAAATATTTTTAAATGGTTATTGTCTGACTCAGGTTTTGAAAGGTTAGGTTAGAAAAAAGGTGGGAGATGGATCAATGGATGGATACAAGTACATGTGAGGCAGTCAAAGACTTATGGTAAGTGCAATTTTTTAGATATCTACTTGGGGATGCATATGCATTTGTCAACAAGCAAGAACATCATGGTAAACTAAGGGTCTCAGCAGAAGCGACTAGAAGGGGACTTTCTTGCATCTACGAACACTATTTAGAAAGTCCAAATTTAAAAAAGCAAGGCAATCTAAACTTTATTTCCCAGTGATTATTTTTTTTGTGTGTGTATAATGAACTTCTTCACAGTCGGAGCACCCTGTGAGCTTTTTACTAATTTGATATAAATAGTCTTTCAGGTTTGGAGTTGTGCACGTCCATCATTGGATTCATTATATTTTCTTCAACATGCAGATGGCTGAGTATTTTTTTGGTTTTGCTGTTTTAATATTCATTTTGTTTTGTTATTCCCTCTGAGACTGTTCTGGCTTAATTGGTCTTTATTATATAGCACTCTACTAATTATATGCTTGCATAATTGCAAAGTTTGTTTTTAATGTCTATTATGTGTCTAGTCTACAGCTCTTCATTAATTTTTGCAATATGCTTTGATATTGTAATCACTCCAGAGAATAACATCGAAACTACTCTTAATGTCTTTAAGTGTCATCCTTAACAAGTTAAGTTTGTTCTTTCTACTATTTTTATATTTTGCCCAGCAATCTTACAAACTGGAATCAAAATGGTAGGAAGAAAGGAAGAGTAAGCCAGTCAGTAATTATCTACCTTATATACTTATGTTGTGAAGTGTTCTATTATGAGTTTAGTGGTGTCTGTAGATTTGTGGCATGAGCGCATCATCTGAGGGGAAAAAAATGGTCATGAAAATTAGACTGAAAAAATCATGTTGTATGTTCATCGTAGATCAACTCTGTAAGAGTCTAATCTCTTTAGGTCACTGATGAAAAAATCTGCAAAACCTACGAAAGACCCTGATTAAATAATCAGGTGACTGGCACACAGTGAGTGTCACCTTGTCTATACTGCTAATTTTTTTTAATTAGTCTCATGTTGTTTATATGAGTTGTAGTGCAGACATACATTTTGTACTTCCTAAGGTGATTGGGGCAGCTGATACCTCTCTATTGTCCGTGCAGTCTCAGCTTTGATTCAGTGGGTGCATCTATGTGGGCCATTAAAGTGACAGAATAAGCTCTGGCACAGTTCATGTTGGAGTTAACTGCTTCCTGGTGCAGGGTCCAAGCAGCACTTGGAACTGGGGCAGAGCAGTCCCAGGCTGGCAGTAGGCTCAGGGTTGGAGGAGGGAATATCAGCCTCAGGCTTCAGGTGGTGGTGTTGGGCAGCAGAGAAGCTGGCTGAGGCATGAGAGTGGCCAAAGTCTGGAGCCATGTAGCTAGGCAGCAGACAGAGGTCTGTCCCCCTGGTGCCTGGGCTGACCAGGCACAATTTATGCCTGGGTCAGCATATAAATGTGCGCTTTACCAGAGTTAATAACTCTGCCATCTGTGGCAGTATTGTCTTATGATGGAGTTATTTTCCAGAGCCCTAATACCTATGCTTCTGTAAACAGTGACATTTTACTGTGGAGCTAATTAGTCAACTTTGCAATAAAGCACACATGTAGGTGCATGCAATTATACTTGGCTCAGATTTTGACTTTTTTTTTAAAGCATAACTAGAAATTTTGGTAAATCCATGAGAGGTTTTGAGTTCCTGGGTCAGAAAATATGTGCTGGGAAAATTGTTCCACTACACCACAAATAGGAGATGCTTTAGAATATCAAATACTTCAGCTGGTACTAAGGAAAAGCTAAAAGATAGTGTATTAATATTTTATACTAAAAATTTAAAACAATTAAATTTTACATGAATTTACACCGAGCATCATTATGATTGTGCAGAATTTTGGTTTTGGCTAAAGAGTTTTTCTCAACAAAATGCTTTTTTGATTAAAACTTTCCACCAGCCCCAATTCCCAGCAATGAGTTGAGATGTAGTTCAACTCTTCTTTTTTTTTTAATTCTTGTTGATGTTTATGAGACTTTTCCAGCTATAACACCATTTTTTATATATATAAAATACCTTGTAGGGTAGAGAAAGAGGTGATATAGCTAAGACATTTTTATGTGTGTAAACTTGCATACACAGTTTCTTAGGTATATCATCTTGTGTATCCTACAAAGATGCACACGACAGTATGAGAAGTTATACAACCACACAGGTCACATAGGCTTGTATCCTCTTGATTTTTTTTTTTTTTTCTATCCCCCTCCAACCCCATACCAGCTTCCCTGTGGGACTCTTCACTTGTCTAGTGTATAACCTGTATTTTTGCCTGAATAGGTAAAAGATGTCAACAGAAGACTCTCTTGGCAAAATTCTATTAAAACAAACAGGCATTTTGTCTGAGTGGGGACAGCAGGAAATAACCTTATCTAAGTACCTTATAACAGACCTTAACATTCTTATCTTTCAAATTTCCTGAGACTAAATTTTTCCGTAAGACATTATTTTCAAACTTTAAAATAGAATCAGTCATTTTCAGTTTTCAATTACCTGCCATGCACTAGAGGATTTTTAATTCTGGGGCAGGGATGGAGTGCAAGGAAAACATTCTTTCAAGTCAGAGTCCTTGTGATCTTACCTTATTAAATGTATATATCATCTAAGAAGGAAAATGATTAGGAAATAAAAAGCAAAGTCTAGGAGACTGATCGGTGTAATCAGGTTTCCTGAAGCTGAAGTGGTAAAATTACCAGTGCAAGCAGTGGCTAGCTCTGATTACAGCCTCTTGGGTTAAGAATTCATAAGCACCACAGGAATGATTTAACCTGCCAAATTCAAATTAGCAATAATGCATCTGATTTCTCTTGATTTATATGATCTAGTCACAGCTTGTAGAAAACCATATTTTTAATCAAGGATTGTTTCTGTTAAAGACCAAAAGAATACGTAATAAAGAAGACTGTAAAGAGCTGGGAATGAGTTTTCAATTAGTAAGCAAATATCTATCCATGGGCTGATCACCTCTTCCAGGCCTGCAGCAAGAGGCTCAGAGAGAGGAAAATGTATCAAGATTTGCTTTACGAAGGCTTCATTAGCTTGGTCTGTAAGAAGAAACGGGAAAAGATTCAGAGGCCTCTGTAAGAAGCCAAGGCAACCATGCAGTGATCCTGGAGCCTCTCTATGTCTGGTATTCTCCCACTAGTGACAGGGGTAATTGATACCACACTAAGCATTTAGAAATAGCATTCATACAGAATGTGGACCCAGATGACCTTTGAAGTCCCATCCAATTCTGTGATGTTGATGGCTGCCCTTGAACCCTGTGTAATGAAGTTGGCTTCGCAGTCTAAAAGAGATCCATGGAAAAGCTAATACAGCCTAAGGATTGTTTTCAGGGTATTCCTTGTGGAGCTTGTATATCTCCTCTCGTTCTGTTTCTTCATGATGCAGAATCACTGGGCCACCAAGGGGCCCTTCTTAGAGGCAGGCTAATTTGGTCCTGCTGAGTTGCTCCTAGAAGTTGGGAGATAGGGGACTCTGGGTTCTATCTCTGGTGCTGGCCCTGGTCTCTGTCCCTGCTCACAAAGGGGTAGGAATTATCCATCTGCTATTCATCTGTTGTGTTTAATAAATATTTAATACAAATGCAGAACATCCATTAGGTGCAGGGGCCAGAATCCAGGGCTCCTCCATTCTAGGGTAGCACTATTGCACACTGAGCCATCCTCCCAATAACTTGCTCACCTTACCCTGGCCCCACATCTTTCCTTCCTGGCTGCTCTGTCTTCCACTTACTGTGCAAGTGTCCTAACCTCTAGGCTATTGAATAAAAAAGGTGGTGCTCCTTCTTCCTTGTTTACTTCTTGCTGGTATACGTGTACCTGGGTGGTCCTATTCCACTACAGGCAGAAATAAAATCCAAGATGTGCATAAGAGCTGAAAACTGCCCTTATGCAGCTAGGTAGCTTAATCCTTAGTTTCTCTATGCCTCCCTTCCCCCTTTGTGAAATGGGGAGAATGGTGCTGCCTTACCTCATGGGAGTGTTGTAAGGATAAATATATTAAAGATTGTGACGTGCTTGGCAATTAAGGTCATAAAATACATAAGAGATTAATCCTCATGCAGAATACCTTATAGAGTTAAGGGAGTCTTTATATTGTTAACTCATGTTTAATATCCAGTTTAGACTGAGAGCTTTGTGTTTTTTAAAGTTAATTTTAACCTGCTTTTAGATGACTTTTCTTTTCTTTTTTCTATCAATGATGCAAGTGAAATTTTAGATTAAATCAATCAGTTCTATGGATGTTAATGATTTTTATGCTGATACCCACAATTTCTTAAACTCAAATATTATGTCTGTGAGTGCAAATTCCTGTGCCTTGCTAAATATTTTGAGATACTTTTTAACTTCTGGTTTTATTCTGCTGATTATGCCATAAGATCGAAATTGGCTAATGAGCCACTTCCTGTCCTAAGATCCTATTTCTACACTGCTTGGCTCTTGCAGTGGCTTGTTTTGCAGCCCAACAGTGAGAGTTTTGTGGATCAACCAATGAAACATGTTGGCACTGGATTTGGACCCAGCCCCTATACCTTTTGTTCTGGGCAAGCACAATCCTTACACCAACCATGACCTTTCCATTTGATAATAGGCAAATTTATTGATGCAGAGTTATAACAAAAAAGCAACAATACAAACAGTCAAACAATTCTATGTCTACCAATCCTAGGGCTGTCATCAGAGTCAATGTACATCTGGTCAGGATGCAGGCTTCACTCTGATGCTCTTTCTCTTAGGTGTCAGCAGTCTGGAGGTGGCATGTCTGTCTGCCTTGAAGGCTGTGATCGTGTGTCATGGCATGCCCCCCTCCATTCTTGGGCTGTGTGTTCATCCGTTGGCCTTGTTGTACTAGACAACCTGTCTACTTCCAGGGCTATATGAAACTCTGTATGTGTGTCTCCCAAGCTCTTTAAAAATCCATTAACCCCTGCTGCCCATCTTGAACCCTTATAATGCATATATCTATACTTACAAGCCAGTTCTCAAAAACCAGACCTTTAAATGCCATTTCCAAGCCAACAGACCAGCATTACCTTTATGAAAACTAACCAGATTTTGTATCCCTTACTCTCATAGTTACCTTTAATAGAATTTATGCAGCTTTTTGCCTCCTTCTGCAGCATGGGACATAGTCTTTTTTCTGCAGTGATAGGGAACCTATTGGCAGTGCCTTTCTACCGACATGCTTTTGTATATAGCATGCTGTAGAGTAGTGTTGGTGTTACTGACTTTTGTCTTGTAATTGCGTGTGCAAGTTTCAAGTTGTGACTTGGTGACTCCCTGGTATATGGTTGCCTGAACATGCAGGGGGCTAGGTTTGAAGGTCTAAGAGGCATCTTTCTGCCCTATGTTCTTGTATTCTGTCACCACAGCAACACATTCCACATTTGAGGCCAATTCTAGCTTTCAGATATCCTGATGTATATCAACAGAATGTGAATTGTCATAATTGAGAGAAGAATTTGTCTAATAGGTAATACAACTTCTGACCTGCTGGTTTTGGTGTGTAATGCATAAAGAAAGGCAAGGAAGTATGGCAGGTAGAGTCCTGGAAACGGTGAGATTAAACTAGCCCACTCTTTCAATTTGGCCAATAATTTTTTAAGTAGAGCAGGATGGGCCTTCCCGATGGACAGAAAAAAATTAAAGAGCATGACTTAAAATTTGAGTTTCCAGAACAGTTGAAACTTGACTTGTAGGCATAGCTGAACTTTGTAGTGAGTTGAACTGCTCTGAAATAAAAAAAAAAAAAAAAAAAAAAAAAAAAAAAAGTTGCGAACAAGAAGGTTTGGAGTCAGCCTGATCTTATCTTCCTGTACATTGCTTAACAAAGGCAGATCACCATGAAAGACTATTTTGTCTCTAAATATTGCTTGTACACTGTGTTTGGTAGCAGGTGGGATCTCCCATGTACAGTTCAGGTGGGAGATACCTGCATGCAGTTTCTTTGAAAAATTCCTCCAGTGGGATTTGTGAGCCATCAGAGTGTTCATTCTGGCAACATGTTGTCATAAACCATGTAGAGCTCTTTAGAAACCTTATGCCAATTAATGGTTAGTAAAATGAAACTATTCACTGCCTGGTAACCCAACTTATCTCTTTTCTCCAGAGTTTTCTTCCTCTGCTCAGGCTGTCAAGAGATGCAAACCTGCCTTGGGTATGTTTATGCCTGGCAGCATGATCACAACAGCAGAGAAATTTGTAGAAACTACAGACAGATTACAGTCCACTTATACCACCTAAATGGTAGAAAGGTGCTTGAAAACACAAGAGTGTTTGGCCTTTAGTGTAGGATTTTTCATAATCTGTCAATGAAAGGAAACCTAATTTAGAAGCTGGATGTTTTATGGACACTTTTCTGACAGGATGGCATATATAGAATACTAGAGATACCTTGGATGGTTATTTTCTAGGAAGAAATGACTAAAAGAAAGCCTTAAAAAACCTCTAAATAACAGGAAACTTGTAAAGTATGTTTGTGGTAACAATGGAAGTTTTCATTCACCCTCTGAATGAAAGCATTTTGGGACAAGACTGGTGAGTAAAGAGCACACTTATGGAGGCATCTTTCCAGAGAGCAGAAAGGCACATGTTGGATATCCATTTCCTACAGCCTGTCTAGGATGAATGATTAAAAAAGAAAATACTGTCTAGCATAAGAGATCTCTGCTATAACAGAGCCTGCTAGTACATAAAAACTCAGCTTATCACTCTTTCTTACAGCGGGGCTTGGTCCCCTTGGTTTCTTACATTGGTAGCCAATTATCTATAATCACTAAGAGTAAAAAACAGACTTCACCAAACTGAAGCGGATCAGCTATGGAACTTGCCACAGTTGATGTGTATTGAGTAAACAAAACACACATTGTTCCCTGTCCCATGATAACCTGTGCTTCATGTGGAGGCATGATTCAGTGCAAGGTGGCACAGAGGCCTGGGACAGCATAGGAGCCAGCTCACACATTGCCCTACACCTCTATTCCAGGACCTGCAGAAGCTCATGCCTTCATATGAAACATGGGTCCTAGCGTGTAGACACAGGGCACTGAATTCCCTGGCTCCCATCTCCTGGAGAATGTCTCTAAATTGGGAAATACCAGGGTTCTCAGCTTATGAAAATGCATTCCTAGGATCTCCTCGATATGTCTGCATAAGAAAGGGATCCCCACTTAACGTGGCATGCCGTGGAGATCCCAAGAGTGTGCCTCCATAAGCAAGGAACCCAGAGCTTCCTTGCTTAGAGAGAGTTTCATAGTTGGTAGGGTCAGAAGGGACCTGAGGAGATCATCAAGTCTGACCGCCTGCCATGGGCAGGAAAGAATGCTGGGGTCAAATGACCCTGGCAAGGTGATAATCTAGCCTTCTTTTGAAGACCCTCAAGGTAAGACTGAGCACCACTTCCCTTGGAAGTTGGTTCCAGATCCTAGCTGCCCTGACTCTGAAGTAGTGCTTCCTGATGTCTAGCCTGAATCTACTCTCAGTCCACTTGTGACCGTTTTTCCTTGTTACTCCTGGTAGTGCTTGGGAGAACAAGGACTCTCCCATTCCCCTCTGGTCCCTCCTGGTAAGTTTACAGATGGCCACCAGATCCCCCCTCAGCCTTCTGTTGTGGAGGCTGAACAGG
>NW_017729032.1:234597147-234638287 GCF_001723915.1 Gavialis gangeticus
CCTCTGTGCTGATGAGAAGGGAGTCCCCCAGCCTGTAGGTATGCTGCTGGTTCTTCCTCCCTAGGTGCATCACCTTGCACTTGTCAGTATTGAAACTCATCCTATTCTCATCCGCAGGTTACAGGTTACCCCTGTAATCTGTCAAGATCTAGTTGTAGCCTGTCCCTCCCTTCTAGTGTGCCCATCTCTCCCCACATCTAAGTGTCATCCATGAATTTGAACAAGGTACTTTTCACCCCCTGTCCAAGTTGCTGATGAAGATGTTAAACAGTGTGGGCCTGAGGACCAAGCCCCGCTGCCCACGTCCCTCCAGGTTGAAAATGACCCATCTACCACCCCTCTCTGGGTGCGGCCCTCCAGCCAATTTGTAACCCATCTGGCTGTGTAGTCATTGATGCCACAGTCACCTAATTTTTTAATGAGAATGGGGTGAGAGACAATGTCGAAGGTCTTCCTAAAGTCCAGAAACACTACGTCCACCGTGACACCTACGTCTAAGGATTTTGTGACCTGTTTGTAGAATGCAACCAGGTTGGTCTGACAGGACCTGCCCCTAATGAACCTATGCTGATTGCCCCTAAGCATAATCTCCCCTGCTGGTCCCTTGCAGATGTGCTCCTGGATAATTTTCTTAAAGAGCTTCCCCTGGACCAAGGTACGACTAACAGGCCTATAGTTTCCCAGGTCCTCCTTCCTCCCCTTTTTGAAAATGGGGACCACACTGGCCCTTTTCCAGTCCTCTGGTACCTGGCCAGAGCACCAGAAGTGCTCATAAAGCCATGTCAGGGGTCCCACAATCACCTCTGCCAATTCCCTCAGCACCCTGGGGTGGAGATCATCTGGACCTGCTGATTTGAACATGTTCAGCCCCACCAGGAGTTCCCTGACTAGGTCCTCTCTGATCCTAGGTCTGGCTGTGCCTCTCCTGAGTCTGTCAGAATCCCGGTGGGAGAGATGTCCTGGTCCCTGCTCAGAAAAATGGAGGCAAAGAATTTGTTAAAGAGGTCAGCTTTAGGGTCTGGTACAACCACCAGATTGCCAAGTGTGTCCTGCAGGGGACCCACATTACCCAGTGCTTTCTTTTTACTCCCTATGTATTTAAAAAAGGACTTCTCATTATTTTTGATCCTTGTCATTAGTCCTAGTTCTGTCTCCACCTTAGCCTTCTGGACAGCCCCCTACAGTCTTGAGCAATGGAAGTATAATCCTTCTTCGTGATGGCCCCTCCCTTTCATCATGTGTGCGCCTCTTTTTTAGCTTTCAGATGTTCCTGAATGCCTTTGCTGAGCCATGGGGGCTTTTGAGCACTCTTGCCCCCTTTGACTCATGTTGGGACTGTCACCCTTGGGCTTGGAGGATCGTCTCCTTAAGGAACGGCTACTCGTCTTGGACTCCCCTACTCTCTGGGAGCTCAGTGCCTCCCCAACTAATGTCCTTAAATCACTGAAATTGGCCCTCTTGAAGTCCAGGGCTGCTGCCTTGCTGCAGGCCTTTGACACCCTGCGCTGGATGGTGAATTCCGCTAGGCGATGATTGCTATCACCCAGGTGGTTGAGAACCTGCAGTCCCCTCACCAGGTCATCGCCAGTGGCCAGGACCAGGTCCAGCAAGGCACTTCCCCTGGTGAGACTGCACCTCCTGAGTTAGGTGGAGGTCCTGTATCTCAGCTAGGAACCTACATGAGTGGTCAGACCTGATTGACTGCTCCTCCCAGCAGATGTCTGAGTAGTTTAGGTTACCTATGATGACCACATCCCTTGACCTAACTGCCTCCACAAGCTAACCTGAGAATTCTCAGTCCAGCTCTCCTCCCTAGTTGGGTGGTCAGTAGTAGACACCCACCGTTAAGTCCCTTTCCCCCCGATCCTCTTGTATTCTAACCCAGAGCACTTAAGTCTGCCCCTCCTCTGACCCTGTGCTGTTGTTGAAGATGTGTATTGCTCTGACATAGAGTGCCACACACCTACCTTTCCTCCCCATTCTATCCTGCCTGAATGGTCTGTAGCCCTTGATGTTTACTGCTCAGTCATGGGTTGAATCCCACCAGGTTTCAGTGAGCCCCACTATGTCCAGGTTTGTGTTAGCAAGCAGGAGGGCAAGTTCCTCCTGTTTGTTCCCCATCCTAAGAGCATTAGTGTAGAGGCATTTTAAGGCCTCCTATGGCTGCGTGCCCCTCCCCCTGATCCCAGGACTATTTGGACCCCTGTCACTTACCTGGGTACTTCTTGTGCTCACCACCTGTCTTGCCTGGGAAGTGTCCTCGTGTCCCTCTGTGGCCCCATCCCCTGGTGAAACTAGTTTAGAGCATGCTGTATGAGATCAGCCAACCTAGAAGAGAAGACATGCTTGCCTTTAGGGGAGAGGTGAAGCCCATCCCACCCAAGCATGCCCCCTGTGCGAAAATGCAGATCGTTGTCAAGGAACCTGAGACCTGCCTGGTGGCACCAACTCCGAAGCCACCGGTTGACCACTGCGATGAAGGCCTCTCCTGCCACGATGCAGATGTGACCCTGGGATTTCCTTAGTGTGTCCCCTTAAGCAGGGAATCCCGGGCTTTGCCCACTTAAGGAGACACATCAGGGAGATCCTGGGGGTGGGTCTCTATAAGCAGAAAAACCTTGACTTTCCCAACTTAAGAAGAGGCACCCTGAGATTTCTCAGGTTAGTAAGAGGGAAGTCAGGCAGGTGCTCCATGGGCTTGAGCGGTCCAATCCTGCCTGGGGAATTCTTGATGTACATAGGATCAAGCTGTTCAAGCCTCTCAAGCACCTACCTGGGGCAGCTGGAGAGGTTGAACAGCTCTGCCTGTGTTTTCCCATCACCAAGCAAACAGATGCCCACTGTAATCAAGTGATACAATCTATTACCACCTTTGTCACAGCTACAAATTTTGGGTATCTGTGGCATGACAAAAGGGGTGGACATCTGTTTGCTTTGCCTTTGGGCTGCCATAAATGTTTTCATGGTGGCACAAACACAAGGAAAGGTGACATCTGTTTCCACCCCTTTAACTCAGATTATAGTTGAATTTTGTTTATTGTTGCAGATATAATTAACCTGAGGTTCAATGGTTTTCTCATAATGGTGAGTTCAGTGCGTTTCGGTGGCCTACATCGCAGGAGAGTCTGACCAGTGATTGTTTATAAATCAGAAAATAAATGAGTTTCACTTAATTCAGTAATTCAGGATGATTATTAGGTTCTTTGTTTAATATTTGAGCTAGGGCTGACAAATGATTAAAAAAAAATTGCAATTAATTGAGAGACCTAAAAAAAAGTTTGCAATTAACTGCAATTTTGATTGCATAGTTAAACAATAGTCAGTACCCCCCACCCAAGAGCACATATGGAGCAGACCAGTCAGAACCTGTGCACACAGCCCCAACCCTGGCCCACCTCATGCCTACTCCAGATTCGCCCGCCCATACCCAAGCAGTAGCAGCAGTGGCCGGGCACAGGCTGCTGCTTGGTGCAGAGAAAAAAAGTGGCCCCTCCCCTTTTCCATTGCTGAGCCCTTCCTGCTGCAGCCACTCAGAGGCCATGCCTGGGTTGCCCTGCCATTTCTTTGCACTGCCACCACTGTCCTGCTGGGCAGCCTGGAGGTAGCAGTGATGGCATCAAAGAGGAGTTGCAGGGCAGCCTGGGTGTGGGCTCCAGGCAGCTGTAGCAAGAAGGGCCCAGCAGTAGTGAGAGGGAAAAGCCACATTTCCTTCATGCTGCGCAGCTGCTTCTGCCTGTCTGGTGCCATTGCTTAGTGTGAGCAGGCAGTCCAGAGTAGGCATGGGTGGGCCAGGGTTGAGGCTGTGCATGTGGATTCCAGCTGGTCCAGAGTTAGTCTGCTCCACTGGGTCAAGTCCAGAGCAGGCATGGGGCAGGCTGGGCTCAGGGCTGTGCGCACAGGTTCCAGCTGGTCTGGAGTTGGTCTGCCCCACAGGGCCAAGTCCAGAGAGGGCGGAGGGTGGGCCATATTTTGCCCACTCCTGGTCAAAATGGATGTGTGAGATTAATGCTTGTTACAAAAACTAATGCATTTAATTTTTGCGTTAATCGCAAAAATTAACTGCAATTAACTGAGAGTCCTAACTTGAATTAATTAAATGTTGTTATGGCAGGCAGAATACCATTACGTTTTATAAAGAAAGGAAAATCATGGGTTAAATCAGCCAAGTAAACTAGACTGGTCAATGGCTTTGCGCTTCTGTAACTGATAACAGAATATGGTCTATTATGTTTTACACTCCATTCTCCTCCCTCAATATGTTTTCCTGAAAATAACCTTGCTGGCCAGGTATCTGATGGATTAGTAGCTTCTCAAAGTAATTTTTTGTACTTTCAAGTAGAAGATAGTCACTATCCAAGTGATATATAGTTTTCTCAGTTCAGTGCATCTGTAGCTTATGTAAGAAATGTTTAGCTGCTAGCATGATGAATCAGTGCACTGGTGTCAAGGCTAGTATATCACAAGATATAAGTGCAGCAACAATCTGGCTTTGAGTTCTGGCAAAGATTTAACTGCAGAGAGTCAAACAATGAAGTCTGCCTGAGGTGGTAGAACTTGTTAGCTTTTTCAAATACTTTTCGTCAAGGGAAGATTTTTCTTTTCTTTGAAGAATGTGAATCTGAAAAGAAAACATTGTTTCTGTACTTTTGCTTCATGCACTATTTGAAGCTTCATCTGTAAAATAAAGAATTGTATATTATATGTTTGATGTATTTTTAAAATGGCTTCAAATTGTACAGTTCTGCTACAGGGAGCTCTAAGTCAGACTATATTAGACTGGCAGATTGCTCATCAAGAATGATGGGAGAAGAAGGACTGGCAGGGATGGGGCCCCATGTCTGGCTCCACTTCAGGTCCGACCCCACTTCGCTCCCTTCCCCACTCTGGTTTGGGTCTGACCCTACTACAACAGAGGGGTTCCCGCTTTTCCTTAGCTGGCCCTGCCACTTGTAAAGTGCTCGTGCCAATTTATTTTTTTGCCTCGTGTGGAGGTAGGGCGGAGGGAGTTGATGGATCAGAGGCTGCAGGAGGAGGCAGTGCAGTGGAAGAGCTCCTATTTTAACTCAGCTGGCCCCACCCCCAGCTGCCCAGCTGCACAGCCAATTGGTGCATGCACAGTTGGGCGAAAGCATTATGGACAGATGGACCAAATTCTAATATAATAAAAGCTGTAGTCTAATTAAGTATTTCAACACCCTGATTAAGATTTTAACTCGCTGCATGTAGTCAGGTATAAATATAGGGAGCAGAGGTAATTTTGTGGAGGGTTTTATCAGGGCCATTTTGCCCAGTTTAGTTAATTTTTGTTTCGCTCTCTGGTTTCACAGGCCTCAAGAGCCTAAAACTGCCTTAACTACAACTTTCTTCCATCTCTTACCTTGTAAAATCTTGTTCCACTTTGTCTCATCTTTGCCTGTCCCATCCAGATCAGTTTTTAAGTTATCTTCCCATCCTTGCCTTGGTCTACCTAGAGGTCTGATACGTTCCACCTCAGCTTCCAAAACCTGCTTCACATGCCTTCTCTCATCAATTCTTTCAGTATGCCCTACCATTTCATTCTCTGTGCTCTTCTCTTGCTCAAGACATCAGGTCTTTCATAATGGTCCACATGCTCTTGATTATGCCTTCTCCAGACTCCATTTTCTTGTACTGTACCCAATATTTTCCTTAGCACTTTGTTTCAAATACTTACAGATGTTTTTTTCCATTAGCCTTTATCAGCATCCAGGATTTACATTTTGAATAAAAGGACAGGATGAACAGTTATACTCTGAAGCTGGATTTAAAAGTTTCTTGAGATTTTTTCCTTGATGCCATTATTTTATCCAGGCTCAATAGGCATCTAAATTATTGCCTTGATTTCTTCAGTTGTTTGATCATCCTCAGTGATGATTGTTTCTAAATATTTAAATTTCTCTACTTTTTTCTAGGCTGTCATTCCATATCCTTATCTTCCTCTGATCTTGAGATTTATTTCTGGATATGATAATATATTTGGTTTCGGTGACAATTTTATTTTGTGTTTAATACTATTTCTGATGTTGTTCCACATACAGCTCAGATTTCCCTTTTGCTTTCTGTGATTTAACTAAGTAAATCTGAACAACAAAAATGTGCTCAAATACCATACAAAATAATAACCTAATCAAACCTGACACTTTCCACAAAATTAAGCAATTGTAAACTTGTCCCTCGTAAAATCTAAATTCTTAGAAATCTCATGTATTAATGAGCAAAGGTCTTTTAGTCTTTAATGATATCCTGAGACTTTCACACAACCACACAGTATACAACTAATCTGTAGTGTGTCTTTGAAGTGTAAATTATATGCTTCTCACCAAACAATTAAAGCAGAGGATGGGAAACATCAATTTACACTACATGCCTCCAGTTTGTTGCCAGAAGAAAGGTTTTAAATTAGCAAGTTGCATTCACCATATAAGGTGTTAATGAATTATATTTTTTCCAGATGCATATGTAAATTTATTTTCTATTTTGTTACAGTACAACTACTGGAAAGAGTAAAAAATAAAAAAGGTCATTTTCCTTGCTATTATTTTTGCAAGTCCAACATAATTTTCCTTAAAAACAAAACAAAAAAAAACAACAAACAAACAAACAAAAAAAAAACATTAAGCCACATTAAGTAAATTGTGATGGTACATGAGACACTAATGGCACAGTAGACTAATTCTACTGCCCGTTAGCATAACATAAAAAACCATGCTAGTGCACTATTGCACAGTAGAATTGGTCTACTTCACTTTAGCATCACTTAAAAATGTGTACTGGCACTAATGTGCAGTAGTGCCAATTACGGCGCATTTAAGTTGGTACCTGTGATAACAGGTACTAAACTTAATGTGTCATAATTACGCTACATTAAGGAATGTGTAGATGTGCCCAGTGGGTTCTTGGCCATTCTGTTCTGAGGATGCAGAATGAGGGTCAAAGAGCATGAGGTCTTTTTAATATGCTAAACAGAGGAGAACTTTAATAAATAATTATGATATTATGTTTCACAACGCATCAGAAGATCTTGGTACACAAATATTTTGATTTCTTAATGCACTAGCGATGCTGTTCTACAATCAAGTGTAGCTGAGGACAGAAGACTTAAAACATAATCTTCACATAAGATAATCATCACAGAAGACTTAAAATATAATCTTGTTATAATGCAGCATTGCCCTTCTGTTCTCTCCAATGCTATGCAAATGATCTGTATCAACTGTAGGAAAAGAACAATTGTTTTCATTTGTACTGTGGCTTGCACTGGCAGACTATTTTGCAAACAGTACCTTTCACAATGTCTGTTTCAGTTGCTATAGAACAATATAGCATATATTGGTATCAATATAAATCCTAGAAAAAAAAATCGTAGACAAGATAGTAAACATAAACGCCAGGAATTTCATGTAACTTTATTAAAGTTAAAAAAAAAAAAAATGCAGGAATGAAGCTGTAGTTATCATCCATTATAAACCTAAGAAAGTCCAAGTCCAAGTTCAAGTTCTACTTCAAGATATAAACCTTCTTGTTTACACTTCCAGAAGAAAGTATAGCTGCCTCCATGTTCTTTGAGCTGCCCATCTCTCACTTGCCAGGTTTCATTCAGTGCAGCTACGTAAATATGTCGCCTGGGTTTTTGAGCCAAGATTGCAGCATGGCACTCTGGGCATTCCATGAGGGTCCTGATGTTCTATGTCCTGGAAACAATGGTGTGTTTTTGCTGGTATTTTCAACTGCAGGAAAGGTGATCCCACTGAACGTGGCTACCCAGTCAGGAAGAAATACACAATATTGTTGTAACCCTGGGTGTGACACTACACTCGCTCTCACCTGAATAGTGGGAGCCTGGGGTACCCGGTAGCCAGTAGCCCTGCCCAGCCCCTCTGGGAAGCTGTTGCAGTGCCCCGGAGTAGAGAGCCTTTCCTTACAATCAAGCACACTTGCAGACAATTCTCAAAATATTTACAAGATTTAATTATTTACGACCTAACAAATAACCATTGAATAAACACATTGATATACCAACTAATAAACCCTCAAGAACTTATTTACACAGTATCTCACTTGCACATGGTGTACTGGGGATCCTGTGTACACTGCCCCGGTGGGGTGTCTCAGGGAGCGGGACTGTCTGTGTCCCTGTACATGGTCTGTGGACACTCCCTGGTGCTGGTGTCCATCTCCATGCTCCTGGGGTCTCCAGGCAGCAAGGGTCTCTGGGCATCAGGCAGTGGCTCCTCCTCTTCAGTTCCTGCAAGACAGCCTTCCCCTGCCTTTGACTCCCTTCCCCAGCCCAGCAGGGAGCAGTCTCTGAGCTGCAGGCTGTAGCAACTCTCCTGTCCTGCACAGCCTCACAGCCCCAGCAAATGCAGCCCCTCCCTGGGCTTTGCCTGCCCCTGGAGCCCCCCACCTATCAGGGAAAACAGGGCAGACTCCGACATTCCCCCCTCCCCCCACCCCACCTCTGCTGTGCTCACCCAGCCACACCTGGCTGCAAGTGGGTCTTCCCAGGCTTGGAGTCTCCACACTGATCCTGCTCCCGCAGGCTCCCAGGCTGGAGAGAGGAACTGGATACTGTATCACTCCCACTGCAGCCTTTGCTACTGCCTCCACAGGGCACTCCCAGGGGCTCTCCAAGGGACCACTGTGTTGAGACCCTGTCTCCAGTCTCCAGCCTGTCCCTCAGCCCCTCTCTCTCTCTCTCTTGTTTTTTTTCCCCGTGGGAAAACTGCTCCTCCCTTTTATCCAAGCCTTTCAGCCAATCCAAGCCCAGGACGCTTCCCAGGCTTTTGCTAACGGCTCTATTTCAAAACTTTCCTAGGGTTACCTCACCCCTCCCACTTCCAACAGCGCTGCCTCCAAAACAGCTTCATTTGCCCTCAAAGCCTACAGTGTCCCCGCTGGGACAAACTGTCTCTCTGCTGGGCAGCCCTTCCCATTCTTTCAAGTGGGTCCATTTTTTAAATGCTGCTACACTGTTTTAGACAGGCTATGTTTAAGGCACCTTTTTTAGCCCCTTCCCCATGTGGGGAGAGCAGAGAAGATCCCGAAGAGAACTGCTCAGTAACAATTACAGCTGCCAAATTGC
This sequence comes from Gavialis gangeticus, assembly GCF_001723915.1. Lineage (NCBI taxonomy): Eukaryota > Metazoa > Chordata > Crocodylia > Gavialidae > Gavialis > Gavialis gangeticus. The sequence goes on from NW_017729032.1 coordinate 234,606,248, forward strand.
ACTCCTGTCTCATCCAAGTGCTAAATGATCTTCTTGTAACCTCTGCCTTCATGCCAGTTCATGACTAGGAGGTACCAGACTTCACAATCCTGTTACTGTTGCTATTAACTGGTCACCAAAAGGCTCGAGGAATGTGCTAGAAAAGCTGTTGTCATGGAAGGCACCTGTGTGTAATCTCTTTTGTCACGGAGAAGCTGCTGCACATCATCTTCCACATGGCTCTAGACAGAATGGGACCCTGATCCAGTGAGTTTACAGAGTTGGTTTTGCCATTAAGAATGAACTCATAAACCAATTCAGTGAGTTACCTACTGGATTTAATGAGCACCTCATGACTCTTCATCTTAAACTGGAGGACAGTCAATATGCCACTGTCATCAGTGTATATGCCCTCACTCTTGACACTGCCAATGAAACCAAGGAGGACCTCTATGCCCACCTTGACCAGGTCCTTTCTGACATTCCAAAGGAAGACAGATTTATTCTTCTTGGTGATTTCAATGCCAGAGTTAGAAGGGGCTCCAACCTCTGGAACAAAACCATTGGCAAGGAAGGAGTAGGAAAGGTCAACTCCAATGGCATCCTCTTAACCAAAAGCATGGAACATGCACTCACCATCACCAACATCCTGTTCCACCAGAAAAACATGGACATGACATCATGGCAACACCCATGATCTAAGCATTGGCACCTTATTGACTATCATGGTGCCTAGGATCGTAAAGATGTCTGTATCACCTGAGCGATGCTAGAAGCTGATGATTACTGGACTGGTCATTAGGGATCCTGGTTTTCCCTAATAAAAAAAATCATGTAATTCTCTGATACCCCCCCCCAAATCTGTGATTAAAATTAAAGGCCCCCCACAGCCATCCCCAGCCCTGCCTGTGCCCCTCTCTCCCCCCACAGCAGCTTCCCAGCTCCACAGGCACAGACACACAGGAACAGGCATGCACATGCAGATACAGGCACACAAAGACACACACACCTCAGCAGGTAAGTGCGTGTGAGAGGAAGGGGCTGGGTGGGACCAGGGAAAGCGAGGGGGTCAGGGAGCGCAAATCGAGAATGGTGGGGGGTTACGCATGGGTGAGCAGGCAGGTGGGGATGGAGTGTGCCCAGGTGCACAGCAGTGGCATCTCCCTCTGTGCCTTTCCATACTTCCTTCTTTCCTGAGGAAGGGGCAGGGGAATGCTGAACACTGCCAAGCCCACACAGCACACTGCAGTGCCTCCCTACCCCCCACCTCAGCTCGCTCTCCATGCTCACTCCCAGGAGCAGGGCTAGGGGGGGTGAGGGCAGTGGTGCTCCCCTTCAGGCCACACACACACTGCCCGGAAGTGGGGCAGGGGCAGTTTGCACGGAATGGCTGTCACTGCAGCACTGCTACACCCTGCATTGCTTTCCCATGGCCGGTCACACATTTGGCTCCATGGGTAAGTGGCACAGCAGTAGTGACTGCCGTGTGCAAATCCCAGCTCCTTGCAGGAGTGCCTGCCTGGCTGGTGGCATATGGATGGGGGCTGAGGGAAAGCAATGCAATGCAGTGGTGGTGTTCACCTTGTAAGCCACCTCCCTTCCCCAGCCAGGCACTGCATGTGCAGCCTGCAAGGGCAGCACTGCCCTCACCCCCACAGCCCTGCTTCTGGTGGTGGGCACAGAGCAAGTTGAGGTAGGGGGTGGAAAGGCACCTTGGTGTGCCGCATGGGGCTTGTGGCACCCAGCACACCCCTCCCCATCTCCTGGGAAAGAAGGAAAATATGGGAAGGTGCTGAGGGTGATGCCACTGTCGCACCCCCAGGCATGTTCCATTCCTGCTTGCCTGCCCACCTGCCTGGGCTGAGGGAAGGGAGGGTGTTGGGGAAAGCCCCACAAGAAGTTCCCATCCAGCCAGCGGCATGTGGAATTGGAGCACTGTGGTATCTGTCCTTTTTGCAATCAGCTCCTGCAGGCTGGAACTCTGCTAGCTGGCACAGCTCTTTGCAAATCCAAGAAATTCACAGGTTTCTCTTCAAAAAGGTAAAATTTGCATTTTCTCTGATAAAAATGGGAAATCCATGGTTTTGTCTATTTCCCTTGGGAAACAGAACACCCAGATCCCTGTTGGTCACCAACTTATCCACTCAGTTATGTCACTCATACTGGCTCCCAAATTATGGCTGTAGCAGAAGCAATACTGACAGAAGACCAATGTTGAAGGACTTAAGGACTCAAGTAAGCAAGACCACTTCCACCAGTGCCCCCTGGAACAATCCTCTTGAGACCTAAGTATGGAGGAGCCATCGAAGCCCATTGGAAGGAGCGTTTTGAAGACCTCCATTGAGACTGTTGTTGATGAGAGTGTTCTCAACTCCATCCCACAACACCCAGTCTGAGATGATTTTGGAATTCTTCCAACTATTGAGAAGGTGAGGAAAGCCATCAGGCAGATGAAGGACAACCAGGCTTCTGGAGTAGATGGAATCCTCACTGACATCTTCCAGGAAGGAGAGGAGCTCACATCACAGCTTCATGCCCTCTTCTTAAGGATCTGGAATGATTAGGAAATTTCAGATGACCTCAGGGATGCCATGATTGTGACAATCATCAAGAAAGGAGACAAGTCTGACTGGAAACTACAGAGGGATTGCCTTGCTGTCTGCCACAGGAAAGATCATTGTGAGAACCCTCCTGAACCATCTCCTTGCTGAAGAGCTCCTTCTGGAATCTGTGTGGGTTTAGGGCATCTAGAGGCACAACTGACATGATCTTCACAGCTTGCTAACTGCAGGAGAAATGCTGGGAACAACATAAGCCTCTTTACATGGCCTTATTTGACCTCACAAAAGCTTTTGACTGTCAGCCAAGAAGTGTTGTGGAGTATCCTTCTGAAGTACACGTCTGCTGAAATTTGTCACTATTTTCTGCCTCCTTCATGATGGTATGTGACTGGTGGTTCTCAGTAATGGATCTATCACAGATCCCTTTGAGGTTAAAACAGGAGTTAAGCATGGCTGCATCATCACTCCAATACTCTTCTCAATATTTCTTGCCATGATGCTGCATCTGATCACCAACAAGCTTCCAGCTGGAGTGGAGCTAAACTACTGAATGGGTGGTAGGTTGTGTAACCTCAGCTGACTCTGAGCCAAAACCCAGACCACCCTGACCTCAGTCATTGAGCTCCAGTACACTAATGATGCTGTACTGTGTGCCCACTTAGAAACAGACCTTCAGGCAGTCATCAATGTCTTTACCAAGGCATATAAGAAAATGTCTGATGCTTAACATTCAGAAGGCTAGGTCCTTCACCAACAAGCTCCCAATGAATAGTCCCTTGCCTCAGTAATCTAGATCCATGGTGAGACTGAAGAACGTTGAGTATTTTCTGTACCTCAGAAGCCATCTTGCAGAAAGCTGACATTGATGAAGAAATCCAGCATCTCCTCAGGTGTGTAAGTGCAGCCTTTGGACACCTAGGGAAATGGGTGTTCAAAGACTGTGACATCATATCCAAAACCAAGCTCATGGTTTATCAAGAAGTTATGATCTCCACCTTGCTGTATGCAGCTGAGACCTAGAAAGTGTACAGGTGACATCTAAAGTTGTTGGAGAAATACCATCTATGCTGCCTGCAGAAGATCCTCCACATCCAGTGGGAATACAGATGCACCAACATTGTCATCCTCCTGCAAGCAAACACCATGAATATTGAGGCGAAGATCATTCAATATCAACTTGGTTGGGCTGGCCATTTTACCTGGATGTCTGACTCCAGACTCCTGAAGCAAGTTTTATTCTCCCAGCTCAGCCAAGGCATACGCTCAAGAGGAGGGCAGAGAAAGCACTTCAGGGATTTTCTCAAGGCCAACTTAAAAAAAATGCAAAATTGATGTCAACTTGTGGGAAACTACTGCCTAGGACCATCCGAAATAGAGGAAGAACCTGCTGCATGGAGTCAGTACTTCGAAATCTCACAACAACAACAGGAGATGGAAAAGTGAGAGTGGCAGAAACCGTGTCACAGACTAAGTCAAGAATCTAGCCTCAGCCACTCCATATGGAAACACATGTGCAACCTGCAGTAGAATCTGTTGATCCTGGATAGGCTTCATCAGCCATCTTTGGACACAGAGATAAGATAATGGAAGACAATCATTCTCAGCTGTGAGGGATTGCTGAAGAAGAAGAAAGACATTCACTAGGGCTGTGTGAAATTTTGCCAAGTGTTTCATTTCAAAGCTGTTTCAACACGCTTTGACCTCAAAACAGCAAAATCAAAATGAAACAAAAAGCTTTGAAACAGCTTTGAAATGAAATGAGGGCACTCAAAATGTTTTGAAGCAGCCTGGTGGTGGGAGGCAGGGGAGAAACAGAGCTGTACTCTGAGTGGCTCTGCAGCGGGAGGCAGAGCACAGCCATGGCTCTGCCCACCTCCTGCCACTGGCCTGCACTCTGAGCAGCGCCACAGCCCCATGGAGTATAGCCCAGCAGCAGGAGGTGGAGCGCAGCCCTGGCTCTACCCTCCTCCTGCTGCCAGGCTGCCCTCCATGGAGCTGCAGAGCCCCATAGAGCTCTGCCCAGTGGTGGGAGGTGGAGCACAGCCCTGGCTCTGCCTGCCTCCTGCCACCAAGCTGTACTCTGTGGGGCTGCAGAGCACCATGGAGCTCAGCCAGGAGGCAGAGTGCAGCCCTGGCTCTGCCCACTTTCTGCTGCTGGGCTGTGCCCTGTGGGCCTCAGCCCAGCAGTGGGAGGTGGAGTGCAGCCCTGACTTTGCCTGCTTCCTGTCACCAAGCTGAGCTCCATAGGGCTCCACCAGCCCCAGGGAGTGCAGCCCAGTGGTGGGAGGTGGGCAGAGCTAGGGCTGTGCTTCAATCAGCTCTAGTAGCCCCACAAAGCACAGCCTGGTGGCAGGAGGTGGGCAGAGCCAGGGCAAAACTCCACCTCCCGCTGGTGGGCTGAGCTCTATGGAGCCTGGCACTGGGTGCAGGCTGTGCCCAGTGTCAGTCCCAGATGGCAGCAGCATCCTCCTGTCATCTGGCACAGATCCAGGGGCCCACATGCCTGGAAGGAGTACAGCACAGCCCCACAGTCCTCCGGGGGGTGTGGGCCCCTGGAGCTGCACGCCAGATGACAGGAGGCTGCCGCTGCCGGCAAGTGTCAGGAGTTTTGCTTTTTGCAGTTTGAACTGCAGTTTCCAAGAAACCTCTGCACCTTATCTCCTGAAACTTGGCAGGCTTCATGCCCTCAGAAGGGGATACCAACCCAGCAATTTTCATCTGAATCAGGCAAGAAATGACAAAGTTTTAGGCGTTTTCATGATTCCCCTTTATAGCCTATGGGCAAAACTTTGCGACACGTTGAAACAGCAAAACAGTTTTGATTAAATGAAACCGGACAGTGGTTTGAAACAAAACTAAACGCAATGATGAAACAAAACACTGTCCCTTTGAAACGGCAAAATGGACATCAAAATGAAACTATGGTGTTTCGCACAGCCCTAATGTACATGCCATGTTAAGTTGTGTCAATACAAAGGAAAGGTGTCCAAGTGAACAGTATTCTCTGTCCAGAGAATGTCTCTATCCAGACATCTAGGCATGTCAGTATTTGCAGTTACATTTTACATTAAGATTTTTTTTAAAGACTTGTTACTCTTTCCTTCTTCCCCTTTAATGTGCAGTTGACTTTCTGGTTTAGAAGAATGGTTTACATGTTGTCTGCAAGACTGTCTGACATTGCTCCCACTCACTCAATTAAAGTGAAGGATCAACAGGATATGATATTGCCTGAAGCCCATTGCTTTTCCAGTATTGTTGCCCTGGCCTAGAAGGTAGTGTGGTAAACTTCATGTCTTACCCATGAGCTCCTAGCTCTGCATGCAGTGCACCTGAGGCATTGTAGGCTTTTCAACCACTGATGTCCATATTAGTTTGTAGCCATAGACCCACTAAAAGAACAGCATCAGTTGTGCCAAATCTACTAGTGCCATGTATCCAGGCACCCTCTTGCTGCTGACTTACTGTAATCAATAAAATTGTCAGGACAAATTCACTGCAATGGGGTTACTAATTAAGTTACTGGTATTTACTACCTTACCCATGCTTTTGAACTGCCCTTCCATAGTTCCTAGGGATATGTCAAAACAGTTCTCTCTCATCTGAACCATGCAGACCTTGGATAAATTCACATGTGACTACAAATTTTAGCATGATTGTTGAGAGAGGCTCAAATGAAATCTTTAAAATCTTTACAAATGGCATGCAACTTCATGGTTAAGCTGTATTTCTATTAGGTCTTACATGAAACAAGCCTGGGCTATTTTACATAGAGGGGCCTGAGACACAGAGGTCAAGTCATCCTATCTAATGCAGTGGCTTATCTTTTTTGGCAGGCATGCCATAAATTAGCCCTGTACCTTCCCTGAGTGCCACTTCTCTGCTCTGCCTGAACTGCTGCTCTGATTTCTGCTTCCTGCCCTGTGCTCCCTGACTAGTCTAATGCTCTGGTGTCTGTTCCTTGCCTTGTCTTTCACTATGCTGTCTGTCTCCTCATCTGTCATGTGCCCCACACAGACTGTCTATCCCACTTGTGGTACCCATGCTCCAGGTTGGATACCCCCTTGTCTAATCCATGCTGTGAGGGTTCTGCTTATATCTGTTTGTTAGCCCTTTTTCTGTGATTGCCAATATTTGAGTCTTAGCGATATATTACGACTCTCGCTTGCCACGTCTTGATTATTTCTCAATGTTATTGGTTGGGAGGTGTTACTTATTTTCTACCGCAGTCATACAACGGCAATCTACATATGGATTTACTAGCTCCCAAGCTCTATCAAATCTGTTCTTGACTACACCTGAAATTAACGTCAGTGATTAAATTACAGTTTGCTTTGGGTTAATCACTTTTCTTTATTTTCCTTTTACATTTATAAACAACACACAGACAGACTGTGTTAATTATATGCTTTCCAGGTATATCTTAATTTTTGACTTTGCAAATCTTCAGTTGGCTTCCTCTACTCATGCATCAAATACAATACAGGTTAACTGAAACTTAAGAGTTTGAAATAAGCAAAGAAGAAATTTTCTTGTTTTTATTTTTTTTTCATGCAGTATACTTAGCCTCTAGGGGAGATCTTATCTTGACAGATCCCTCCAGATATTTTTGCTCCTTTACCATGATAAGAGTAATCCCCAATCTGGCTGACTCATTTATGAACTTCTATAGACTCTGATTGACTTTAACAAATGTCTGAACACAACAAGGAAACAATAAACACTCTTTAGTGCATACCCTCAAAGGGGGTTGCTCTCTATTATCCCACTGCCGGCTCAGTTGACATTCCTGTGCTGCTCAGAGCCTCTTCCTGGAAATGAAGTTTCTTCTCTGTTCCCTCCTGGCTTGATGAGCCTTGATCCAGTTCCTTTTGGCTGGCAGGACTGGTCTTTGGGGGTCCTTTTTACTCCTTCAGGCTTCTTTTCTTCCTCCATTTTTCCCCCCAGATCTTTACTCCACCCAGCGATGAGCACCCCTCCCAGAGGCTCTATCTTAGAGACAGCTGCTCTGGAAATGGTGTTCTTGTTTTGCTGCTTCTGTCTCTCCTTCATTCCCAGTCCCTATGGTATCAGTCCATGTCTCTCCACACATGGAATAAATCACTGGGACAAATTCTACACTCTGTTACAGCAATGTAAGTGCAGCATAGGTTTTGAATCATAGAATCATAAGGCTGGAAGGGACCCCGAAGGATCATCGGGTCCAGCCCGCTGCATGAGCAGAAAAGACATATGGAGTCCGACGACCCAAGCAAGGTGACCATCCAGTCTTCTCTTGAAGACCCCTAGGGTAGATGATTGCACCACCTCTGGAGTGAATCAATGGGGCAACTGTACGTTTATGCTACTGCTACTGAGATAGAAAATATTTACCCTTACTCTTTTAGTGCTCCAGTTTCTACATCAATAATGAGATTGAATTACCTCATAAGAGTGCTTTGTTAACTAAGTAGTTAACATTTGTAAGGTCTTAACTCACCTAATGAATACGTACATTGGGGTTCTGAGGGTTGCTATGGTAATACCTAGCACTTACATAGTGTTTTCTTTATCAGTAAGCTTCAAAGCACTTTTTATAAAGGGAGGTAAGTATTACTATCACCTCCATTCTACAACTGATGAAACTGAGGCTCATCAGAGATGGGCAGTGTCTTGCCCTAGATCACCTATCAGGTCAGACAGGTGAATGGAAAACAGCTGGAGTTCCAGTCCAGAGCTTCATCCACAGCCTTCCTTAGAGGGCATGCACCTGTCAAGCTATCTGGATAAACAGTCCTTGGAAAAGTATTTTAAATGGTGCATAGGCATCTGGGTTCCACTTTTCCTACAACACAAGGGCAGGGTGTGACAGAGAGAGAGAGAGAGATTTTGGTGGGAAGTAAGCCAGATAGCACTGAAAGAATCCTATACAACAGGCCAATTCTATATAGAATGAGCTGAAGTTGTAGTTGAATTGTGTATATCAAATAATCCTTTTCCTAAGTTTCACTCAGTCCTGACAATAGACTGGACAGAACATTTTTACATGCCTTCCTAAAATAACTGGCATGATCCAGCACTGTGAAAGAATATGGACCAAACAAGTGGTCAATGTAGTGGTCATCTAGTCCCAGTATTTATATATTTTGGCTGGACAAATTACCACTGTTAAATTTTAATGGACTATAATATTTTTCTGTGCTTCTGACTCTACTTGCCCATAATTTATCATGCAATTTATCAGAAGTGACTGCCTTCTCTACATTTCAAAAAAAGTACCTGTCATATGTACAGCTCTTAAAATGTGCACACCGTGGACACAATTGGTTAAAATGAATGAACTACTGAAGTCTAACTTGTCAGTATATAGTTGAAGACTCTTTAGGAATTAGTAGTGACATCAACTTTCAGTGACTAGCAGTGATATTATAGTTGCATATCTTCAATGAATTTATTCTCCTCTCCATATCTCTATAAAATTCACTCACACACACACACACACACTCTTCCTATACCTAAGTGTGGAGGCTTCTCTGATGTGCTGTAACAACAATGTGTTGGAGAAGACTCAATTAATTGAGTAATTAACCTGTAATACAAAGTGTAGTTGTCTAGTCATCTAATTTAGCTATGTCTAACCAAACATGTTTAAGACATGTCTATGTCTAATCCAAACATGTGATTACAGCTCATGCAGATATGTATGCCTCATTTAGAATTAAATTAGGAAGCTTTGATATCAGTAGCAGTATAAATGCAGGATATGCTTCACCTACAAACTACATCCCAAGGTTCTAGAGAAGCTTTTTCAGCCCATGTTAAAGCCTGCACTGCTATGGCTAGACTGCTAGTTATGCCTAAATAATCTGGATTAAAGCGATTCTAAGTAAGTCTACATGGGCATGTCTACACGAGATGCTTTACTGCACATTGGACTAATCTAAGGCACAGTAAAGCATCATTTACACAAGTGTGGGATTTACTGTACAGTAAATTAGGCTAATGCATAGCTTGTTAATACCAATAAATACAGGTACTAGATTAATTGTGCATTAGCTACTGTGCAGTAGCACACATGTAGACTCTGACTGGGAGCAATTTGCTCCCAGTCAACCTAGGCAGCTAGGGGAGTGAGGGAGCTGTCTGAAGACTCTGGTGTGGAGCTGGGGATCACAGCCTGGCTTGGTGGTTCTGGTTTCGGGCAATGCTGCAGGACTGAACAGCAGTAGCACCTTAGCTCTCCTCTCCCTTTCCTTGCTGAAGGGTTGGGGGAGCTCTCTGTCCCCACAGCACCAGGCCAGGATCACAGGCCTTCCATGTCCCTTCAGCCCTGATGCTGCCTGCGCAGCACATGCCCCAGTCAGCTCCTGCTCCCTGCCACTACCTGGGAGGGGGGGGCAGGGAGCTGGGCAGGGCTGGGACTGGGGAGAGCCTTGGGTGGGTAAGCAGCACTGAGACAGAGGGGAGATGCATCTCCCCCTTGTCCATGTGCTGTTTACCTCCCCCCAGATCTCCCCAGTTCTGGCACTACTGATCTCCCAGCTCCCAACAGCCATGGGCAGGAAGTGGGAGCTGACTAGGGCATGCACTCTGCAGGCAGCGGCAGGGCTAAGGGGACAGGGGAGCTCTCTGTCTTCCCAACACTGCAGGGACAGAGAGCTCCTCCATCCCAGCACTGCCTAGTTCCCAGTTCCTTGGGAGTGCCGGAAGCTAAGCAGCACTGGGACTGGGGACAGAGATTTCCCCTATTCTCTCAGCAAGCAAAGTGAGGGGAGAGATCAGGGTACTGCTTCTGCTTGGCCATGGGGCATCATCCCAAGCCAGTGCCACTGAGCCAGACTGGGATCCGAAGCTCCAGGTAGCTGGGAGATGTCCCCTGCTCTGGGACAGCTCCTCACTCCTGCTCCGTGGAGTGCAAGCCTGACCCCTGTACCCCCTGCCAGCCTGGAGCTGGCACCAGTGAAGTTCCAGGGGGACAGAACAGGGCAGGGGATCAGAAGCACCCCTGGACTCAACTGCTTCTGCTGGGAGCAAATTTGCTCTTGAAGTGGGTCCCAGTGTAGACATGTTCCCTGTCACAGTTTACTGCACCTTATTTTAACGCACAGTAACCTTAAGGTGCATTAATTACATGTGCAGATGTGCTCCACGAGCTGCAATAATCCCTCTAGGTTGCAGTGTAAACTTATCCTGATAGGAGGATCAATGTACTGTGAAAGCTGGTGCGTGCGTGCATGTGTGTGTGTGCGCATGTGTGCACATGCATTAGTGCTGAGCAGTGCATGTCCACTTTTCTCGGTGGAATGAATTTTAAAGGCCATTTGCTAGAAACCCATTTGAACTAACTTCTATCATGCTGCATTTACCTGAAACCTGCTACACCAGACACTGGGGCTTATGCTTAATTTGACCTAAATTAGGTAGCTGGAGCCATTTCCAGTAGAAGACTCAGGATTAATGGCTCCTTATACTGAACCCTCATTGCTTCTCCCAGTCCTAAGTATGACTGGAACCAATTAAAAGGGGCAAGTTACCTGGCACTCAGGCTGGATAGCTAAAGGAGTAGGTGGAAGAAAGAAGGGAAAAGTGGAGGATAATTTTGAGAAAGTGAAATGGAATCCAAGTAGGGACAATGAGGGCTGTTTTCTACTCTGCAGGCACACCTACATGAGATGTTTACTGCAGCTGCTAATTAGCTCTGTAGTAAACCTCTCAGCATCTACATGTACTGCCCTATTAAGCCTCAGGAAACTAATAAACTCCACAGCAGGTTAATATTTTAAATAAAAGTACTATCCTGCTGTGGAGTTATATCATGTGCAGCAATGCACATGTAGACACTGATCCAGCTGGCTGGGGTATAAAGATGCTTTAGTACGGGGCTGCCAGCCAGCTCCTCTGCAGCACACTGAGCTGGACTGGAGCAACCCCAGGCTGGCAGGCTGGCCCCTGATCCTAAGTGCACATTAAAATGGTATGCCCAGGAGCAATAAACTCCAGTAGGATATGCACTGGAGTTCATTGCTGTTCATTAATATGCACCTGTAGATGTGCCCTGTCTGGAGTAGAGGATACAGTGAGAAATTTGCCCCTCTTTGGAGCTCCTAGAGGCTAGTATAGTAATAATAATATACTCTTTTATATATGTTCTGTACCCTTATATATATTGTCTTGGCATTTTATAGTCGAACATTATGAAAAACCTCCAAGTGTTAATTATTATAAATGAACAGAAAGAGAGGGTTAATGAAAAACATGCTCTTAGTACCTTTCTGGAAGGAGCTGCATGCCTCAGCTGAAGCCTTTCCAGGTTTCATATGGAAAGATTATAGGGCTTATACAGAAAAATAGCTGAGACAGGTGCCAACTGGCATACTGAACTGTGGGTTTTGATAGAGGTTCTTAGGTGGCTTTCAATGGGAATTAGGGACCTAAATGTTTAAAAATCAGGCCATGTTTGTCCAGTATCTTTCTGTTTTTGAGTTATGACTTTTACGGCAGTAGTGTTATACACCTCTTTTGAGAATCTAGTAAAAATAATTGCTTGACAATTAATGGCTTGCCAACATTTTTTCCCAAAGCTGTATTCATGGGGAATATTAAGCAGCACTTTCAGTGCTGGATTTAAAGTATATTTTTTGCAGAAGTACAACTTATTTCTCTCAATATGTGAAAAATAATGGAGAGAGTTTGATGCACTGCGGACATGGAATTGAAATGAGAAGCATGAAATAGTAAATGAAAATATGAAAATTCAGTGAAGTAAGCAAAACCCCTTAGAATTCATCTGATTACTAATGAGCTGAGCCTGGGATCCCTATTCCACTTCACCTGCTGAATGTGTTTCACACTGTAGATACACTGAGGCATTTTAAGGCACTGATATGAACCAAAATCATGCTAATTTATCCAACAAGGGACACATCTGAACTTCTGCCTACTAGTTAGCCCTATGCTAAAGCACCCTCATGCCCCAGTCAGCCCCTCCACAACACACTGAGCTGGGTCAGAGCAGCCCCAGGCTGTCAGGATAACCGCCCCCTCCCCCCATGGTCTTCTGCCAGTTGGGGCATCTCTGACCCAGCTCAACATACTGTGATCTTAGGCGGATGTTCAAACGGTGCACCTGGGAGCAATAAACTTCAGTGCAATATGTGCTGGAGTTCATTGTTTTGCATTAATTGTATGTGTAGATGTGCCAAGTAAGACCCAAAGTTGAAGTGATGTTGGGTTTTGTTTTGTTTTAAAACTTGAGTGGAAATTTTCTGGTTTTTTTTCTCCCCAACTTCTGTTTCAAAATCATTTTAATAAATGTAAATGTTTTACCAGTTTTTAAGTTTTCCACATTTAAATCAGTCCTTTCTAAATAAAGTTGAAAAGAACTACTAGGCCGTGTCCAGATATGCTGGTGTGTGCACTTGCAGTGGCAAAAATAGTAGTGGCATAAGCCCTGCATGCAGTTTGTGGTACTGGACATGGCCTTGAAGTACAAAATGAGAAGCAGCAAGCTGACATATACATTTAATGTTAACCTTACTGTAAAAGTTTAATACTTGATTTTTTCCCCTCCAATAATCATGTGCATGGAATCATATCAACGGCATTTGCAACAAAAGCAGGGGACAAACTTATGTACATTTCAAACAAGCTGTAGTATGGCTCTATTACCTTAAATTTGAAATGCTTACTATCCACCTTCACTGCTCAACTACATTAAGAGACAAAGTTAAATAGCAATTAATAGAATCAGGCCCTAACCATCTACTTTTCAAACATGGAAGGATGAAAGAGGATGAAAAGTAGGACAATGAATCATTGAAGAGTTTTCCTGAACAGGAGCCAGTAACAAAATATATCTAATGGCCTTTGTTTTATAGTAGAATTATATATCCTTTTACATGTGCGCATACCTCTGATTATGATAAGTATCAATCAGTTAATACTCAACTCCTGGATATCAGTGCAGAAAAAGTCAGGGAGTAGGGTTCTTAAAGAAATGTATTTGCTGCTGTCACCTTGATAAACTTGATAATGGACACATGCAGGCATTACATTTCTACCAGGAGAACTATAGCTCTCTTGGTAGAAACTACAAGTGTATAGGTGCAATTTTTTCCCAGAACAAAAATAGTGGTTCCAGGAGAGAAAGAACTCATCTTCAACCCTGTAGAAGTTCCTTTTGGGAGAATTTCTCCTGGGAGGATGAATTCCTGTACATTTGTCTACTGCTTGATTCCTTATATGGGCCTGGAGGAGTTGAACAGTAATCCTCACCCCCCACCATACTTCTGTTTATTTCCTCCATTTCTGTGAGGAGTTAAGCAGTGGGAAAAATTCCCCATGCCTTCCCAAGACTGGAATATCCTTGGTCTGGAGAAGACAGTTGCTCCCACTTCTCCTGTAGACTGGGAGGGGAAGGGAAGAAGCAGCTCCCCATGCTCTTTGCTCCCCATGCACTTCTCAGACTGGAGTCCCGGACCTGAGGAATAAGTGGAGGATGGGAGAGAAAGTTGGCAGGCTTCTCCCTCTGCTCAACTCCAGCCACTGGGTGTTGATAATTGGAGCAGCTGCTTCTTGCTCCTTGTCTACTGCTCAGACCAGGGTACCAGGTCTAAGTGGGCAGAGGATTTATCATGCTGCTCCAGGCTCCCTAGGAAGAAGAGGAAGTAGGTTCTGCTTCGTGTTTTCCCAGCCTGGGATCCTTGTCTCGGGAAGGTACAAGGAGTAGCAGAGAGGGGGAAGTTGCAGGTTGAACACCTGTACTGCTTCTTCTCCAAGAAACCTTTTCGTGGTGGAAAATTGCCCCCAATAGGAATGAACCCCTGTACATGGCATAAGAGAATAAGCTTGATAATGTTAAGGAAAAAAATGTCTTCCAAATTATACTTGCTTTACAGTTTGGTCTTCTGGAGTTTCTTGCCTTTTATTTCCTAATCTTTTCCCTTATCTTAAGAAGTGCACAACTAGAACATTATTTCACAAGAAGAGAATTGTATTTTGTTTTTAAATGAATCTTTAAATTGGGAGTTGACACCGGGCCTTTTTACATTAAGGACTCTTCACACTACTCCAGCACCTAAGCCTACCTAAAGCTGCTTTATTTTTACAGAACTGTATTAATAAAAATCTTTCCGTCTGCCTATCTATCTTTTTATTTGTCTGTCTGTCTATGATTTCTACCTAACACTTCATCCTCATGTTTTTTAACATATCTTCTTACTCTGCTACATATCATTATCTGGTTCCCTTGGTTATATATGTTTTCAGGCAATGGATAAGAAAGATTATCCAGTAGAAAAAATGCCGTTCCTGTTTATGTAGTCTGGCAGCAGCAGCATTAGGCTGAGTAAACTTTGATGTATTTCTTTGTTCTGATTGGTCTTAGAGGTTTAAGTGTTTGCAAAGAGCTCAGGGAATCTATATTTGACCCTGCTGTAGATGTCACAAAAATGTCACCGTTAAAGGAACTCATAGTGAATACAAAAGCAGTACAGCCAAGGGGCAAAGCAAGTGGCAAAGTAGCTCTTCTGCTAATTCAATAGCAGGGACAAAAGTGGCAAAAAGGACAGAGAAACTGTCATTAGGAGTATAAATAACATGAATTGCATAGTAAGAACAACAGCTGCTAGCATCTTACTGCTGGCAGAAGCAACAGCTTTAGTATATGGCTGCAGGTCCAGTAGTATCAAGAATTGCAACAGGTAAACTTTCCCTATGTGTTTTAGGGGGACGGACCTAAGTGGCAGAACTAGTAGCTAGTGCCTTTAGCCTAGCCAACCGTAGTGTGTACTTTCTTTTTGGAGAGGGGTGTGTGCATGAGGCCTAACATCTAGTTTGTGGGACATAAATAATTTAGATGCTGCTGATGCCACTGTGCAAGGGGTCAGAGGAGGTAATCTTGAGGTACCTTCCAATTCTCTGATTCAAAGGTGATCACTTGACCTGTTAGGGTAACCACACTGCCTAATCTGGTTGCCCTTACTGAAGAAGGGGTAAATCTTTTTCAGTTGTCTTGCTGGTGCTGCTACCCCACTCTTCAGTCTTGATATTCAAAACAGGCCGATGACATTACAAATTTGAGTCTGTGTGGGTACTTGCTATTGACCTCAGTAACAATAAAAAATAAGTTAAAGGGTAGTTTAATCTGGTTAATGCTAATGGTATGTTAACGGTGTGTTGAGCAAGGAGTTGAGAGTAGACCTGTGGACTGGCTTAGCAGTGTAGGCATACTTTAGAATATTTTGTCTTGCTACTAGACTATTGTGCCCACCTGGTCCCTATAGGCATTCCTGTGCTGCCTTGGAGCATGAACCCAGGGAAACCCCGAAATTCAGCTGCCACAACTTGGGTCTTCTTTTCAGTGGTGGGGCTCCCTCTTGTAGCCTCTCGCAGGTCAGTCGCACTTCCTAGCAGGTATTCTTGGGGTTCCACCTCTCCTACACCCCAGCCATGCACTAGCTTTTAAGACAGTCACTTGATAGTCAGTTGGCTTGCCTTCCAATGGTGTCTTCTGGACCCTCCTTGTCTGCAGGGTTTCTAGTGATCTTGCTCTCTCCTAGGTCTCTTTGGGATGTTTGACTACACCTGCTGCTATGTCAGGTCTTCCTGGCTGCCCTGCTGTTCACAGCGTTGCCTCGGCTGTTCCTATTCCCTGAGTGAACAAAAAATTAATAAAGAAAAAGGGAGTGGGGTCTTAGCCCTTCCCCACTTGCAACTCTGATGTCTGTGGCTCCTCAGTTCCTCAACACCATCCTCATCTCTTTAATTACTCACGGGCCCCTCCAATGGGTCCGCCCTTGGGTCCCTTTGTGGCAGCTTGTCATCCTTGCCTGCCATGGGAAGCACTGTTGCAGCCTGCTCCCCACAGTGCCTCCCCAGCTGTTTCCTCGCTGCTGGCTTTTATCTTTGTTGGGTGGCATTCTTGTGTGACATCATCCTCCCATGCCACTTCTAGCCAGAAATAAAAGCAGCTGACAAACTGTGCGGATGCTCTGTTCCGGCATGGCTTTTCTGTCCCTTCTCTCCCTGGAAAAGGAAAGTTTGCCCTGCCTTCAGGGCTTTCTGGGCCGAGACAGGCTGTCTCTACCCTGGGTCCTGCTGCGGGAGGGGTCTTCCGCTCCCTCATTTCTGTTCCCCTAGGACAACTATAATATAGCTAGCTCAGTGGTAGCTCCCCTCTATAGGTTGCTTTATGTGGTGATGCTGAATGAATGCCCTTTTGCATACAATAATAAGGGAAAGATGTCATGTAGTTTTCAGCATGCTAATGCTTCCAAAAATATGAAACTCTTCCCCATGTGGTGATACTATTTGGATTGTGCTCATATTTAGCTTTCATTTATATTAGAGCCAAATCTACCCTGATATACATTTCTATATCAGAATAAGAATCAAAAACATTCAGGCATATTTTTGGATCCAAATTTCCAAACCACTAAAGTGGTTTCTATTTAGCTAAGAGAGTCATATGATACAGTCTAATCTAATTTCAGAGCTCCAGCTGCACTGAGGTCAAGGAGAATGAAGTGGGGGAAGGAAACAGAAGAAGGAAAAAAGGAAACCATTAACTAATTGGAGGAGAGATTTGTCCATCGTATGGTCAGAGAGAAACTCTGATTAAGAGCAGTCGAGGAGATTGCTGACAAGTTATTGGGGAAAGTGAGGAAGGCTGCTTTACTCACTTATTGAAAGGAAGTTTAGAGAGATTCCTAAGAAAAGGGTTTTGGTTTTTTTGTTTTTCTTTTTTTGGTCAGTGGGAAGAAAATGGAAGATTTTAGAGGAGAAAACCTATTGGTCCAGCTGCATAGTTGGGATACATTTAGACAAGTTTTCAGGTACTATGGTACCCTTCCTCAGGTCTGTGGAATAGAAGTAGACACAGTAAAGCTAAATAACCAGTGGAACAAGGGCTGATGTGAAACTCCTTATGTAAACAAAAGCAGCATATAAGAGAAATGATCAGGTAGCCAACCACAGAGACATGCAGTAGAAACCTGAAAGAGCAAGACCACTCAGAAGTGTTGTTGTCACCTGTGAAGTGCAAAAATTAGCAAGAATTGGGTTGGTTATAATGGTCCATGAAGTCATTGTGTATGGTAATCCTTGGTTTTTAGTGTCCAATAGATTTTTGTTCTCAGGCTCCATCTTTGAACAGGTCTTGTAATTTTCCCTTGAGCATGCAAACTGTGAGGTCAGAAAGGCAGTCTTTTTTTACTGTGAAAAACATTCTTCTATCTGTGTTCTATCTGTTTTTTCTTTTACCTTTTTTCACTTATTTTAGATATCTTCCTGGGAAGTAACAGAAGAAAATGAGTTGTTGACAGTGAAGTGGGGAAAAAGACCAGTGATAAGAAAGAAGGAAGCTGAAAAGGTAGGTTGCTTAATGACCTCAGGAAAAATCAGTGAAGAGCAGTGCGGTTGGGAGGCAGGAAGAAGAACATATTCTAGTACGGAAGTGGTGATGCTAGTCTCTATACAGGCTTCCTACAGTGAAGGGAACCTCTGGACAAGTCTTAGTTGACCTTAATGAAAGGAAGGTTGATAGAATTTCTCAGCATCATGCGATCTTTGAGGTAGAGCCATACAAACAATTGATTTTTTCAGTTTGCTGGCTGAATCGAATTGAATTGATTTATCTAATTCATTTTCCATTTCTTCCTAAAAACCACCCCCCACATTAAATTTAAAAAACACTTTCTTCTAAATCGTATCTAAATGCCTTGGATTTATTTTAATTTTTTGCCTTTTAAAAATAAAAAATAAATATCAGGATGACTTTTAAAATGATTAAGTTTTTTTCATTTTGGGAAAAAATGGAGTATTTTGTGGATGTTTTCCAGTTTTTCCCCATAAAACACTGTAAGGAGTTCAATACGACTCAACAAATCAGTGCCACCACTTAAATATGCACTTATTGATAAAGAAAAATATTGTGCCCAGCTCAACCCTGCTGAAATCTTACCTTGTTAGAGGAACATACTATATAATGCCACAAATCACAATGCATGCTGCCTTTCTTTCTACAAACATCACTGTACAATAGATCAGAAATGAACTGCCTAATATGTTAACAAGAGCTTCCATAAAAATCCTCCCTCTGCCTGTGATAAGCCCTACGTACCAGGTATGTAGGTACTTCCAAGGAGGATGGATAAGCGCCATAGAATCTATTATTCTGTTTCATGGTTTAAATTAAATCTTTTTCTCACAATAAAGATGGGGGAGAAAAACTCCAGGCAACAAACCTACATTAATTTGTCCTTTGCTAGAAATAGCTGTTTTGCTCCTGGAAAACCCACTGGGTATATCTACACAGGATGTTTACTGCAGTTGCCTAATTAGCTCTGCAGTAAATGTCTCAATGTCTACACATGCAGCTTTGTTAAGACAGAGTAAACTAATAAACTCCACAGTAAGTTAGTACTTGTAAATACAAATACTAGCTTACTGCAGTGTTTTTTACTCTGCAGTAGTACACATGAAGATGCTGACCAAGTTGGCTGGGGCATGAGGGTGCTTCAGTGTGGGGGCTGCCTGCTGGCTAGACCTGCACTAGAGCATCCTCATGGCCCTCTGCAGCATGCTGAGCTAGGTCAGAGCAGTCCTGGGATTGCAGGCTGACCCCTGGGCCCCCTGCCAGCCGGGGCCGCTCTGACCCAGCTGAACATGCTGTGGTCTTGGGCCCACATTCAAATGGCATGTGTCGGAGTTTATTGCTTCATGCTCATAGCAAGTGTAGAAGCTCCCAGTGAGTACATATTCACAAAGTACAGTGTTCATAGTGAAATGAGTGAACAGGAGAACAGTCTTACATGATATAGTAGTAACTGCTCCCATCATGCTTGCTGCTGCAAGTAAATGGGGCATGAGGGATAAAAAGGTGACAAGTACTAGAAGCTCTTCCCTGTCCTTGATCTCCAGCAGCAGTAGTTTGCTTGGTTTCTTCACAAAAAAGGGGTGGAGAAACTTGTCAGAGCAATAGAATCGAGGGCCTCTGGACACGCTAAATGACAGCAGTTTATAATGATCCACAATTATATGCTACGTGGTCCAGGGATTGCTGGAGTGCTGATTGCTCCTGCTATGATCCTACCCACCTCTGGCATATTCTCCTATGCTTCCGTCACATCAAGGGAATCCTCAGTTGCCTCATTCATTACCATTGAACAGCTCCTTTGTGCTGCAGACATAGCATAGGACAAAATCTGTCTCGGTAGCTTCTTGTGAAATAATATTGTGTGTGTCATTAACTACTTACACCTATCCTGAAAAAAGATTGAGACACCAAAGTGGGTATAAAACATTAACATAATATCAATCCAAGACTCAGGGTAATAATAAAGAAGAGCAAAAGGCTTTAATATGTTTTCACATACATTGTAAGGGCTCTGTCACCTTCTCTAGTACACAATATGATGGCAGGGAAATAATTACTGTTTAACAGGAACTTGCACCCTATATGCATTTGCCTTTTTCAGAAGTGCACTGTTAAACCTCTTCTTAACAAGGAATTAGGCAAAGGGGCACAAATGAGCAATGTGTTCATATACCAGATGCAAAACAACATTCACCCACTGATCAACCCAGCACATATATAGAAAAGATTTTGAGCAAGAACCCATGAAAGCTGAGCCTCTCTTGAGCCTCCCCCACCTTGGAAATGAATATCCTATGGGATAATCCTGTAACTGAGAGGGAAGCAGCATTTTGTGAGAAATGAGTATATATTCCAAGTGCTGTCAGTGCTAAAGGAAATGCCTTATCTGTTTAAAAAACAAACAAACCTGATGATAAGGGGGTTCTGAAATTTCTTGAGTAAGTATGATGATAAGATCAACAATCTGAGCATGCAGAAAAAAAAGTATTGCTTTTAGCATTTGGTGAGGTGTCTTTCTGGCTATTATTTTTAAAACAGGTTTGATTGTTTTACTTGTGCTTTTATTGAAACTGAGCTGACCACCTGCGGAATAATGGCTAGGGCATGACATCTGGGAGACCCTGGTTCAACTCCTAGTTCTAATGAGAATTTATTTTGTCACATAAAATGGGACCTTTTAAAGAAATTATAGAGGCCCAAGCCCTAATAGCAATGACCTGTTATTGTCTTTCATTATATATTAAAATTCAACTCTTTGTTCTGAATTGGGCAGAGCAACCTGAACCTGGCTTTCCCATCTGCCAGGTAGCACCCTAACTACTGAGCTATTGGCCAGCTGGTTGTGCCCTGTGTTTTGTCTGGGAATTCCATAATTGACTTAATTTTTTTCCAACAAAAGTTCATCAAAACCAATGCATTCCAGAAAAAAAGTCTTGTTCTGAATACAGGAATATTCTGACCAGCTCTATATCTCAATAATTTTTCTCTTTTTGCTTTAATTATATGTTCTTAATGGAAATAATGGATTTGATGCACATGAAAGTTTCAATATTAACTATCGTATATCTGCCCTTGATTCAGAATAAGGCAGTTCCTCTCAATTTGTGAGGGTTTAGCAAGTATGAAAAGGTATATGTAGTACATAAAGAACATGAATATATTCCAAACCCTTAGAAATCCCATCAAGGCCAGGTATAGATATTATACTTTCAGTGATATAAGTGCTTGGAAACCAGTCTAAACCCATAATAGAACAAAAAGTCAGCATACAAAACCAGTCTATAACCATAACAGAACAGAAGCTTAGCATGCATAGACTGGGTTAAAAATGGCAGAACCCAGTCTAAGATTTGCCCCCCGCCCCACAGCTCAGAATGAATGCGCGTTCTGTTTGCTACCAATCTAAACTACACTACTTAAAGAAAACTGCATAACTTAGATCCATTCCACCACAGCCTTTCTCAATGTCTCCACCTAGCCCTAACTTTAAGATACCAAAGGCATCAAAGCTGGTTTATCTCAAAGTCATTAGCAAATGTTATGGGATGGGACATTACTTTCTACTCTGCAGAGAAACTGGATTTCTCTATAGATTTTGTTCATCAGACATAAAATACTAAACTTTCTGGCATGCACGTATTCATCTATTCTTATGATACATTCTTCAGAAGATCCTATTGATTTATTCTTTTCATTTGTCATTCACACTGTAACTACTTCCATACTTGTGACTGTCTGAGTCATATTTTCTAGGTTCCTGTTGACAATGTTTTTTCTCGTAACTTCTGTGTGCATTTTTCCAAAATTAAATTTGTGGCCTTTTCTTGTTCAGTGTCTACAATCTTGGTTCTAATAAAGGATACAACTAATAAGTAAAAGCTCTGGTTTCGAGTCTTTTTCTTTACTCTCCCTCTTAAATTGTTAATTATTTTCTTGTACATCTATAACATAATAGAAATGTACCAAGTCTTCTTTGAATATACTGGTTCAGATTCTTTGTACCTTTGTCTGTTTGGAGAAAGATTTGTAAAAGTCATTGAATCTGGCTTCTTTTTTTTAGATATTTTTCCTTCTATTTAGTCACAGTTTCCTTCTGCTATAGAATATCCTTTACAGTCCTTTATAATGCATTTTCTTTTCATACTACCAGCAGACACACAGTATGCAGCACCTGGAATGAAATACCACACTTAAAATTTTGTATACAGTAGATCAGAACAGACAATTGCAAGTCTCTGTGGGCTTGAGTCAATTACAGATATTTCCTCGTTTCCATGGTTTAGAAACCCACACAAATACCTTGGGAGCCTTATAAATTGGCTCCATATTCAGATAGGTAAGCCAGTATCAGTCATCACTTATTTTTAGTGTAACTTTAAGCTAAGGAAGCATGTAGGGCAGCTGCATTCCCCACTAAAACTCATTTCTGTCTGAAAGGAACGTGAAATGGATTTGGTTCTGAGTTCTGGTCTTCCCTTCTGACCCTAAATCTATGAAACTATGAAACTATAATGAGGATCAGCAGCACATAACAACCTTGATTTAGTGAGCTTATTAACCAACCTGCCAGGTAGACAGATCTATTCTTCAGTAGGGTGGCAATCATAGAGGACAGTCCGGCTGTTCTCTGTTCGCTATTGATATGAAACTGGATGACTTTATATCCTCTATTTTTCTCTTCAAGAGAAAAATAGAGGACATAAAGGTGTTGGGTTTTGTATCAATAATGGACAGAGTAGCAGAAAACTGGAATGTCCACTATGATGGCCGCCCTATTCTTCAGATAGGTTAATTGGGGCACAAGTAGGAAAATTACTTGCCCAATATAGTGGAAATAGTCACAGGAAGAAAGACAAGAAGCTAGGGATACTGTTTAACTAGGCTTCAACTATTAAGGACCAGATCTGAGAACTCTCTGGAATCAGACCTCCCCACCCCCAATATTAATCTACTTCTATGGGTCAAGCCCCATCTTCATGTAAGGGGATAAGGAAGAAAAGGTTATTTCTTCAGTGCAGTGGTCACAAGGTAATCTAAAACTATTCTCTACTTTCTTTAGGTGCTGCCTTCTCCCAATCCCCTTTCATTCCAAATTACCAGGTCACTGGACTGAACGAGTACCTGCCCTGACCATCTGGCACTAGGAGGTGCCAGTAATCTGCTTTGATGCTTCCTAGGATTACCTGGTTGCTAACCATTTATTTACTAATAATGTCTAGAATTATACCTATTCCCCCAGCTGAGAAGTTTACTACCTTTTCCATGCACAACTCGGATCCTGTAGATACATATTCCTTATGGAAAATCATTAACCTTTCTGACTCGCATCATTTTAACCCCTAGTCTCTCCAGAATAGGGCCCTCAGTTTCCAGAGGAAGACTTGTAAAACCTTCCTGTAGATGTGCAGTTTGTTCTACCAAACAGCCTAGTACTCTCCTCCTCCTAGTGCTCTCTCCACAAGGAGAGTGAATGTGTATAAGAAGGGTCAGGAATTATGTATCCTTTAAAAGGGATCGGGATTTTGCTTACCTTGCCAACTACATAAAGTCACTATTCAAGCTGTTTAGGAAAAAATCATCTGTGGCAAAGCTGGGCGTACAATCCCCACTTGTGACAGAAACACAAGCTATTCACCAGAGACGGTTGCATAATTACAAGGCCAGATCATCAGCTGGTGTAAATTGGTATAGTATATTGAGTTCAATGGAGTTATTTTATACCAGCTGAAGATCTGGCCCATAGCTTGAAATATCAACACAAATGCTTCTGGAAGGGGAAAAAAGAACTAGCACTCCCCCACCCCCCCTGGCCACCTCCTAAATGCTCTGGCTCCAAAAGCATAGTTATTATGAAGATTTCTGAAAGACATCTTGACTGTGTTGACTTACAGCTTGTGTTTAGAAGAAGTTGTTCAAAAACAATACAAGAAAGGTAGAAAGTTTGGTCTCTTCCTGGAAATAAGGCTTCCTCCAAGCATTAAAATGCATTTACTGGCAAAAGTAGTTGTTGTTGTTGCTGTTGTTTTTGTTTTTCTTTTTAATGCCACATTCGTAAGTTCACATCAAAAAGACTTGCTTCTTTCAGTGAGTGCCATTTGACATGTGAGACCATTAACAATCATCCGCAATGCTGCTCCAGCAGCTACTGTAAAGCAAATGGCTATGCTTTCCCTTGTCTCTCCTTGCTGCCCTCCCTCCTTTCCCACCTGGTTTTCTTCCTTGCCCTTCGCTAAACCACTTAACACACTATATAGGCTCAAAATATAAATGTAAATAACAGCAACTCAGTATTTGTTAACATAATTGCATAAGAACTGATCTGAAACTGTAACCATTGAGTATGGATTTTGACTGCTTCCTTCTCTTTCCATTCCATTTTGGATCTAATCTTTCTACTACTCGTATGAATAAAGATGGATCTAATCTTTCTCCTGCTCATACACCTTTTATGGATGCAAACTGTACTGCTTTAACTATATGATTATAGTTATAGTAGTATACACTATTGAGTGTGGTTGCAGTCATACTGGTATAAATTATTTTCATGGGGAAAGGGAAATTAGCTACATTGATATAACTCAAAAAAAAATGAACAATGTCCAAAATCCTAATCAAAATAGTTACATCAGTAGAAAAGTGGTAGATAAACCAGATGTCAATGTGTGAAAATTTGGTTCCATTGGATAGCCAGGGGTTAACTCCCCCCACACTGGTCCCTTGCAGCACAGAGAACAGCTGAATGTGTGGTATGTAGTGCCACAGATGTGGCCTCGATGTCACATACCTCACGGCTACACTTGTCTGGATGCAGCCTATGGAGTTGTTCACCATTAAGTTTTTTGGTTAAGAATGGATTTATGGTAGTTCTGAGAGTAGAGAGAGAACAGATATCTTACTAACAAACACTTTCAAAACAATGTAACAAGGAACAGAATTCAATTTTTTAAATCTATGTGGTTTGGTTTGTGGTTTCATTTTCCACATTCAGTTGGAATCAAGGTCAGAATACTTCCATAATTGACAATTAATGGCTACCAAATGTCATTCCCTTGAATACAAATACAACTTTAAAAAAGAGCAGTGTCCATTTACTCTAAATGTTTTTTTTTGACAGATGCTTCATCCGAGCCTTTGAAAGATTTTGGATGAAGCCTTACACTGTTGTAATAATCAATGGTGATATAAAATCAATTTCAAATTGGTCTTTTATCATGAAGCTAAAATGCTAGGTCAGATTCAACTAACTTAAATGCTTAACCTTCTACTCCATGAAGGGCCTTATGAAGTTGTTTTTTGCCTAACTGCATAATTATATTAAAAATTAGACAGTAGTATTACTAGTAGATTTACTGGGCTTGGCATGATTCAATTTGCTTTTCAGAGTCTTAATATTTATCTCTGAGTTCTTTGGAAAATAATCTCTTTTCATTATGATAACCAAAATATCTTCTAAGATTAACTTACTAAATAAAGGAACACACTTTGATTAATTTTCTCCATTTTTTAAATTTAAGGTTGCTAGATTTCTTTCAGACTGGCTCAGTCACTGGATCTGGAAGACTTTTCACCCTCAAGATTGATTGTTGGATGTCAGTGGGGGCATCTACATGTATGCTTTACTGTGGAGTTGATTAATTAGCTTCACAGTAAAGAGTCACCCTCTACACATGTGGCGCTATTAGACCAGAGTAAACTAATTAACTCTGTCGTAGGATAGTACTACCCAACACAAGTACTATCCTACGGCAGAGTGATATACTCCACCACAATGCATGTGTAGTCAGTAACCAGGGTTGGCTGGGGCATGAGGGTGCTACGGTGTGGGGCTGCCTGGCAGTTAGCTCTGCACTGTAGCACCTTCCTGGCCCAGCCAGCCTCTCTGCGGCATTTTGAGCCAGGGCAGAGCAGCTGCAGGCCGACCCCAAGGTCTCTCTGCCAGCTGCGGTTGTGCCACCCCAGCTCAACATAATACAGTCTCAAGTTGGAGGAATTTCCTTATGGGTTTGCTGAGAAATGTGGTGTACGTGCTGAATCGCATATGCTCTTTTCCCTGCTTACCACATTCTATGATGATGCTTTTCAAAACTTATGGGATGAAGTATTGGCCCTATTCATGTCAATAACAAAACTTTAGCTGACGTCAATGGGGCTAATTTTTTCAAGTGGGCTACACAGTGTTGGTAGTTGGCAGTGTCTTCTGCTGAGGGGAAGATAATAATGCTAAATATAAGGTGCCTGCTATGTTACATATATTATGCAATTAACTGCTTAATCATGCAATAAATTTAAACCTGCCATAAGTGCAAAGTAATTATCACACTATTAATTGATTAATCACATTATTAAAATAGACCAGCCACATGTGCAAAGCAATTATTACATAATAAAAATGACTTGCCAGCTATAAAAAGAGTCAACCAGCTATATACTTAGTGCTTATGCATGTCTAACAACTGTATATCTGGTTTTTGTCCAGCTTTAATTTGAATATGTAACAGGGCCCTTAACTTGTTTGTTTCTGATAGATTTTTGACTATCTGAGCAGGGTTTCTGCTCCCTCAATCCCTTAACAATAGTTAGAATGTTGTACAGAAACTGGTCTGCAAAATACAGTTTACAATAGAACTTAGCAATCATTGACTCTGTTACTAAGGAAATTATTCTCAACCAGCATGCTAAAAGATCCTTTTAAGGGTATTCTAGAGCTGTGATTCTTTTTTGTACTAAGACCCATTTGTAAATATCAGTGGCCAGTCCCGACTTAGTGCCCCTCGCTCCTAACCCACTGCCCCTCACCCCCAGGCCACAGTCCTCCAGAGTGTGGGACAAGGGTGTGTGTGGGGTATGGGGAGCCTCAAGCAGCCCCTTTCAGAGGGAACTCTGCCAGCCTGCAAGAGAAAACCCAATTTCTCACATTTTGCTCTTTTAAAGGTGCATACATTTTTAAAGTTTATTTATGACCCTTTCATATATTTTTGTGACCCACTTTTGGGTCACGACCCATGGATTGAGAAACACTCTTCTAGGGTACCACACAATATTATCACTGTTAGCTGTGTCAACACCTAGACATGAGTCACAAGATATACCCAGAGATTTTGAATAGGAATTCAGTGTGTCAAAAACATTCTGATCTGTTGTGGTTTTTCTGTGTGCTTTGCAACAGAAAAGTTGCTCTTGTATTTGCCTGTGGTCAAAAAACAAGTGAAAGCTAAGAGCTGGCATTTTACAAGGGGTGTCTTGAGTCCAACAAAAGGTGCCTAGAGTCTAAAAAGGTTGAGAACCACTGCACTAGGTGATAGGGATGCCTTAGGGGTATTCTTTTAGGAACAGAAACCTAAGGGCTTATATGTTGCCCAGATTTATATACAAAAGCAAGTCTTTCCTTCATCTACTTTGTCTCCCTCTGTTTCAGTAAGATAATTTTTTCTTGAATCATTTGGAACAAGTGTAAGACTGTTATTAGCACTGATCTACAGTCAGTAAGAAACAGACAGCAGTTATATATGGTTATATTTTGTTCTCCCTGCATTCTGTCTCTGTTTCACAGAAAAATGGTATCTAGATTTTGATTATTTGAATCCTTTCGGGCACATTATTGAAACAGTTAAATGGAATTGCAAGATGTCCTGTGTCTACAAGTGACTTGGGAATAGGTGGGAAGGTTACTCTAGAAAATGATTTCTAGAGGACGTAAACATTTAGCATAATTTGGAGGGGGTTTTGCTAGAATTCCAGGTAATTCTGGTTGTTTTTTTTATTCCTTATTTGTAAACCAATCTTTACCTCAATTTTGTTTCTATTGTGTCCCAAATGTGTTTCTACTTTGTCTTCTGTTGCTTTGTTTGTGCTCAGAACCTCAGGACCTGCTTAAACATATTTTAGATGCACTGCACTTCTGAAAGCAGTTTAGAACCATTCTTAGCATGTCCGTCAGTCTGTCTAACCACTTATTTAGTGTCTATCACAATAGCATCTCTTTTACACTACATGTATATTAGGAATCATTAACTGTCACTAGAGAATAAGTATCAACATGAAAACACTCCATAATGCTTATAAGGCACAATCTATTGACCTTTTATCATATGCCTTGTTATAGCACAGTTATCAGAGTATCATCAGTGTACATGTCCGTCATATCATTTATAAAACCAAAGCATTTAAAAGCAAGCAAATGAATAATTAAGAACACCATAAAACAAATGCTGCTCACATAGTAAATACATTATTCTTATCAAGTTATCTTACCTACTTAAATTGTAATATCTTTGCAGCAGCAACCCTTTTTTCTTCTGTTTTTATAGCACAGCAGAGCCATGATTTTCAGCTGAGGCTCATCAGTGCTACTGCAGTATAAATAAATAGAACATAATGCATATTTCCAAGTCTGACTTAAATTGAATGCAACTATTTCTCCAGTAATCTCAGCATAAAAATACAATACACAATACTTTTGAGCTGATTAACCATTGATTATTATTGCTTGAGCAGAAGTTCAAGGACAGAAGATCTTCCAGGAATTCTGTCCCCAAGTTACAGCAATTTTATCTGCACAGTAAAATGATACTACATCACAATAACAAAATACTAGATTATACTCTAGGAGAGGGACATTAAGGACTTAAGCAGAAATGCTTGCAACTGTAATTGGGTCCTTTAACTGGGAATTTGTGAATGACATGCAGGAGCAAAGAAACTGTTTCTAAACAGTCACAGCAGGAGATTTCATACATTATTTCTTGCAATTCGCCCAACTCAGTTCATGACTTTTGCCATCAGCACTTTAACCATCTTCCTCCATGCTTCATCTCTCAGACCATCTGTATACCAAGGTGACCTATGAGTATGAAGCCACAGCAGATTTGATTTGGCTGCTGCCATATCAACAGTCATGTTCTAGTATTGGGACATGCTCCAGAAGACCTTCAGTAAAGAGGTCTGTGACTTCACAGTACAATCTGTGACCAGCATGATTGGCACAGCAGAGTCTGCTGCTTTCAGGCTGTTGTTAGGACAACTTGTATAAAGGAGATTATAACTGTGTATCTGATGAAAAATGCACTACGAAGTGTTATTAACTTATATTACTGCACATATTTTAAGCTATCCTGGGATTTTAGAGCCTCAACTCATTTATTTACTGCAATATGTTGTGAATTCCAGTTCATTGGGGGGCCAGAAAGGGAAGGGGGAGGGAGGAACAAAATAAAAAAGGTTTTCATTTAAGAAGAAATAAGCTTAGCTTTTATGAATTTTAGAATTGATAAATTTTCATAGTAAACTGAAAATGATAGAGACCCTGAAACAATACATTATTTTCTCTGGCATCTGTCATTTCTTCTGGTGCTGGCCAGGGCTATTTTTTTGAGTATTTTCCTGAATTTGTCTGGGAGTGTCCACATGTATAGTGGAGAGATTTCTAATAAAAAAACATTCAGCTCTACCATGGCTTCTGGTAACCTGTCAGGGTGGACAGGAAGAATATGCACATATCATGTACCTCTGACAGGTTTACATATACATTTGATGAATTTTTTATAGTGTTTTACATTTTTTGCAATATTCCAAAGTTTATCACATATAGCTGGTCTATGTGCATATAGAACAAATACCCATATTGACACATCTTGTACATGGAAGAACCATAAATGATAGTGAACTATATTGTCATTCACTTTTGCTATCTTACCTCCACCATGCTCATTCATTTATCTTCACCAAATGCTACTTCTAACATCTCCAGCTTCAGAGCTGTTTCTAGTAACTACTGTTTTGTTTGGTTTAATAACTATTTCCAAGATTACTTTGCTATCTCCTGGCAGGCACAATATTTGGTCCTGAATCAATGACTTGCTTGAAATCTAGATTTAACTCCCATGGGAGAGTTGGAAAGGGTTTTTTTGGAGGTTTACACAATGTGTTATTGTGCCTCACCCCTCCTTCAGGAATATTTGGTTCCCCAAAAACTGTCACAGCTGATTTCCCTTTCCTAAAAAGGAAAGCATTCATTCCTGTTTATTTCAGAGAAAAACTAAAGTTCCATTTCCCCTGCTCTCAGTTTTTTAGGAGTGAACATCTGTCATGATAATTTTTTCTCATGATGATCCTGCATCCTTCATATAATCATCCCTGATTTAGCCTTTGTTTACCATGAACTCTACAACAGCAACTTCCTGAATTTGACAGATCCTAAACTCCATTTTAGGTTTGAATGAGTGGGAGCCATTATTGATGAAAAGCCTTCTAACCAAATCACAGAGTGACTTCTCTCAGTAACTTCACTCAGCCAGGATGGCCCTTGGACCCAAGGGAGAGAAGTGCTCTGAGAAGGACCCTGATCAAGCAGAATGAATATAGATCTGAATTCACATCAGGGACTAACTTTGCCCTTGTGATTCCAGCCTTTTGCATTTCTTAGAAGTTTCTGCCTTATTTGTCCCAGTTGGAAACCTTGATTTACAGTACTCCCCTCCTGAAGGTAACTGAATCATCATTTGTTCAGCAGTAGGTGGGGTTTTTTTTGGTTTTGTTAAGAACAGATTCCTGGTAGTTTTCAGGCAAGATTAGACAATGTTAATATAACCAAATATGAATTCTGATGACTAGCATTGGAAACTTCTTAGTGCTTCACCAGGCAACCGGGGTGATTTGATCCTTGGAAGCTGATAACGGTTAGCAGCTGATGCTTGACAAATTCAGAGCAGCAGCAAGGCTCCCCCTCCTAATCGTGAAGGTGATTGACCATTGAGAGAATTTACTAAGGGAGGTGTTGGATTTTTCCATCCCTTGCAATCTTTACATCTAGACTGCTCTGTCCTTTTCACAGTCTGGTGTAGCTGGAACAGAAATCCTGGGCTTTTCGGAGAAATGGCCGGGTGAGTTTCTATGACCTGATCTTTAGCTACGTGATCAAAATGGCCCCTCCTGACCTTAAAAATCTTCGAATCAGCCAGGACAGTTGAATTTCTCGCTCGCTCTCCCTCTGGTAAATCCTGACGCTCAGTGGTGCCTGATCGTGCGAGGCTCTCGCGGCCGCTGTCCGGCGTGCTGAAATGCCAGCCCGCTACGTCTCCTCTTGTGAGACCTCACTTTTCAGTCCGGTTGCCTGAGCGCCTCGCTGCTGTCAGAGGTCTGGAAAGGAGCTCGGGGACTGGAGATAGGCGCCCTCTTTCGCTCCTAGGGATCGCAGTGTCACGTCCCCATGTATAGTGTGTGTGTGTGTGTGTGTGTGTGTGTGTGTGTGTGTACACACAGTGTCTGTGTGTCCCCCTAATCACTGCGTGTGTGCCCACATACAGTGCATGTCTACATGCATTGTGTCCCTATCCGCTGTGTGTGTGCGTGTTCCCTTATATCCATTTACACTGCGTGTCCCTATACACTGTGTATGTGTGCCCACGTATACAGCGTGTGCCCATATACAGTGTGTATGTCCATATACCTTGTTGTGTGTGTCCCTGTACACTGTGTCCTTATACACTGAGTGTGCATGCCCCCATATACAATGGGTGTGCCCATATGCAGTATGTCCATATACTTTGTGCGTGTGCCCCATGTATACTTTGTGTGTGTCTATATGCACTGTGTCGTTCATATATCTTGTATGTGTCCCCATATACATTGTGTGGATGTCCATATATATGCACTGTGTGTGTTTATATACCTTGTGTGTGTGTCCCTATACACTGTGTGTCCCCATATACAGTCCCCATATACACTGCGCGTGTCCCCATATACAGTGTGTGTCCATATTCACTGTGTGTGTGTCCCTATACCCCGTGCATGTGTCCCTATACACTGTCCCCATATACAGTGTCCCTATCCACTGTGTGTGTTCCTATACACTGTGTGTGTGACCACGTACACTGTGTCTGTCCTCATATACACTATGTATATCCCCATATACAGTTTCCCTATACACTGTGTGTGTCCCTATACACTGTGTATGACCATATACACTGTGTGTGTCCCCATATAGAGTGCGTGTCCATATACACTGTGTGCGCGTGCCCCTATACACCGCGTGCGTGCGTGTGTGTAAGTCACGGTGCGCCCGCATTCACTCACCGGGCTGGCTAAACTTGAGGGCTTAACCTGGACTGTGTTGGCTTACGGGGGTGGGTCCGGCTGCAGCAGGGCGCGAGC
>NW_017729032.1:234638391-234657517 GCF_001723915.1 Gavialis gangeticus
CGGGGCCGCGCTGGGGCAGTGCGGGGCGCCCCGCAGCGCCGTGCCGCGCACCCTGGCTGGGAAGGGGGTGCGCCTAAGTGTGTGTGTATACTCATGTGTACGTGTGTACGCACACGGGAGTGTATGTGGAAGTGGGTGTGCATGCACATGTCT
Organism: Gavialis gangeticus; assembly: GCF_001723915.1. Lineage (NCBI taxonomy): Eukaryota > Metazoa > Chordata > Crocodylia > Gavialidae > Gavialis > Gavialis gangeticus. Next base: position 234,638,545 of record NW_017729032.1, read on the forward strand.
ATGTGTGTGCATGTGGACATGAGCGGGTATGTGGAAGTGGAAGTGTGCATGTGCGTGCACCTGTGCACGTGTGCCTAAGCACATGAGTGTGTATGTGGAAGTGGGTGAGTGCATGTGTGTGTGTTTGCATGCATGCACGTGTGGAAGTGGGTGTGCACACGCACACATGCGTGTGTATGTGGAAGTGGGTGTGCATGTGCATGAGGTTGTGCCTGCCTGGGTGTGTTTGTGTGTGCATAAGTGTGCATGCACCTACATGTGCATGCATGTGTAGGTGTGTCAGTGTGTGTGTGTCCATGCATGTGTGCACACGTAAGTGTGTGTGCATGCAAGTGTGTGCATGTGTAAGGGCTTGTGTGTGTGCATGCATAAGTACGTTTTTGTGCACATGCAGAAGTGTGTGCACATACAAGCGTGTGTGCATAAGTGTGTGTGTGCATGTGTGTAATTGTGTGCATGTGTGTGCATGCACATACCTGTGTGCACCTGCATGTGTGTGTGTGTGCATGCACTCGTGTGTGTGTTTGGGGCAGTGGGGGGGCAAAGGTGTTGAGATCAGGTTTTTATCTCCAGATGGTGCCCTGAGAAGAGGGAGGCGCTCTCTGGGGCCCCGCTCCTTCACACTTGGTTGCAGGATTCAGTGCCTGAACTGCTGGAGTGTAATGATGCAAATATTGGCTGTGTACATTTCTATCCTCTTCCCTGTGAAATCTCCCTTTGTTTCCAGTAAAAGTGATTCCAACCTTCCACTTAGTTTTCCTCCCCACGCTTATGAAAGAATTGATAATAAACATAATAATACGGTATTTAAAAAAGTACTTAGGCATTGTGTTCATCTAATGGTAAGAAATGGAAAGTGAACTATTCCAAGCTGTGTCTGACCATTTCCAAAGAGATGAGCTCATCAGAGGTTCAGAGTATAGCACACATACTGCAGTTGGAGATCTAGCTTATTTGGCCAAGGGTTGTATAAAATCTTTGCTCATGTCGAGGCTAATGGTAAGGAAAAGTTTGTAGTAAAAACAGAGTTGTAATTAGCTTTAAGAAAAGTAATACACCGGCAAATCATTTTGACAGTCTTACAGTTAATGCCTGCTTTACCAGAAGCATATCAAGTCGGGCCCTCCACATGACTACAATCAACACAGCAGCGGGCCTCTCTCTTGCAGTTCTCATTAATTTGGCCATCATTGTTGCATGCAACATGTCACAGAGCTCTTCGTACACTTCTGTACATTTGGGGGTGATGGCAAGTGCACAGGTGGCTGTTTTCAGAGTCACTGCACAAAGCCTGGAAATAAAATCCTTGTGTGCGCTGACAGGGAAATGATGAAGATGTGATATGCACATAGGTGGCATTTCTGCTGTATTTTGACTGTTTGTGTCTCTTACCTGCTAAGAATATTATTGCACATGTAGTATTAAGTTCTCCTACTGTTAAGCGGAGTAGGAGGCAGTGGTCTTATAGGATAAGAAATCTACTATTGTAATAAAAAGTAGGTCTACATTTTTTTCCCCTAAAGACAGCTTCACTTCTGTGCAGATGGGTGGTGCATGGCCTATATATTATTTCAGCCCTCAAAATGGGACTTAAGTGGGGCTTGGTCCTTGAGGGCACTGACAGATGTGTGGCCCCTGCTCTAACTCATGGCACCGTATATGAAGCACTGTGAGTTTGAGTGCCCCCCTCCCTGACTCAACAGACATTTGCCTTTTGTGTTGGGGGATAGGAATGGAGCATGCCAGCAGTGGAGAAGTCACCCCTCTCCCTCAGCCCTGCCCCCTCCCTGCTCCCCTCCCAGGTCTGGTGCTATCTGCAGGAAGGGAGGGGGAAGAGGGAGCAAGCTGCGAGCTAGGGCTTACCCCACTTGAGCTGGAGTGGAGGAGTTGGAGGGGGGCAAGGCAGAGGGGCTCCAATCCACCCATACACCCCTTCTAGCTGAGGCCAGGCAAACCCAAGCCTGCAGCTCACTTCCCGTCCCTGCTCCCTTCCTGTAGACAACCCCGGGGGCATCCCACCACAAATACATTCTAAGGAACAGGTGCTCCAGAGTGGAGGATCTTCATCTGATCCCTCATCTGGTGATGGTTAATTTGTCATGCGATTGGCCACTTTTAAAGCGCTCTGCAGCTGTGCATGTGTGTCATGGCATGGCTGTAGAATGCTTTCAGGGGCCGATCGCATGACAAATGTCTGCTCCTTTGAATAACTATCATGAAGAACCAGCAAATGACTCCTGTATTCTTTTAATTAACACATTGGGAGAAGTTAAGTTCTGTATAACCATCATGAGCCTAAAGTAACTTTACCCATGTCAACAGAGCTAGCCCAGATTAATGCAGTTTTAGAGAACAGAGTGTGGACCTATATTAATAAAACTGAAGCATGTTGCAGCATATGTGCACGGAAAAAGAATTTGGTTGGTTGAACATGTGGAAAAGCATTATCATGTTGTGCCGAACTCACTGCAATGTTACTGTAAATACAAATAAGGCCAGATTAGATTTATACTTAATTCGTGACCATTTTGAGGTTCAGATATTAGATGGGTATCACTCTCTCCCTTTGTCCATCACTGACCTCCTGTTTAAGCTGAAATGAATACAGCTCTTCAACTGTGAGAGGTCATCAGGTTGTTCTGTGACTGGCAGTTGAAATTTCAAACATAAACTGTAAAACTGAAAGCCTAACCATTTCTTTATACAGTATTTTGAACGGGGGTTTCTCTGTCAGTTAGCTGAGCGGTAGAGAAAGGTTTTATCTGATGTCAAGTCCCTTAGAACATTTAGATTGTTCTGTGAAGTAACTGATCTGAATGATCTTGGGGAATTGACATCAGATTAAACCTTTATCCATGGTTCAGCAAACTGAAAAAGCTCAGGAATACTCTCAGCTCAGGGGCTTTGCCTTAAAACTTTGAAGGTTGAACGCCTGTTACAGGGTCAACTAAAAATGGCAAGATAAGCATAATGGCACATTGTGGGACTTCTGTTAATGAAACAGTGTAGTAGGAGGAGAGCGATTATGTCTATGCCTGTGAAAGGACTAGATCCTAGGTATCTAGTGAAACATTTTTCCTACTTGTATCCACAACTCTGAACCACTCTCCTTAATATTCTACTAATTATGCATTTAGAGTCATAGCTTGATTATATACGGGTAAAATACATGTGGTAAGGAAGAAGGAAAAATAAGAATCATTACTAAATTTGTTGTAATATCCTAGGTGAACTTTAGTGGGACAAAAAAGCAAAGCAAACCAAAACTTATATGATGTTTCATGGAATTCCTGTTAAGAATGATCTTTTGAAGGTAAAGCATAAATTCAGGTACATTCAGTCACAATCTGACAGGTCTGACAGGAGGCACATCTATACGTGCCCCTATGGTGCTGTTGTTACTACACCGTCATTTAGTACTTCTTTTTGGAAATACTAAATGATGGCGCAGTAACAGCCTGTACTGTGCTGTCCATGCAGTGCAGTTATTTTTAGCCACTACATCACTGTAGCGATACGCTATACTGAGGGAGTGTGTCACTATAGCGATGTAGCTCCAGCATTGCAGTGTTTGCCCACTGACGCTATGTCGCTGTAGCACATTGCTATATAGATGTGCCCAGGGTGGACTAAAGTTTTCATAGTTTGTACATTTTGCAGTGCCTTTATACAAGCCCACCTCTAGCCATAAAAGCAGTGTGATAAGCCTGCTTTTGATTCCATTGGCTTCAATGGTTTTAGTTCCCTTTACTTTATTGACTTTAAAGTTAAGCAGATGGGCTGCTTGCAGATGTTAAAAAAAAAGCAGCGCTTTACTTAAAACTTGGCATGCTCCCGCACTGAACCCACCACATGCCCAGAGGAAACACCCAACATCTGTATAGATTGGGAGTTTTAGTGGGGCTTTTGGCACTTTTTTCTAGTAGCTGATTGACTCAGCTTTAGCTAAATGCGCCAAAAAGCCCTGCTGAATCTACTGATCTACACAGATGCTGCAGAGCTGGGTTGAAGTAACATGCTGCTTCTTCTGCTAAAGCACAGTTTTGTTTTGTTTTATTTTGTTTTTAACATCTGCAAGCAGCCATGCTTAACTACTTTGCTGAACAGGGGCCTCAGTCTGATCCATCTTAAATCAGTACCAGTGCCACTTCTATATCATCGGTGGCATTGAATTGAGCCTTAAATGCACATTAAAGATGGCCAAAGATGTTCTTGAAACACTGTGAGAGGCAAGAAACCCAAGGATTTTTTTGCGTGGTATCTTTTATTGGATTAACTGTATGGTTGGGATACACTTAGACAAGTTTTGATGGCCTTGACATGTGTTTGCAAGCTTGTCCAAATTTATCTCAACATGCACTTGGTTTTGGGATCACCCAAAGAAATCCTTGCCTCATAAAGTCTTGGACCATCACAGCTACACTATTACTCCAGCACTACCTAAAACACCATTTACCCAGTCCTATTTGACAGTATTTTAATCTGGCATGACCTAAAAGCCTTTTATCACACTTTTATGAAGAAATAGGTAGAATACAGATATGATGCCCTTTTATTTTCTTCTAAATAATGTATGAACAAGGATTAAAAGAGCATACAGTACTAATGAGTTGGGAATTATAGCATAAACATCTATTTGAGAATACACAACAATGAAATTATGTCTCCAAAATTGAGGGTTGAATTGTAGGGAAAAAAGATAGTGACAATGTTTGCCTATAAAATAAGCTCAGTTCACTTGAGAAACCAAACTGTGGTGCTGTTTTTAGTACAATGAACTCAAAATATTTGAGCAGAGAGACATAGTTAGCCATGTTAGTAGTCTGAAGTCAAGTAGAAGGCAGAGTAGATTTGCACCTTATAGACTGAGCAAAGCACCTTATAGGCAGGACACGCTTTCATGAGTCCAAGCATCTGATTTCATGAACTTAGGCTCATGAAAGCTTGTGCTATTTGTCTACTTTGGTTAGTTTATGAGGTGCAAATCTACCCTGCTTTCTGCAAAAAATACATTTTTGCTTGGTCTGCTGAGGTTGGCACTTACGCACTAATATGGATGTGCCTGAGCCCAGGGGGATGTAAGATCCCAGATAGCCCTGAGGGAGAGGGCAGGAGAGTGGCCCTGGAGGAGGGCAGTAAGATATTTGGTAGGGAGACTGCATAGAGTAGGGAGTGTCTTTATGAACTGAAGGGCTATGCATAAGCAAGATGCAGAGTAGGTCTGAAGGCTGGTCTCAAGGACTGCATCAGGGCACATGTTGAGTAAGGCTGAAGGATGGCCAGAAGGGCAGCACATGGACCAACCCCCACAAGTATAAGAGCGTCACTGGTATGGTTGAGAGGCCCCAGTGAGAGGGCATAAGTTGAAGCCCCAGGTATGGGGTGGACCAGTAACGTGAAGGCCCTAGTGAGAGGGCATAGTTGAAAGGCCCTAGGCAGAGGGCATTAGTTGAAGCCCCAGTTATGGGGTGGATACCAAGGTTAGTCTATGGATGCCTGAGGCCACAATTGGGCCAGAGGCTGAGTGTGTGGCTCAGCCAAGGAGTCAGGGTGAGTCACAACCCCAGTAAGTCCTCAGGCATGTTGGGGCCATGTGATTGGGTCAGTGGGAGACCCCAGTATGTTCTCAGATGCTGAGAGGCCAAGTTAGGGTCATCGTGTTTGGATGCCATCTGTGAGGCATGGCCTACCTTGTAGGGACAGTACAGAGCCATGGATTGTACCCCCTGGCATTGGGGCATTATAATGGGCAGCCTTTCATTTAGAACACCAGTTTATAAAATGAGCAAGTCGTGGCAGACGAATCTGGATAGACTGCCCTACTTAGACAGGTGGGCAGGCCGACGTGAGATCTCGGCCCCGAGATGGCGCCCTGTCACACGGTTTATTGAAGTTCTGTCCCAGATTCCCTCTAGATTCAAGTAAACAGTCCTCCAACATCCCAGGATGCTTTGCACCTCCCTTGCACATCCCCCCCTCACAGCGTGGGTGGGCTAGCCTTGGCCCAAGCTGTCTGCTTCAGCTGAGCGGGGCGACACGCTCTAGTGCCCCCTGGTTTCTTTCCTGAGTCACTACAGGCATGCAGTTGCATTTCCAAAATCAAAAGTTAATGTCCATTCATTTACTTATTGGTGCAGTAGGCTAACCTGTGAAGATTGAATAGATTCAGCTTTGGGCTTTTTTACTGTGTACTTAGGCCTTGTGTCTTGAACTCATTGCTTGTGTCAGGGTGATGTGAAAGAACAATATTTTACTAACAATGGTAATAGATAGGACAAAATAAAGTACAGATATGAACATAATTTAAAATGGTATTAAATCATAATAAACAACAATTAATGCTTGTATGATGCAACATTAGAAAAAATCTTCAGTAAATCTTTTTTTAATTAACCTATTTTTTGTACATGGCCTCTTGAGAATATTATTGTATACTGGGTATTTTCTCACTTCAAAAACATGAGATTGAACAGCTTTTGGTATCCCTGCTTTAGGTCCCAATTTTGCAATAAGACAAGCATGGGCAAATCAGCTGTGATTAGAATGGGGCCTTAGTGGTTTAGACACTGCATATGATCTACTGTATTGTTTACACATACTAACCTGATCCAGGTATCAAACCACATTCCCTAATTCCTTGTCTGAATCATGATTTCAGAGACTGTGAGATGTTGAAAGATCTGTAACAACCCTCTCATATTGGGAAATTATGGTTTGCTTACATTTCCTTGCTTTTCTGAACATCCTGCACAGTCTCAAAACCAAGAACTAATACGGATTTAACACCATCCTTATTATACTACTTCACTTTGAGTTGAATGCACCCAAGAGCCTCAAAGGCAGTTCCAGTTGTTAAATAAGCTTCATATACTGCTTATCTGAGGTAGGTATTATTCGCATTGTGCAGAAGAGAAATTAAAGCTTAGAGATTAATTTATATGATCCAGGTCATACAGAGTCAGTGTCACAGGGCACTTTTACACATGTTCTGGTGGTGGGGGGAGGGAGGACAATGCTTTAATTAGAGAGGCTGCAAGAGCTGCTTTAATTAAAGCACACTGCATCTCATGTATTAGCGTCCCTGCAGTTAAAAATGGCAGTGGGGCTCATTGAACAAGCTCTAGTTCAAGTACCCTCACTGCCATTTTTAAGAGCGGGGACGATGGTACAGAAGACACAGGAGACTGCTGGAGTGCAGCAGTTGCCACACTTTAGTAGACTCAGTTAATTGAGTCTTCTCCAATGCACTGGAATTCTAGCACGGTGGAGCAGCCTCAGCACTCGTGTATAGGTGCCCAGCGTTAAGAACAGACTGAAAAACCCTGTTCAGTATAGTTATATATAATGGAAAGAATAGAAAGAAGCTGGAAGAATTTTAAATATAAGAGTTACCCAGAACGTATCTTGCAATTATGCTTTGTAATACGTTTCCAAATGAATGTTCTTTGAATGACCGTGTAAGATTTTGAGCAAATTTGGCAATAAAAGTTCCTTGTATCATTGCATTTTTCTAAGACAACTCTCTTTCTAAATTATGCATTGTAGGGCTTTTATTTTAAGATTCCTTTTCTGATGTCAAAACTATTGTGTGTATGAAGAAAATTTGAACTGTTCCATTCAGATTAATTAAATGCAATTTATTTTTTCCTGCTATATATGTGTCTCCCTCATTTTTCTTTAAGTGAAATTGTATGCTTAAGTGACATGTTTTAGTGGTGACTGTGCAGACAGCATTGTCCTCCTCATATTTTCTTATTTGTCAAAACGAAGCCATTAAGAAAGAAAGTAAATTAACTTTATCTGATCACACTGGTAAGAATGACCCCCAATTCCATAAATTCTTATCAGGAAAATAGCTAACTGGTTCTTGCAGTTGGTCAGATTCCAAAAATGTAGTAAAACATATGTCTGCAGATAGGATATATTGTGTGGCATTTCTGTTGAAGTTTAAATGATGATATTGCTCTTGGTAGAGATTTGTTTTCTTCTGGCTTTGTGTATGTGTCTGAGTGACAGGAAGGTTTCCCACACAAAAATGAAAAATAGAGAAAAAATAAAAGCATAATTTATACAGCATCTGCATTAAGTTTTCTCAGATACACTACAGTTTCTTTACATGGTTTGGGCAGCATAAAGTGGCTTTTAAAGTTGCACTTAGGGGCTGTAACCACCAGCCTTCCCAACTGATAGAGATCTGGTGAAATGGTTTATGCTAGACTGGATTCTACTGTCTATTAAACGGAATGGAACATAAATTAGAGAAACCCTTAAGTTTCTTAGATTTACATCTGAGGCCTAGTAGGCTTCTGAAATATACAAGAATATGGGAGGCATACAGATAGGTTACAATCACTTTTGTTTCTCTTAGCAAATAGGGAGAAGCAGGCCATCTAAGGAACGTGATTGGTGCACCAGAGGTGAGCATCTCCACATGGTGGTAGTTGGAAAGGAATGAAGACTGAACACAGTTTGTGATATACGGAGGGATTAACTTCTGGATACTGATATCTTTCTGTTGTGATTTTTGCACCTTTACGTTGAATCAATGAGGTGTCAGGTGTCTTCAGTTACTCTGAATAGGGTTGAAATACGTGTCAGACTTGAGACTTATTTCACAATATGGACATTTCTTTATGAGAAACTGGGCACCTTGTTAAACAGGATTTCAGTTTGATTTCACATTTGCGGTTTGTATTTGCATCTCACAAAACGAATATTAAAATATTTTAAGCAGATGTCCTGGTACGTTATTCTATCCCTATGTCTTGTCACATTTATATTGTTTTAGCCAAATTTATCTAAATAGTTTTGAAAATAAATCTAGGTGACAAATTCTGGATTTATTCTGAGTAATATCAAAAAGTTTGTAAGACTACAGATCTAATCTTTATATCTTTCATTTATGCTTCTAGAGTTTGTATTACGTGAATAACATTTTTAATGTGATTATTCATCATAATTTTCTCTGTGTGATGGCCCAGTATTTCAGATGTTACTATGAAACATTTATTAATCACCAGAAAAATAAAGCATGAAAAAATGATTATCAAAGCTTTTCAGTAATTGTGACTGATGCACAAGTATATTACACCAATAAAATTACTCACCAACTTTAAGAATTTGAAGATATTTTAGCCTGTGCCAGCCCCATTTGCTTGTTCAGGGTATCCAACAGTTCATGAAAAATGTATAACTACTCACTCACTTGTTCCTCATCCTTCATATCGTATTGACAGCAACCAGTTGTTTGAGATTTCTTAATGCCTTGTAAGTTTATCTCTTACTGTATGAGATACCAAAGAAAACCAAAACAAATGGTTTTATACACCAGAAGTCAATAGATCTAATTGATTTTGACCTATTAATGTAAAAGTAGATTGTGTGAATGCTTGTGCTTAGGGAACCTAAGTTTACTGGTCACTTTATAATTTGTTCTTTGCTTTTATTTTCTCTGCTGAACAGGTTTCAAAGCTTAAAAAAAACCAACCAAACAAATGAAAAAAACCCCAAAACAAAACAAAGTTGCATTAAATTTTGAGAATGGAAATTGAAATGTACCTTATTTAGTCTTTTACAAAACTCAGTTACTGAGTAGATTAAGCAATGTTTGGAAGCACTTTGAATAAAGTTGGGAAAGTTGTGTTTGACAAGGAAGTAGTTTATATTTGTTATGAATAATTCAGTAGTTTAAATCCAAAACTAAACAAAACATGGGTATCTTGATATATCTTTGTCTTAACTTAATTCAGGATTATGAACCCACATATTTGTATGCAGAAGAGTTGTGCAAGAACATGGTTATGCACATCTGAATTTTGTGTAGCTGATTATTAAAAAACTTAACTATTAGTTGCTGTGGTTTGTGATGGTGAATTGTTATGCTGGAAGGATAGGTTCAAAATCTAACACTCTTTATTTGCATCCTCTCCCCAAAAATGGCATACCTAACTCACTATCTTGAACTCTTGATATTTTATTATTGGTTTTATTTTATTTGGTACTTTTCCTAAAGCCCCAAGTCCTGATATATTAGCTTAAGTGAAAGTCTCAACTTTCAGAATTGGGTTCTAGCCTTCACAGAAGCCAAGAAAACTTGAAATTCAGAATTCTACAAGCACCAAAAGCAGACGGCAAATAAATGAAAAAAAGGTGTGGGGGTGGGGTGGGAGCAGAGGGACAAATAATTTTAAATTAATCTATGATTGTTTATGATTAGTATCATGATTTTTTGAATACTTGGAATAGACAAGGCTTTGGGCTGTCCTTAAGGCTACAGGTTGTATAGTCATCTTGTTGGTTCTTATATCAAATGCTATGATTAGGTTTATCATGAAAGGAAATTAAAAAGTAATGGTGGTCAAGCACTTGAATTTCAATGCTTAGGGAAATGCTGTTATTTAAGAAAAAGTAAACCAATTGTAGGTTAAAATGTAGAGCTGAAACATTTAAATTTTTCAGGAGATAAAAAGCCTCCCAAAATTTGATTCCAAACCACAGAATGTCAAAATAAATTTGACTATCCAAATGAAGTTTCTTAAAGTCTATACATTCCAGCAAAATCTTTCTGAATTGGTGAATCTGCTTTCTTTAATAGAAATAGATTCCATCAAAATCTTTTCTGACAGCTGAACTTATTTTGACAAAATTTTCAAAGCTGGATGTCCTAAATTGAGCTCTTTAATCTGTGTTTAGACATCTAAATGGTGTAAATGGCTTGACTTCCCAAGGTGTTAGACATTCACTAATTATTGATTTTTTTTTTCTTAGTTCATGTTCATTTCAATTTTAACTTAATTGCTTTGGGGCCTAGAGGGTAAAATATATATTCTTCATGGTTTTCAAGCTCTAGAGAAATAATAACACTAACTTTAGACACCTCAGTTAAAGTACATTGGCCTTTGCACTGACATTATTACATTAGTACATTACTGTATAGGTATAAGTTTTTTTCTTTCTTGGCATCACAAGGGCATTGTTTTCTTCATAGCAGTAAACAATTGGATGTTAAAAAGCAATTCAAACAACAGAAATAATACAGACCTGAGTGCACCAAATTACTAACTGATGTTCTGAATCACAGTTATTAAATAAGTTTTGGAAAGTTTGCAATAACTAGACATTTTTTGGCTGACTCGAAGGAACCATTAAAAGCTGTGGAGGACTATATTATGATTTTACCACAAGCTGTATTTTGACTCAGAAATCCCCATTTCCCCTCCAAAGCTAAAGGAATAATCTGTGTTCATTCAGTGTAAAATGTGTTTTACAGAACAGGCATATTGGCAGAGGGATGACTCAAGGCCTCAGTCCATTTCCTGCCTTTCCACTTACTCTCCCTTCCACACAGATAATGTAAGAGATCCGCTCAAACTGTTTATCCTCTTTCATTGTGTGGACAGCTTGGGTAGGGTAGCAAGCAGGTAACTTATGCTTATTTACCAGTCTGGGTATGTAAACTTTATCACAATTGCACCCAGATTTGCATTTTTTTGCCCTCATTTTAGAATATGCCTTCTACACTAGGAAATGCTTTATTTGAACACTGAGGTATCAATATTTTCTGAAGCATATAACCTTCAGAATGTTTTAAAGGATCTGTTTATTAACAATATTTTATGTTTGGATATCTGGGATAGTACTGCACATTGCTGATCTATGGAAAGTCTCGTTTGCCGGTACCATTCAGTGGAGATGCAGATGGATGGCAAATGTGGCTCACTACCTCTTTATAAACAAATACTGACCAAGAGAGCAGGGTCCTAGGGCCCTAAAGGGACAAAAAATAGGACCAGAAGTTTTTTTTTCTGTTCTACACCTGTGACTCAGACATTCTGTCTCAACATTCACTGTGTTATATTTAATATCATTTTAGACACTGCATGAGCTACTTTCTGTGTAACTCTGGTACATCTTTGCTATAACTGTGGTAGAACAATATTCCTGTCCTGAACTTTGTATAACAGCAAATATGAAATATTCAGATATTAACAAACAACTATTTTCTAAAACAAGGTGCAAATCATTTCTTCAGGGCAGAATAAGAAGGAAGGATATGGGGTTTGCTTGTGGGATTTTCAATTTCTATCTTCCTCAGAGTACATGACCTTAAGTCTTTGTAGGGCTCATAGTTCAAAGACTGTGCTTTTGATTCAATGGGAAGTTGTTCATATTTTTGTAGAGAGGAAGTAGAAATCAATATACAAATATTATCAGTTTGACTGTTTATTTTATTTAAAAATAACATTTGAGCCTCATGCTTCATGTTAATCAGGACACAATGAATTAAAGACAAATATATACAGACAATTCAAATAGCAAGGTTGATCTGGAACAGGGCATTACCTGTCTTACCTCCTCTCATATAATCCATGTGTACTTGGGTTACATTGGTCTTTTCATATTACCATAAAAATATAATAGACTTTTGTGAGACAAACTTCTAAGACTCAGCTAATTTCTCCCTTTTCTGGAGAATGGAAAAGAGAGTGGATTGTAACAATGGGAACGTGAGTGGAAAAACTTCATGAAAGAAGTTTCTCCATTTAGTTTACAGGCAGAAGGCTCTTTCTAACTTACCTCTAGGTACTGGCCCTTTTAGCATTTATTTGCAGTGGAAATGGGCCACAAGTTTTGACAAACTAAGCACTCCTTATTTTTGGGAGAAAAATGAAAAATCTAAGTATTCCTGCAAGTTTGGAAAATATTCTTTTTTCCAAAACAGGCAGTCACCCAAATCCATAGCTTCTTGGAAACAGATTGATATATACTTAAATGAAAGAAAGGAAGGGCAGAACAGCATTGCAGTCTTATGACCCCTGGCTGCCTGAGAAGGATTTAAAATGGAAGAGTCAATCCACGCCCCTAATTCAGGTTTCTAATAGTAGAGTAGAGTAACCTGTCTTCTAGGTGACCACAAGGATGTGTGACTACAAGGAGCCAGAACCAAAGAGGGATACAATGCTGGACTTTTCAGTGCTTGGTCCCCAGATTTGAATTCAAAGCCCAAAGTCAGATATCTCAATTCCTTTTACAATATGAAGGAATAGTTGGTGTCAGAGAAGGACATATGTAGAATGAGTGGGAGATCAACAAGAAATACCCAGCACAACAGTGTGACTGACCTCCCACCTGTTGCTGAGCTCAGCTGAGTCAAGGCTGCCAGGGAGGTGTTGTTGTCTGCTCTGAATCCAGAGCCCTGTGTCCTCCCCAGAGAGCAGATGTTTACAGATATTGTTTGAAAGAACTAAGCAGAGCTCACTGGTGGTCCTGTGGGTTGCCTTTTATAATAGCCTACTGGTTAGAGCAAAGTGGGAGCCCTCCACAGTATGAAATAATTCAAATTCATATTTTCTAGCTCTCTTAAGCTAATAACCACATTATGGGCATTATTTTGGATGGACCTTTTGTTGAAGCTGGGACATAGTATAGCCAAGAATCTTATGTACCCTAGTACTAAAGCACTCAGCAGAGACTGGGGAGTCATAGGATCCAGTTCCTTTTGTAAGTATTACATCTGGTATGTGGTGTGATTTGGTTTTTGCTCATTTGTTTGCTTGTTTTATCCAATGACATAAATAGTCCTGAAAAGAGGTTCTGAAACCTAGGAATTTTTTCTTTTAGGAAAATGTTCTAGAAATTAGGAAACAGGGCTAGGTCCCTTCTTGGGTTGTTCCTTTCATACAAAAGTCTTCTATGACTCTTCTATGACTCCTGTATTCTTGACTGCAATGTGGAACAGCTTCTGGCTGGAGGGCTACCTATCATCATAGCCAGTATATTGTGTGCTGAGTTCCATTGGTGTGAGTGAGTAAGCATGCCTGCAACACCTTTTTATTGCTTTTGGCTGTTTCTGTTGTTTTGAAGCAAGCCAGATGTTCATAATAGATCTGACAAGCTCGTGATTTATTCAGCAGTCACCAGTTCATCCTCAGCTTGTATGATATGGGCATCCATTCATCACAGGCTCTAACAATAACATAGTCAAGGACGTGATAGTGCTTAGACTGAGGGTGTTTCCAGGTCATCTTGTATTTGTCACTCTTTCTGAAGATGGTGTTTGTGATAACAAAGCTGTGCTCCATGCATTTGCTTAGGAGAAGGATCCTGTGGGAGGTGGCTTTTCCTACTCCTTCCTTTCCAGTGGTGCCACTGCAGAATTTCAGAATTTCCAGTCCTGTCCAGCTCTTTTTCTGAGGCCATCAAGCAGAATGATCTCATCTGCCTCATGAGTATTAGTCAGAACCTGGTCAATGTTGGAGTAAAATTGTTCTTGATATCATAATCAGCATCAAACAGTGGGGTATATGCACTGATGATGGTAGCATGCTACTTGTTTCTCAGCTTAAAATGGAGGCTCATAAGACCCACAGGGAGGGTCATATGCCCACAGGGAGCTCTGCAAATAGACTGATGAACTGATTCCTGAGACGCTATGAATGCCTCTCTCGGGTTGGTCTCCCCTTCCAGAAGAAGGTGCAGCCTCCACCAATTTCTCTCGGTTGGAATTTGTCGAGTTGTTTGGTCTCACTGACAGCTGCAATGTAAATGTTATATCTCACTAGTTCCCTGGAGATGATGGCAGTTCTTTCAGGTTGTTCATTGTCTTAGTTGTACATCAAAGTGTGAATGTACCATGTTGCAAGCATAATTGAAGTAAAGTAACATGAAGGATTCTCAACACCAAATCTCTTCAAGACCTGAAGGTCTGTAAGGATCTCCAGCTGTCTCTGTGAAAAGTTCTCTGTCCTATCCACAAATGAAGGTGACATAGAAGAACTCTGGAAGGGTTTTAAAACTGTTAGTTGTATGGCCTGTGCTGAATCCATTGGCTAAATCACCTGTTGAAGACTCGTTCAATGAGAGTGATGCTGGGTGCATCTACATGTGCAAATGCTGCTGCATGGGTGTATACCAGGGTAATTTACTGGTGAGTAAACCCACCCTGGGCAGTTGTCTACATGTGTGCACATTTGGGAGTAGATTTGCTCTCACCCTGATCTGCGCCCCCTGCAGCAGCCAGGGGGAGTTCTAGACTCCCTCTGGGTGCTAGCCCAGGGGCTGGCATGGAGCACAGGGCCAGGAGATGGCTCTTTTCTGCCAGGGGCTAGGAGATTGCTTCCTGCCCTGGGAGCTGCCTGCTGCCAGGCTGGGCTCTGATGATAGAGCCCAGGCAGGGACTATGTCCCCTTGCCCTAGGAGCAGTCAGTTTCCAACCCTGGCTCCCTGAGCAGAGGAAAGGGACTTGGAAAGAGCTGCAGAGGAGGGGCAGGTCCTAGCCCCCTACCCTGATCCTTTGGTGGGGCAACTAGCAGTGAGCCTTCGGCTGGAATCCCCACCCAGCCAGGTGCTCACTGCTAGCTGGCCCACCAGTGGTAAGGGGCTGGGGCCTGTCCCTCCCCTGCAGCTCTTTCTGAGCCCTGTGCCTTGATTGCCTGATCAGGGCACAGATCTGGGAAAAAGCTGCAGGGCTGGGACCTGCCCTGAAATGGGACAGTCCCCAACCACATCCAGGTTGCACATGCAGACTTTCCCATGCAGCCTGGAGCTGGCCAGGAACCCTTCTGATTTGGGGCAGGTCCCAGCCAGCTGCAGGCAGCTCCAGGCTCCAGCTCCATGACTGTGATTGCATGGTAGGGCCTGGGAATGCCTTGCTGCTGGGGCAGGTGGACATTGTTCCTGCTTGGGCTCCAGTAGCAGAGCCCACCCTGGCAGCAGGCAGCTCCTGGGGGCAGGGAACAATCTCCCACCCCCTGCTGCCTGGCACAATAATTACTACACAATAATTATTCGGCAGTTAATTTACTACTTTCATTTGCAGGTAGCTGAGTAGAGAAAATTACTGCGCAGTAAGGTTTGCATGTGTAGATGGTGACACTTACTATGAAATAATTTGCTCTACTGTACAGAAAAGCATCTCATGTAACCTACTGTGGTCATGTCAAGAGCTTGGAGAAGTATCACCAATGATGCCTCCGAAAAATCCTCCACATCAAATGGAAAGATCACCACACAAATGCCAGCATTCTTGCTGAATCCATTGTTATCAGCATAGAGCCAGTGATCCTCAAGCACTGACTTTACTGAACTGGATGTTGTGTGCAGATGCCGAACTCTTGACAAGTGCGTTACCTCCCAGCTTAAAAAGGACCCAATATCTCATGGTGGCCAGAGGAAATGCTACAAGGACATGTTGAAGGGATATCTCAAGAGAACAGATGCTGACATCCAGAATTGGGAGGAGCTGGCTGCCAACTGACTCCAATGACACCACAATCTCAAAAAAGCAGCAGTCGATTTCAAGGTAAGCCATCTTGCCCTAGAAGCAGGGAAGAGAGACTGAAGGAAGAAAAAGGAGAAGAACACCAGCCTGCAGCCTACTTTCCTCTGTGGAAAGACCTGCAACTTCTGTGGATGGGTCTGTGGCTCAAGTGTTGGACTCTTAAGTCACCTCAAGACCCATCTGTGAGCCAGGGTACAGATCATCCTCGAATAAAGGGATTCCTGATGATGATGGAACATCACCTGACTTGGACTTCTCTGAGGACTTTGACGTTGTATGGTCTTGTGTCTAGATCCACATGGGGCATTAATGGGAAGTTCCAAAATGCTTAGAACAGGGTAGTTCTGGGTATATACAGAAGGCAGAACTTCAGATGTCTATGGATCTTTCAGGCCAGAGGAAAGTGGATGTGCTTTGAGGATCAGGCCATTAGATCAGTGGTGTTTTTGGATTTACACTCCTAAAGTCCTCCCAAATCCTGTGTAGGAGCTTAAGAGTAGGAGCAGATGTAACATTTGCAGCACTTCAAATTGCAGCTGCAGTTTGAAGTGCTTCAAAAATTGAGTTCATCTGTGAACAAGCCTACACTCTCCTGCTGTGCTTCAAAGCTAAAGTGCTTTGAAATTGTTGCAGCTGCATTTAGTAAAACATTTTTTTCAGCCAGAGGCACCACAGGAGGTTGCAGTGGCCTCTGGGAAGCAGTGGAGTAGACTGCTTGTATAGCTCTAAAGAGAGGTGTGAGTGGAGCCAGTGTCAGTGAATGCTTTCCTGGAGGTCCTGCCCAACCCCCTGGAACTTGGAGACCAGATGCACAGAGGTATGTGGAGATTGGGAGCTGGAGAGCAGAGATCCTGGTTTTGTGGGGGCTGAGGGGAGAAAGGTACTCCTAGTTCAAAAAGGGGTTGGGATGCTTTGGGAGCAAGGAGGCAGAGGAAACAGGAGAGCACTTAGTGATACAATGCCCACTTTACAACCCCCTTATGGGGATGGGGGAGGGAACTGCACCGTCGGATGCTGGAGGAGCTAGGGGTCCCCTCTTGTGCTCCACAAATCATACAAATCGTGTAACAGGAAGTACTTCATTTTAAAACACTTACCAATAGTAATAGTCTTCTTCATGGTTGTTTTTGGAGTGCTTCCACCATTTTTGGAGTGCTTCAAAGGGCTTGTACATCTGTGTGGCTTGTTTTCTGTAGCATTTCAAGGGCATTTGAAGCATTTCAAATGTCACATCTGTTCACATCCTGATTCTTTCATTGGATTTGGCTCAGCTGTCTTCATGAGTTGTACATCTTGTACACCAGACTTCCCCTCTCTATCCACAGAAATGGAGAGGAGCTTTGTCTTTATTCCTGAATTTCAGTGACTCTTGTATTTATCATGTAGCTTATAATGAAATTGTTGTGCTTTCAGGAGAGTGTTGTCACTGTTTTTTAGTTTGGTAGGAGTCTAATTCACTCAAATTATACACAAGATAGAAAAATATATCATAAAGTTAAAATACAGGAATAAAACACACTTGAAGATAAGTATGCAGTAGGGTTGTGTCTCTACCATCAGCTAAATGCATAGGGTA
This sequence comes from Gavialis gangeticus, assembly GCF_001723915.1. Classification (NCBI taxonomy): domain Eukaryota; kingdom Metazoa; phylum Chordata; order Crocodylia; family Gavialidae; genus Gavialis; species Gavialis gangeticus. The sequence continues at coordinate 234,656,400 of NW_017729032.1, forward strand.
GATGTAAAAAATGACAACTCAGAGATATCTTCTCTACATTTAAATTTTTAAAACCTCAAACATGTTAACAGCAGAAAAAAATAAATATAGATTGCAGTTATTCAACAATCAAAGTCACCTTAGAGGCTTCATTCAGCCTTGAGAGAGGCTGTTCAGTATTCACAGACTTTAAGGAGAGGTGCCAATGGTACCAGGTTTCAATTAAACAATGTAACAAAGGATCATAAAGCTGTTCCTCATAATGCTACTTCCTTAGAGCTTCTGCTTGAAATGAATCCCAGATTTCTGCTGTAGTTTTTCATGCTGCATATTTAGCTAACTGCTTATTTTCTACTAACTGGATGCACCTGAAAACTTAAATATGTTGCAGCTGGGCTCACTGTGGCCCTTCCACAGTGAATAGGCAGAAAGTTTTTGATGAAGTCTCTCAGACATTTTTAGTTGATCAACATGAGGAAGAAGGTATGGCTTTCTTTGGTATAGTATGGTTATTTTCATAAAGAAGGATTGGGCATATTGTTGGAGGAAAGATGCATCAGTTGCTATTTAGCATGGGAGTTAGGAATACAGTCTCTGAACTAGAACTTCCTGTACCCTAAATGCTGGAGGCTGCAGTGGGAGAGTAACAGTGGAAAAACCTCTGGTCATGCTCTGCTCACTCTCCCTTTCAGCTTCCGCTCAGCCACTGTGACATGGGACATCAGGCAAAATGGTCTGATGCAGTACATGGCAGTCCTTGTGTCCTTATGTTCTTAAGGAGGAGAAAAAAAGTAAACACATGTTATAGCTTTAGTCTCATGGAAAAATCCTTGTTTCTTTTTCATTGCAGTTGTACTAAAGCCACATTGTATTACTTAATTGCATAGGAAACATTATTTGCTTAGGGGAGAAGGGAAGTTTGCTTTAATTTTTCCAAAGAATAGCTTGATAAGACAGTTTAGCATAAAGACTTGGTGAAAAAAACTCTAAAACCAGTATAGCTAATTTTTTTTATATCTATTGTGATAGTTCCACCTCTCCATTTTAACATATGAGAGGAAATGCTCCTATGTTTTGGAAAAAATTATGAATTAAAATCAAGTATTCTCTCATTGATGGAGGGGCTAATTAATGGGATT
>NW_017729032.1:234662517-234667588 GCF_001723915.1 Gavialis gangeticus
GGAAATGCTCCTATGTTTTGGAAAAAATTATGAATTAAAATCAAGTATTCTCTCATTGATGGAGGGGCTAATTAATGGGATTTATGTTACTTACTTTTTCTTGATTATGAAACAATCAAGAAAAGCTTTCTACAATATACTCTCATCTTCATCAGGTAACTAAAGAATAAAGGCATATGGGGGCCAGGACCTTTTTTAAGCAGACTGATTTTTTTGGACTTCATAAAAGGAACTGCTTATTATAATCTAGCATAACTTTTGTGCGCTTCTGACTCTAATAAAATTCTTTCATTATTAATGAGGCAGTAATGGTGTTCCAGGGCTAATGACCAGTTGACAAGTAACATGTAATCTAGACACTGAAGCCTAAGTACTATGCAATAATCCTTTCAGAGTAATTATATTGAATTAAGAAAGTGTTTTGATTAAGGCAAGACTTACTGACTTTTTATGCAATGCATACAGAATGGTTTAAGATTAGAAAGAACTCAGAGTTGAATTCTCGTTGGATAACCATGGTCATGAATTATCTCTTGACAGGGACACTAGGTTTTTTTTTTTTTTTTCCAAATGTAAACGGTGTAAACTTGTTTCTGTTCATCCAGGATGGCTACCTTAATTTGCTTCATCCTAGTCTTATGTGATATAAAAGCTAGTTAGTCATGCTAGCTCTCTGCACTGCACATTAACTAAATAAAAATACCTCTCTGCATAGCTGTGTGCTTAAGCTGATCAGCCTGCACTAAATGTAGGTTCTTTACGGATTCATAAAGGGAGCATGCTAACTAGAAAAACTTTCTTTGTGGAATTCTTGAACTGTTGATCTAAGTCAATTTACTGATCAATCTTCCTTGGAGACCTTTGTACAGGGAACTTCCACCTGGAACTTTCAATTTAACCTTCAGCTTCCTTCTTCACAGGAACCATCTTTGGATGGGGAAAAGGCATGTGTCAAATTTGAGTCTCAGTCCTGGCTCCCTTCCCCACATGTCTTACAATATCAAAATCATCCTTGTCCTCTCTCTCTGTCTCGTTTTTTGTCTTAGAATTTAGGATGTGTCAATATGAACAGCAGTGTTGGAAACCTAATAAGAGATAAGGTCCTAATGAAAGATAAGCTTACCTTAGAAGAAGGCAATCCTGTTCCCACTGAGGCACTTGCTACATGTTACATATGTTACTCAATTAACTGGTTAATGGCACAATAAATTTAGACCAGCCACTCCGGCAAAGTAATTATCACACCATAGCAGGAGCCAACCAGCTACAAAGCTGGTGCTTGAAAATGTATAACAACTCTAGTTGGTTTCTATCCAGCTTTAATATGAACGTGTGGCAGAGCCCTGAGTTTTATCATTGACTTCACAGAAACAGGATCAATGCCCTAAACTCAAGCAGACAATGCAGTTCAAACATTGTAATCTTGATGGATTAAAAAATGATATGGCTTGCTTTCCCACAGATCCCTGTTTTTATTTGAACTCTGCATCAGGCAGCACTACATCTTCGTTGACTGAACACAGCAGGAAGAAAATGCATTTAAGATCATGCAACACAGATCATTTGCTGCCTTCTTTATTCTTTTCCTGTGTGGTACTACATAGATTTTCCTTCTATGAGCCAATACATCTTGCCCCTGTTGCATCACTTCATTAAAGTTCATGTGTAAGTTGCTTAGGGGAAAAAAATGCCATATCATATTTAATAAACTATAGATGTTGATTCCTATGCAGTAATTTTAATGGTTTCTGAGTTTTGATATTTATAGTACAACTGGCATAAATGTAGATAATATAACAATTTGGCATTTATAAAACCAGATTTCTGTAGGCACAGGATAATTGAAAATTTTCTTTCCTACTATTAATTAAAATCTCAAAGTAGGTAAATAACAAATTTAACACCATCTGTTTGCTTATACTTCAGAAACAAAAATGTATCTCTTATCCAAATTTATGAATTTGCTTGCCAGTCTCTATACTCCCCTTTCCCCATACAGTCCCCAAATCTTGCAGTTCCTTCCCCACTCTCTCCCCCTCCCAGCACAGCAGACAATATGCTGGGGTTTAAGAACCAGCTACCAAGAGATGGCTGGAGAAAGGACTGTTTTTTCTTATAGGTTAGCTGTTCAATTTGAGAACACAGCTGGTATTTCAGAATGAGGAAAATCAAGATGTTAATAAAACTAGTCAGAATTCTGAGTTGTTCTGGGTGAATATCATGGGCCACACCTCACTTGCAATCTTACTGAAGTAAAGACTTATTTAAGAGAATATAGGATGCTACACAACAGGCTTTGCCATTTTATCAGATAGAGTAGAACTGAGTAGTGATCAACTTCCTAATCATGGGAGGGGGAGGTGGATTAGCTGCTTCTGTGATCTTCAGATTCATGGTTGTCACTGCTGGTGTGTGTGCATATGCTGCACTCCTCCAGTCATTTCCCTCTGGTGTGTGTGTGTGTGTCTATATATCTATATCCTAATGTAACTACCATATACTAGCCATGTAGAATTTAGACCAATTCTATTTCTTGGGCATAATTCACTAGCTACTTATTCCAGGAACCATATCTCACTTGTTGAAAATGCCCATTTCTACTCAGTTTGGACAACATCCTTCTGCTTCTCTTTGCATTGCAGAAAATGTTCACCATCTGTGACTGTTAATTGAGCTTTAAAACAAATTTTGTCTTGTGAGATACAATAGATACTAGGGTTTCATGAAATTCAGCTGCTGCTTTTCCTGTTAGCACTGAAGCATCATGGGTGTTGTGCTAAATTTACTGCATAACTACAGTTTTAAAACTTTGTATCGGTGTAATTCAGGGCATAATTATGACCTCAAAAAACTTATCTGAATGCTGTCTCTTCTGTATTGGGGTATCTGTTCAGCACAACTAATCCCAGAATAAGTCTTGCAAGAGCCTAAAGAAGTACAACAAGTTCTCAACTAGTATTTGGACTACCAATTATATTGGTAAAGGATAACTTTTTATCTGTTTCCAAAAACATATTCCATGTGGGCAGAGAGCACAGTATCCTTACTCCTTAGACCAGGGCTGTCCAGCTTCTTAGCAGCAAGGGGCTTGTGTGGGCTGCAGCAGGGTGAGCCTCCACCCCCACTAGGCCACATGCCATGTGAATGCTTTCTCCATTTTATTGTGCACCTGCCTGGGCACCCACCCCTTTCCTTTGCTACAATGCTGCACTTTGTGGCCCTAGCTCACCTTCTGCCCCATCCGCTGTGGCAGATGCAAGAAGCGTAACACAACACATTAGATTTAGGAATAGCATAATTTAGATATGTTAGCTATTTCCTGGGGGCACATGAAGGGGAAAAGGTTGGGGACAGAAGGATGAGTGTGTGTGTGGGGGGGACATGACCGTATCTTTGCGATTATGCCATATACTTACTTTTTGTTGCATTTTCCTTACCCTATGTCTACAAATCAAGCATGGAGGAAAATGCCTGTTTCTTACTATGCCTACTATTTCTTTGGCTTTTGCTTTTGGTTAATTACATTAATGACTGAGGAGTAAAATAGGGTAAAGGGCAGACAAGTGGCTTCTATAAAAGATGAGCCATTTCTATCCTGCAGAAGAAGCATATCAGCATCTTGCGGATTCATGACACCAGCTTCCTTTTATTAGGATTCTTCTTCATGTTTTCCTTTCAGCTAATTGGGCTGCAGGAAGAAAACCATATGTACAGAGAAGCATGAAATGAAAATGCATGTATATGTTCCAGTCCTAAGTTACTGACAATCAAAGGTGCACCTACATATTAGGAGATGAATTTGTATCAAAAGTACTGAGTACTTATCCAATCTCTTGAAAAATTCTTATCCTCTTCTAAGATGGTAGCTCATACACAGACTTCTGTCTTATTTTTCTTTTTTAAATCATATATATTTATAAAGCACACTCTTTTTTTTTCTGGTACAGTTCAAATATATCACTACCTTTTGAGGAAACTCTTTCAGTAGTTGCTATATCCTGTCTTTAAGAAATCCATTCATGCCTTTGTAGAGAGATAGAATGAAATAATGATCCTCTTCTAGTTCAAGGATAAAATTCGCAATTGTACGAAACACTTTCAACAAGAATTTCTAAGGCTATGAATGTACTGAAGATAAGTGGAATTACCATGCAGTCCTTTTATTTATATATATATTTATAAAAGGACATATCAAATATTAGTCAATGCATATTGTGTATATACTCTTTGGAGTTTTTTCTTTTTAATATTCCTAAAACTGAGTCATCTATTTGAGAGATGCACAGATGATTTTCAGGCTTTCTTCTTGGTCAAATATAAATATAGCCTCCCACTGAACTGATGACCACCCATCTTAGTAGACTTTTTTTTAAATAGAATTTGTTATCTAGACTTTCACAATGTGTTGCTCTTTCCTTAGACAAATACGTAGATTTATAATGTAAAGAGAAGGTCGTCTGTTCTCTGTCTGAGTGAATGATCAAACTCTTTGGATATATTATTTTGGACAAGGCTGTGCAAAGGGATAGGAGAATTAAAGCATTGTTCAGAGATGAAGTTATGCTAAAATTGACAATTGGTGGAAAAATGTATGCAGTTTAATTACAGAGATGGAGTGGCTGAGAAGGCAAAAGCTAGTAAGGATTGTTTAGGCAAATGTCTATATGATGTTGGACCCTGGATCCCTTTCGATAACTGCACCTGATATTGGAACAAAAGTTATTGTACAACAGTATTAAATGATTACAAAACATATTTTAAAATGCTCCGTTACTATATAACATTCATAGAAATTTAATTGTAAAGTGACAATATCACTAATGCCTGCCTTTTTCTTACTGCATTAGAGTGATGACCTGAAAAAAACTGCTTTGCATTTGAAAACTTATCCCAACTCAATAAAAGATATCCTTGCCTTCTGCTTATTGTAGTATCGAAGTTGCTTTCTTGGTCAGAGCAGCTGAAACAGAGGCATATAATGAGTAGAAAAGCAAGAAAGCAACTTCATGAAGAATTTTATGGTTTTAGCATCTGGTTTCATTCTTCATTGGAAAAAATCTGTAATCTTTTT
>NW_017729032.1:234667698-234691048 GCF_001723915.1 Gavialis gangeticus
TTTTTTTTTTTTTTTTTTTTTTTTTTTTGTAAACTTTATTTTTTTTAAAAAGAAAAACAATCCAAATAGCTCAGTTACTAGGACATTTGCCTAGCATGTGAAACCTGTAGGTACAAATCCATTCTCTCTGGTTTCTTTTCAATAAAATGCTCCATTTGTCCAGGCATTGATTATTCTTCTCTGTCTATGATTTTGATCAGAAATTCTCTCTTGCATCTGAAAAACCTTCCTAGCAAAAGTTTTGTTGAAACCAATTTACTTTGAACAAATCATCAGGAAACTGTTGAATCAGGTGTTTTGAAAATTTTTCAAGCAAACTTATTCACAGGGACCATTCTGTGAGGGGGCAGATGAACTCACTTGACTGGAAAACTTTATGAAATATCCACGTTTTATTAAGAATAAGAAGAAAAATCACAACTCCGGGGAACATAGCTAGAACCCAACAAGAGTCCTTTCTCCAGTACAGCTTATATTGTTTGAGCAGGTTATTTTTAAACATCAGCAAAAGAACCTAAAGCACATTAGCAAAAACTTGCTATTATAATCTGGCCCTCCATGGAAGGAAGTAGCAGTCATTCTAGACTCCTAAGTATCTATAAAAGTGAGGTTGAATTTTGCTTCATGTGCAGAGGTTCTAAGGGGTCCTACATAATTTAGAAGCCAAGTTATTTATTTCGGTCCCATTTTAATTCCGTTTTGTACAAGACCATATAGTATTAAGAAAGTTCAGAGAAGAAACACTTGCTTAACGTCTGAAAAATCATTTAAAAACATCAGGTATATTGATTTTTGCCTTGGTACACTAACCAAAATTATTGTGTAATTCTGCCCCCTTCTCATCCTCTTCCAGCTGTATTTCAAAAGAGCTGTAATTAATACAAGTAAAATAATCTTTCGTTTCACAGTGTCCAATGATGCAATGGCTGGAAGACAAGAGCATGTCAGAATTGGGTGGACATGCTGGATATTAACAGTAAGTCTGATGACATGGAACCACCACGCCAGTGGACAAGGGCAAGGTAAGTGAAAATTCTTTCTGAAAACAAGCTGTTTGTTGCTGGCTAAACCAACCAAGAAGAAAATGCCTTCAGTTCCATATGGGAGGTTTGTAATTTTGGAATATTTCACTGATCGTAACTAACTAAAGCCAACTAGAAAAGTATGGATGAGAGGCTTTCCTAGTAAACCCTGACTTCTGGTGAAAATGCTAATAATCTGAAATATTTTAGCCAAATCCTGAATGTTTTGCATGAGTGCATCATGGAATATATTTCTGGTGCATTGGGCTCCTATTCTCTTATGTAGACTGGCTGGAATGCATCTTCTGTGATAGACCTGATACTTATCATTTCTTGGTAAGGGGAGATTCTTTAGGTGTGTCAGGAGGATTCTGTGGCTGGCCAGATTCAAGTCCTTAGAATCAGTCTCTTGAAGAATACTGTCTTGCAATGTGAAAGCTGTTGTCAGTGCATGCACTATTAGATAAGGCTTTTGTATCAATTATGTAAGTGTTTGTATATCCTTGTGTTTCTGGCTCATTGAGGGTAGGAGGTGGTAATGAATGCAAATCCAAAGGTAGTAAACAAGTCTGAGGAAAAATGCTCAGCTCCTGCTCCCCATACCCATGGGTGAATTTAGCTGTTGATGACTGAGGAAGTTGGGCAAACAAAGATGGTGTGGACCTGGGAAAAAATGGTCTGTCTTCTTTTTAGAGTTTTTAATAAGTCCCTAGCTGATGCTCCTGTGGTTCAGTCTGTCTACCCCAGAGTTGGGGGTGGGGAGAAGGCTGGTAATGGGGGTCCAGCCACTCCTGTAGCACTGATTGCAGATCCTGCATCCTCCTTTGTAACATCTGCTTCTGGTACTACGGTTTGATAAAACCACATGGAGGTAATTGCAGTGAATTGTAAGAAAAGTAAAGGCTTGAAACCTTCACCTAAAGCAGGGGTGGGCAATTATTTTGGGCAGAGGGCTACTTACTGAGTTTTAGCAAGCCATTGGGGCTGCATGACAGGCAGCCCAGGGCAGATAAATATTAATTTTCTAAATTTTTTAGGGGCCCTGTGGGCCAGATAGAATGGCCTGTCGGGCCGCATCCGGTCCCCAGGTCACATTTTATCCACCCCTGATCTAAAGGGAGAATGAGGCTCTCCGGCTGAGTAAGAAATTTTTTCTGGACCCGAGTGAGAGAGAATGGAGGCCACGTATCAAAGATTTAACTGCCCACCAACACTGACCATGGTCAGACTTCACAGGGAAAGAAGTATCTGGTGAGCACAAGTGAACAAACGGGAAATGAGGCAGCTAAAATACAGATCCTGTAAGGCACAATGGTAGGATAGGCAAATCAAAACATTTGAGGATTTTGTTACGATATCTGTGTTCATGCATTTTTTTCAATGGAAAATTAAAATCTTCTATGTAAGGTAGATGTCACTTGTGAATATGGTTGGCCATTAAAAATCTGTGAGAGCTTGGGTGGAAAACTTTCAACAAGCCTTACTGATAACTGTTTAACTGTAATATTTGGAAACCTTATTAACAGTTAAATAGAAGTCTGTATTCAGGTGTTATACTGGGGAGCATTTCTGATTGTTTCAGTTGCGTAAAGTTTACGAATGATGTCAGCTGACGTTCGAAGAAAGAGGATAAAGTTTTATTCATGTTCTTTGTGGCTTAAAAACATGTTACATTTTCACTTGGATAAATCCTAAATATGAAATCAACATATGCTCATTTACTGTGGATTTACTTTGTTTTTTAATGATGTCTGCAGGATTAAACATAATTTTTCAAGATATTTATAGAAAACCAGTGGCATAACTTTGCCATTTTGCTCAAAAGTTCCTCCTCCCCCTTGAAGTTTTTTCATTGGTTTCTGCTTTAAAGGATGTTTTTTGTACAATATTGAGATTATTTAAAAAAAACAAAAACCAACAAAATGCTGCATTTTGTGAAACAGTGAATGTTTTCTTTTTCTGTGAGTAAATGAGACATTTAAGTAAAGAGGATAAGAATGTCTTATTCAGTAGATACACCCAAATTACCTTACAAAATTGTTACAGATGTGCTGTGAATTTACAACATCTTTGATTTTATTTGGTTAAGACAGGCTGTAGGCTGTCTTTCCAGACAAAGATAATCTTTTGCATATTTGTTCTGCTTTCATGATTTTATTAAAAAAAAAAAATTGTGGTGTCCAATCTGGATTTATGAAGTGTCTGTTCTCATAAGTGTTTGGTAATGCTTTTGTTTGTTCGAATGGTAATTGCATCGATGAACTTTTGAAAATCTCTAAGTTTTGGAACTGGAGTTTAACCAAAAATATATCATGTATTGTTCTGGATTGTAAGAGAGTCCTATCCAGAAGATCATGAAGCACATCTGTAATGTTAAACACTTCCACAGGTGTAGAACCAAAAATCCATAGAAGTCAGTAGGAAAAGTTGCCATTTATTTTGATAGGGTTTGGACTGAGAGCAATATAAACAGCTTCAGAATACTTCAAGATATTATTTTGTGTATAGAGGTTTTTATATGATGATATCCACTCTTTCCATTCAGAATAGGCACCACTTTTTTCCCAAGAATAGTTTTGTAAAAATCAAGTTTAATGAATATAGTTACCATTTGAAATGGCTACGGTATGTGGCCTGGAAAAGCACAGTTGCAGTATGCAGCATACTATGTTAGAAAACTTTACATTTGTGCCGTGCAGCTTTTGGCGCTCTCTTATGTAAGAAAAACACAGAAAAATATCTTAAGAAAATGAGGTTTTTAATGAGAGATGGTATAGCTTTTGTACTTGGAAATATTTTTATAAAGGGTATTTCAACCAACTGAATAAAGCATTATGAAGTTGTTGTTCAATGATGACAGACCGACGTAGTATACATTTGGGTGCAGATATCTTTAAGCATTTGTTAATACTTGTCACAGTTCCCAATACTAAATTTCAAGTAGCTAAAAATTTTGAGTTCTCTTTCAGTAAAACCGAAGGGCAACCCCAGTTTCATGTCAAATCAATTTTTGATGATTCATCAGATAAAATGTGTGTATGAATGGTTGTTTCAGCCCTTTTTTAGTTGCAGGATATACAACTAACTTGCTTCTGGAATGCTTTTAGAAGTTTGTGTTGGCGCATTAAAAAGCAGTGAGACAAAATTAGTAAATGAGTAAATTTTCATTCTTCACATTAAACTAGTATTTAATTGTGGATGTGTGCCATGGGTGAGAATCTTTATCCTAGTAAGTTCACTGGCCTTGAAAGTACCTTCTCTGCTATGTCTAACTAGTATATCTAGTAGGCCTCTGCTATATGTTGCCTGTATTCTGCAATTAACTGCTTTATGCACAATAAATTTTAGACCACCCACATGTGCAAAGCAATTATTACACCACAAAAATGACTTTCCAGCTATAAAAAGAACCAAGCAGCTGTAAAGTTAGCACTTGAAAATATGTAATGGTTCTGTAGCTGGTTTCTATCCAGGTTTAATTTGCTTTGCGCAGTGGCAGCATCGTAGCCAATGAGGTTAATTCGAGGTCCGATTATTGCTAATTGAAAACTTGTAGCCTGACGAGTAGTATAACATTGTTGGGGGGGGGAAGTTAACCAGTCTTTTGTTAGAATAATTTCTGCATGTATGCATATACTGGCAGTCTGCATAACCTTCACTTTCTTAGTAAAATAAAGTTGCATGTGAACTACTATACTAATTGGAAGACTTTAATTTTCAAGGCCTTAATTTCACTCTTATTCTGAATTCATTGTACTTTAATGAACAGTTTTGTTCATGGGAAAGACTAAATGTACATACTCTGAATCCAGACTGATCAGTTAATAGATGAATTGTTTTAGATTAAAAGAAGCAACTATACTAGAAAATAGAGCAGGGGTTTCTATAGGAAGGCCAGTGTAATTCCTGTCTATAGTAAACTGCATAGATTCTGTCTTGCAGAAGGGCAGCTGTCCATGTTAATGTCCAGGCCACAGCCAGGTAGACGTTAAGACATATGGGTATGTGTATGTATGGAACAGCATATGAATACTAGAACTTAAGTAAGTAACCCACTCACACTGGGAAAAGAAGGGAGAAAGGAGGATGTAAAGTATTTCAAAGCCACATACTTGAGAGAGGGAGGTGGGGACCTTATTTTTAAACTGCTTTCTTATGTGTCTCACTTGAGTTCTCTGGGCCAAGTTCATCTCTGATGTGAACAGAGCTACCCAATCAAATGATATAGAAATGGATGTAATATGTTCTGTCAGTAGATCACTTGTCACTTTTTAAGCCACTGCTAATGAACTCAGTCTGGGCTTCCAACAGACCAAAATGTGGAAGGAAGCTCACTATTATTTCACTATGAGTTCAAACAAATTAGTCATACGTGTCCTTTTCAGACAAACTCCTGCTTGCTGTTTAGATATTAGTTTCACTTTGCAGTCCCCAAAGGCAGCATTTGATAGTGCCCTTAAATAATTTTATGAAGATGTAATCCACAGTGTTCATGCTTAAACAGTAAGTAATCAAGTGAGTGGAATTTAAAAGGGTAAAATTGGAATTACGAGATTCTCTTCTTCTCAGCAGGCATAAACGAATTGCATATTAATGCAAGAGGCTTCTTTATCTAAGTAAACAGTGAGAGCTGACAACTACTGTTCTATAGTATTTCTACCTGGAACTTAATATTATCATTCATTTTTTAAATAGAAGTTGAAACATGAAATGGAAGTTAACCATACTAGCATAGGTTTTTGAAGATGGAAAATCCACCAGTTTCTATGACTTTCAGGGAACTGTGTTGTTGGTTAATGTTATGTTGTCAAAGAACCCAGAGATTTCAACTTTGTCAGTCCAGCCACTGAAGCCAAAATGTAAAATGTCTGAATTGGGAAATTTATCACTTTGTTTTTTGTTTCTTTGCATTTTCAAATAACAGAACTTTTCCTCACAGGCTCTCCTTTCGTTTCAAGCCTGTAAGTTGTATACTTTAGTTGGATGAGAAGGACGGGCTGAAAGAACAGGTTTCTATTTTCTCCATTAGCCTGAGTAGGGTCAGTTGGCTGTCTCCTGAAGCTCTTAGGAGGCAGATAGAAAGGGAAACAAATATCAGTAGACTTCTTATCATCGTATAACTAAAATTGAAGAGATTATATGGGATATGGGTAGGCCATTTCTGTAAGGGAGCGAGGGAAACCAAATATTGCAGGTTTCTTCAGAAGTTCAGGGAAAGCCACAAAGCACAATGAAAAATGACAATAGTTTCTTATTCCCCAAATGACTGGGAATTGCAATCTTACTGTTGTGGCCAGCTTACAAATCTTTGCAGATGAGGCAGGCTTTTCATTTCTTAAGCTTTCTAGTTTGGGCTGGGCGAGTAGAGTATTCCTTCCTAATGGAGGCTACAGAGGATATTAGGCATGAACATGCCTGTCACTATGTATGGATTTAAGAGCAACTAAAAGGAGTTATATATTTCAAGGGCATGAGAATTGGGGGGGAATGAACCCTGAAACTTTGTAACTGTTGAACTAGGTCAGTGATATGGGGAATGTAAATGCCCCTTGGCAAAATTCTGAAGCCTGTATTGGCTGTTCATTGCTGTGGTCCAAAGTGACTTTTCTTCAGAAAATATTGGTCTCCTCTCGGCCACTGTCTTTAAAGATTGGAAGTAGAAACAGCAACTGTACAAGATTGGAAGTGTAATAATATTACTAGATTTTATTAGCTTGTAGAAGGTCACTACTGGAGATGCCTGAAGGATGCTGAGTGTGGTGACTACCTATCTACTGAAAATCTGTTTATTTAGGGTGTGAAGTTGAACATTGAAAAATGGAGGTAAATTCACCAATTAATCTAAAAAAACAAAACCTTCTGTCCTGGGCAATTATTTGGGCCCAGGGACCACATGGGGAGCTTTGCATCCTCATAGGCCAGGTCAGCGCATCACCCCAACAACTTGCCACAACTCCCTCTGTGGGATGGGGCCATGAGTGAGCAGGGAGCAGGGTGGGTGGGCAATGCCAGGTTCATGGGGCAAGGACAGCACAGGGTTGGGGCCTGAGGCAGAGCTGCTCTCTGCACCCCATGCCCTGTGTGGGGTGTGTGTGTTTGGGGGCTGCCTGGGCACTAGGTACTGGGAGACAGCCAGGGATGAGGGAAGGGAGCAGGGGGCAGAGCTCATTTAGGTGGTGTTGCCTCTGACTGCTCCCGTGGCACTCGGTTCAGCCTTGCTTGCTCCTGGGGGCAGCCCACGCCACACTCTCACCTGTGCCTGCTGGCTCTAGCCCCAGCTGAGCTGCTCCCACCCAGTGTGACTGCAGTTACCTGGGTGTTGCTCAGCTCCCTCCACCTCCAGCAGCAGCTCCTCCTGCTCCTGCTCCTGCCCCTGCTGTGCAGGTCTGGCTCTCTGGGTGGCTCCAGCTCCTAGCTGCCTTCCACCCATGGATGGCAGCTGGGGCCTGGAGTCAGAGCCCTACATGCTGGGGGAGGAGCTGCCCAGCTGAAGCTTCTCCTCTGCCTGGAGTGGCGTAGCAGGGGCAGAAGCAGAAAAAGAAGCTATTGCTGGAGGTGAGGATAGTTGAGCAGCACCTGGGCAGCTGCAGCTGAATTGGAAGCAGCCCAGCTGGAAGCTGTGAGCACTAGCTGGGACTGGGGCTAGAGGGCATGCAGGGGGAGCATGGTGCTGATTATCTTAGGTGGGTCTTGGCCGCATGCAGAGGTCTGCAGGGGCAGCTGTGGGGCAGATCCAGTTGGTAGGCCAGATCCAACCTGTGGGCTGTATACTGCTCACCCCTGCTCTACTGTGTGAGAGGGACTTAAGCATATCTAATGATTCAGCAAATTACTCCTAGCTTCAGTAACTGGAAGGCATAGTGTCTTGAGGTCATGCATTTGAAGGAGCATCTTCCTCTCATGTTCTCAACAATCCTACTCAATTTGCTAAAACCAACATGCAAATCCTTTCGGAACTGGTGGAGTAAAAATAATATATTTTGTACTTGAAAGCTTGTATATAAAGCATTTTCTAAGTATCATAAAGCAGAGGTAAGCAACCTTTTCTGCTTGTGGACTGGAGTGAACTAACTTGGGTTAGAGTAGGGGTGGGCAATTATTTCAGCTAGTGAGCCACTGACTGAGTTTTGGGGACCTGTCAAGGGCCACATTCCCTTCTCTGCCCCCAGAACCCAGTTCAAGCTGTAGTTTGCCAGAAGCCCCAGTACTCGGCTGCAGACCTGGGTAGGAGCTGCTGTTGGGCCAGGTGGACAGCAGCGTCGGCTTCAGCAGGGTTCTGGAGGGAAGTGGGGAGGGGGGGAGAGATGGAGAAGAGAAGACAGAAATAGATTTTGCCACCCTCATGGTGCAGTGGGTGGCATCAGTTGCCCCGCCTGAGTACAGCTGATGATTGCTGCTGGGTCAAAGCAGTACTGCTTGCCTGCCTAGCACCATGTGGTGGCTGGAGCCACTAGGCCAGATCCAGTAAGCTGGTAACCGTCCACTCGTGGGCCAGAGCAAATCTGTTGGTAGGCTGAATCTGGCCCATGGGCCATATTTTGTCCGCCTCTGGGTTGGAGGCATGCAGTTCAGCAGGTGCTAGGACCTGGCTACCACCACCACTGCTGCTGCTGCTTCTCCCCCTGGCTGCACAGGGAAAGAGTTACTGTAGCTGCCGCTTTTTCCCACAGTGGCATGGAGAGAACCCCTGCTGGCAAAGCCTCATGTCTGTGGGTCAGATCAAATTGCTCCATGTGCTGCGTCTGGCCCATGAGCCAACAGCTTCCTAACACCTATCATAAAGCAATGAGGTTTTTCTTCACAATGAGTCGCTAGGTAATATCTGCTAATGCTGTATGGAAGCTGATATGGGGGGTGGGGGAACAGCTTGTTCATCAGAAATATAACTTTTGACATCATAGTACAAGCCTTTGTGGATAGAAGGTATTAGATGAAAAGAAACCAATGAAAGCCTTTTTGGCACTTTTCTCCACAATTAGGCTGTGGCTGATTCTGGGCCTTGGAGCAGATGAGCTTTGCTTTCCTTCCCCACACCAGTTGGCCCCAAAATTGCACAAACTTCACCAATAAGCGAATTATGTTCCCATGTGTGTCATGTGCCATACATGTAGTAAGGAACAAGTTTCTTACCTAAGTTTTCTGACTTAGTTAAATGTTGTTGTATGAATGATCTGACCAGCAGAGAGACTCAGAAATGGAGCAGTGGAAGGTAAACATGAACCTGAACCTTCCTCCTGCAGTTCAAAGGAAGAAACTAAAAAGAAACAAGAAAAAATAACAACACTTTCATTCACATACATGTAAACAACAAATTATATGAATATGTATGATAGCATCTTTATTTTTAGTTCAGAAAGCCAAATTCCTGATAATTGTGGGTAGTTCTAGGCCGTGGTGAGTGTGTTAAGCAACCAGCTTTTCAGTTTAGAATGCAATGCATATAATATGCATGCATGATTTGATATTCAGTTGGCACATATCTTTCTAGTCTTTCTGAAAAATTGTATAGCAAGTTCTAATTTGGATTTATGTTCTTCCAAAGTTGTCCAGATAGCATACGGAATAATCAAATACCCTTAAAATATGTAAGTGCACTGTAGAAGAATGAAGATGATTTAATTTTGGAAGTTTACTACAGAGTGAGTTCTGATGGTCCATTCCTATGCATTGGGATAAACATGTATAGCTTTATGAAACAAGAACTATGTAAAAAATGAAATGTAGAAAACACTATTGATTGTGTATGCTCTCTGCCACTTCCCCAAACCCTCTTAAACAGATGACTTTTTCAGCATGCTCAGAGAGTTCCAAAATCAGCTAATTATAGGGGAAGTTGGTGTAACTCTTCCTTCTAAAAGGATCCATACATTTTCCTTCATTCTAGGCTTTACATATGCAGCAGGAAGAAGCCCATCAGGCCACAGTAATGGTTTTGTTTTTGTGATGTTGAAGTTGAATTTCCCCCCTGTCACTTTCTTCGCTTCATGAACATGTAGTCAGTCTGTCAAAATTGCTGACGTTTTTCTCCAAACTTGTACTATCATGAGGGTAGCAGCAGTGGACGCTACTGACAGCACTTGTGAGCTATAAAATAAGTTGTTGTGAGTGGGAGAGAGAGTGTCAAATTTCAGTTATTTTCCAGCATGGCACTTCAGTTTTCCTGTCCATGCTTCAGCAGAGAGGCAATATGGAGGAGCTCCTAGGAATGAGGGGGGAGAGCAGGAGAGAACATGTGTCAAGTCAGCTTGCCTAATAATTGCCCCTAGATCCAGCCCTTCTTTCCTCATTGTATATCACATAGGGGAGTTGGACTTCTTGTCTGTAAAATCCTTAGAATCATTGTATTGTGCAAGCAGCCCACTTCATCTCTTTCCCTTTCCCATGTTGCCTTGGAATAGCAGCCTTTTTTCCCCTGCCTGGTCATGTATTTAGTCCTATAACTTGGGTATCTTGCTGCAATCCTGATGCATATAGGATTGAACCTTATATGTAAGATATCTTTCTACAGTTTGTTTGTTTGTAAAGAAAATAAAGGAAAGGACAACTTATATCCCAAAGAAGGGAAGGCTGCCAAATTGGACAATGTTAGATGCCTGTGGGTGTGTCTACGCATTCATTAATGCACAGTAATTACTGTGCCTTTAAATTACTACTTGTTTAGTGAAGTACTAACTTAATGCGCAGTAACTAGAGTTGCTTGCACAGTAGCATTGGTGAAGCCTTTTATGTAGCAATTTCCACTGGGGCCACCAATGTGACCTCAATATTTTGTATATTCATACTGGGTGCATAATGGGAGAACCAATCCAACTGCCATGCAGTTCCTTTACCTTCACAGAGTGAAATAGCTACTTGACTGGAGCAATTATTTACACTGTGCTGCCCCAACCCCTTGAGACTCAAGAGCCTGGGGTACATGAGCCAGGAGTGGACTATACATATAAACAACACTGTTCATACAACTTTATTTTTTGTATAGGTCAAGTTACTTTTTCTTGCTTTGAAGAAGTTATAATCTGCAGAAGTTACAGAAAAGATGAAGGAGGAAGCTAGGACCCTGCAAAAAGCAGCGGGATTTGTCCAGAATCTTGCCACATAAAGCTGATGACTAGATGGCATAGGCCATTCCATTTTGCTATCTAGTAGACTATCCTGCTTTTCATAAGACTGGGCTTCAAAACTGGTAGAGCAGCCCCATAACAAATCCTTAGCAGTATATATCAGCACAAATCCCTGCAGATTATTTTCTAAACCAATAGAACATAATCTAATACTTAACCTTTGCTTCTCTTTTACATTCTGCAGACTTAATAATGAGCAATAATGCTATCTTGCAGAGAGTATCTTTATTTTAATAAAGTGGTTGACCTTATCCACTTAAAGTTGGCAAGCACTTCAGTGTATTTGCTAAGACTATTAACAAATACTGCCATTCCCTTTTAAGAGAAATTTATCATTGTCATAATTTAGATCTATCCCCTTTCCAAAAAAGCATAAATTGAATAAATGGTTGAAGTTCTTTCAGCATGTTTTGTCCTCAAGTAGGTCTGTATTTTCCTTCAGTTGTTATATGTAAAATATAAATTTGCAGGATTCATAGCATTCAGTAAAGGAATATAAATGATAAATCCTGTTCGAATTTTTTTTGAACTGTGTGAACGTGGAACTTAAATATGGGTGAAAGAGTGTCCTTTGCTTTCAATCAATTACATTTCCATTTTTCATATATCCTTCACACAGGCAAGCAAGGGCAATGTGCAAAACTTAGTACAATCCACAAATATTATATTTCTCTAAAATTAATCTTCATCGACTTTCATAAAGAAAAAGTATAACATGATAAGCATGCAGACCCTTTTCCGTTTATAGTTAAAAAGCATGGCCAACAATTAGAAAACATTCCACCAATGATACATTTCAGAGATCTCTAAGTATCCATAAATAAGACCCAAAAGTTCTTATTTCATGTGTTTAGCAATATACCCAGTCAAACCTATGTCTGAAATAACAAACTAAATGCAGCACAAAATCAAAATAAAAATTCCTTATAGTAGTAAATACAAGAAGAGATGACTTATGGTGGTTATTAATTAGAAGGATTTAATCATAGTTTACATCTTTCAAGTCAAATAGGTACAGTACAGTAATACGGACATGTTCATATATCATACTGATGGATAAATTAAAATAGATTGTGATAGTTTATGTATAAGATGGTATGATAACTTAAAATTGGAGGTAGAACTGTGTGAAGATTCATTATTTAGAAGGATGAATAATAGTATTTATGCTTTAGATAATTCCTGTGAATATCTTGTATATAGGTTACTAATAACTAGTTTTTGGGAAGTTGTACTTAGTTTATTGTGCATGTGATTTGTATTTCTACCCTTTTAAGATTTTAAACTTTTTGTTTAATAAATACTTAGAATACAAAAGGTATGCTATTTATTTGGGCAATGTAGTTTTCCTCATGTTGTTAGAATGTGTTAAACCGTATGAGTAAAGATCTTCAACCTAGATTTTGTCATGGTTTTAGGATTCTTGTAAGCCTCATGG
Source organism: Gavialis gangeticus (assembly GCF_001723915.1). Classification (NCBI taxonomy): domain Eukaryota; kingdom Metazoa; phylum Chordata; order Crocodylia; family Gavialidae; genus Gavialis; species Gavialis gangeticus. The sequence continues at coordinate 234,680,280 of NW_017729032.1, forward strand.
ACCTTATGTTTAAGCATATTCTGTTTATTGTAAAGCTTGAGTTTGAGGCACTGTCTTGATGGCCATAGACTTCTTGGCTACAGCCATTGCAAGTGGTAAAGTTCCCAGCAATGAGAAAAAGATGAGGAGAAGGAGAAAAGAATTAAGTTGTATTGATGCTATCAGTGAAGGTGTAGTTACACCTTACAATTAGCATTTGCTAACTTTAAGGAATGGTAGTTTGTGTTTAAGTTAGTATCTGTTTTGAGCAGTTGCACATTAAGGGGTGCCTGCCCAGCTTGCCTGCTCTCAGGGGCAGGGTAGGTGGCCCAGATTTGCAGACTGCTGGGGTCCCATTAAGTTCATCAGTCTCTGCTACCCAGATTGGGCTTCTGCTGCCCCGATCAGACTCACCACTCCCTGATGGCTTCGATTGGACCTACTGCCACTCTCCACACTCCCATAGGCCTGCCGCTGCCTATGCTTCTGTCCCCCAGCCTGGATCAAGTCAGCACCCCAGATAAGGCCTGCTGCTCCACTCTATTCCCGAGCCAGCCTGGATCAGGTGTCCTATTCTCCCCTGACCCCACACCTCCTGGATCAGGCTTACCAGCCCCCGGCACCTTGGATCCTGTCTAACTGCCCCCATGGTAGCTCCCAGTTCACTTGTGGCTCCTGGCACTGTGTAGAGGGAGCAAGCAGGGAAAGGGAAACTGTTTGCTGCTGCTGCCGCTGCTGCTGTTCTGTGGGCTGGGCTCAGCTGGGACAGCAGCACCATATAACTGGTCTGAGTCTGTGGAGCTGCCCAAAACTAATCAGACACAATCCCTGCTGGAACAGGATTCTCTCTCAAAGCATCTCAGAGGGCCGTTGTCTCATGTTTTCCTGCCCTAATGTGTGGACACTCCTGTTTTAAGAGCCCTTAACATGTATTTATGTTAACGTGTAACAACACCCTAAATAAAACAGTTCTTAAATTCCTGAAATCTAGCATCTTAAGGGCTCTGTCCTGTCCTCTTCTTTGTCCTGAAATGGCAGAGAAACTCAGGTGAGAGGTTGAAGAGGGGACTAGGGGCCTCTGATAATTTTTCAATGACTGAATTTTAGATTTCTTTATCAGATCTTCTATTTCCCTAATAGATTAGTTTCAGAATAATCTGTTGCTGTTATGTTAAGTGGTACAGTCCTGTTAACCAGGGCATAACATTACTTTTTAGGAATAATGATTATTGTGATGCATTTTTGGGAATGACCCTTCTGTTTCAGGGTAGGGTAATTGAAGTAAAAATGCTTCTGTTTCTCCTCAAGAAAAATAATTTGAGGGATTTTTTTTTTCTAAAGCACATATAACAACTAAATGAAAACAAACAAACAAAAAATGTGTTAGTGGTGGGGGACTGATAAAATACTTAGGTTTCATATTGTGTGGAAAAGGGAGAAAATTTCATTAAATAAGTTGCAATGTATTTTGAGTTTTAGACTTGAAATATGCAAAGAAGCAGATAATGGTATGATGATGCCTAATGACTAGAAGCTGAAGATATTCATCCATGAAGTCAGAGTTGGGCAGATCTTAACTTTTTCAATGCTTCCTATAATATAGTAATTACAAAGAGATTTGTTTTGGAAATATTGAAATGTGGCCTTCCACAGGACCACAGATCTCTGAACTTCCAGAGTCCCTCCCATAGAGACAGAACCAGAATTCCCACACTTCTGGCTCTGTGAGAGGGAACTTGGAAGCCCCAGGTGCTCGGTCCCAAAACAGTCTGATACAGACTGGAACTCTGATTCAGAGACAGAAACCTTGAAGCCTTGATTTCTAAGCAAACTACCAGGTGAGCAACATGTTTGGTTTCTGATAGAAATCATTTGGGACTGCCTACAATTTGCTGCAAGATTTTGTATTAAAAAAATAAATAAAAAAGGTTTTTTGTGACCACACACACGACCACTGCCACCAAGAAGTGATGGGTGGATCCATTTGGCAGCCTAACCTGTCGTCTCAGGAGCTGCTTGCCCATAGCTCAGATTTGAGATATTATGGAAGGGTTACTGAGACTCATCTTGCCCTCTGATTACTACTGCATGGTGCTTATCCATGTGGGCACCAGTGATACTGCCAGGGGAGACCCTGAGTAGATCAAAAGGGCTTTGGGAGCAAGGGTGAAGGGGACAGGATCAGGTAGTGTTCTCCTTGATTCTTCTGGGGAGTCTCCTGTGGTTCAGTGGTAGAGTCCTGTCTGGCACACAAGACACCCAGGTTCAGTTCTTGGACATTTATACAGCTATACCCATGGAGGCATCAAATATCTAGACTCAGTCTGGCCTTAGGATTCTGTCTCAATGGCCTAAAGAAGGGGAGGTGGAAGGTTTGGGAAGCTTCCATTCTTCTGTACTTCTGTCTAGGTGATCTCTCACTCATACACCGTGTTACGGAAGGATTGACAGTTGCCAAACTATGGAAGGGATCTTTCCAGTCAAGGGGAAGGGCCTGGGCAGGAACAGATGCATCCTGCAAATCAATGTATGGCTGTGCATATGGTGTGGAAAGAAGCCAAAGCCCTCCTGACACCATGGGATGTTGTTCCAAGAAGGAGGATTGGCAGGAGGAGATAGGATCCACCTGACTAAGAGAGGCAAAAACATCTTTGCAGGCAGGCTTGCTAACCTAGTAAGAAAGGCTTTAAAGGAGACTGAAACCCTGAGCTAAGTGGGGAAGTGGGTGACATAGAGGAAGCACAAGGAGGAGGTGTCCTCATTATTCCTGAGAAAGTAGGGCAGTTATCTCAGGTGTCTGTACACAAATGCATGGAGCCTGGGAAACAAACAGGAAGAACTGGAAGTCCTTACACAGTCAGGGACCTATGATATGATTGGAGTAATAGACTTGATGGGATAGCTGTCATGACTGGAGCACTGTCATGGATGGGTACAAACTATTCAGGAAAGACAGGCAGGGGAGAAGAGGAGGAGCTGAGCTTCATGTAAAAGAGCTGTATGACTGTTCAGAGCTATACTATGAAACTGGAGATTGGCTTGTTGAAAGTCTCAGGGTTAGGGTCAGAGGGGAGAGCAACAAGGGTGATGTTGTGGTAGGTATCTGCTACAGACCAGGAGGATGAGGTAGATAAGGCTTTCTTCAAAACAGCTAGTAGTTTCCTGATTACAGACCATGGTGCTCAATGGGGACTTCAGTCACCCTGACATCTGCTGGGAGAGCAATGCACAGGAATCCAGGAACTTTTTAGAGAGTGTTGGGGACAACTCCCTGGTAAAAGTGCTGGGGGGGCCAACTAGGGGTCCTATTCTTCGTGATCTGGTGCCCACACACAGGGAAGAATTAGTGGGGAATATAGTAGTGGATGGCAACTTGAGTAGCAGCAAGTACAAGATGACTGAGTTTAGGATCCTGAGGAAAGGAAGGAGGGAGACCAGCAGAGTAAGGACCCTGGACTTCAGAAAAGCAGACTTCAACTCACTTGGCGAATGCATTGGCAGGATTCCATGGGAAGCCAGTCTGAGGAGGAGAGGAGTCCAGGAGAGCTGGCTGTACTTTAAAGAAGCCTTACTGAGGGCACAGGAATCAACCATCCTGATGTGCAGAAGACTAGCAAGTATGGCAGAAGACCAGCTTGGCTTAGCAGGGAACTCTTCAGTGAGCTAAAACAAGAAAAGAAGCTTACAAGAAGTGGATATTTGGACAAACAACTACGGAGGAGTATAAAAGCATTGCTCGGGCATGCAGGGATGAAGTCAAGGAAGCCAAAGCACACTTTGGAGTTGCACCTAGCAAGGAACATGAAGGGTAATGAGAAGGGGTTCTACAAGTATGTCAGCAGAAAGAGAAGGATCAGGGGAAGTGTGGATCCTTTTACTAAGTGGGGGAGGCAACCTAGTGACGGAGGATACAGAAAAGGTACTCGGTGCCTTTTTCACATCAGTTCTCACAGGCAAGGTCAGCTCTGAGACTGCTGCACCTGGAAGCACAGTTTGGGGAGTAGGTGAACAGCCAACAGTGGCAAAAGTACAGGTTGGGGACTATTTAGAAAAGCTGGATGTGTACAAGTCCATGGGGCTGGATGGGATGCACTCAAGGGTGCTGACTGAGTTGGCTGATGTGAATGCAGAGCTCCTGCCCATCATCTTTGAAAACTTGTGGTGATAAGGAGAGATCCTGGGTGATTGGAAAAGGACAAATATAGTGTCCATCTATAGGAAAAGAAAGAAAGAGGATCCAGGGAACTACAGACCAGTCAGCCTTATCTCAGTTCCTGGAAAAGTTATGGAGAAGGTCACCAAGGAATCCATTTTTAAGCACTTGGTGGAGGAGAAGGTGACTAGGAACAGTTGGTATGGATTCACCATGGGCATGTTATGCCTGAGCAATCTGATTTGCCTTCTATGATGAGATGACTGGCTCATGGATGCAGGGAGACCAGTGGATGTGGTGTACCCTGACTTGCAAGGCTTTTGATACAGTCTCCCATAAAGAAGCATGGGTTTGATGAATGGTTTGTAAGGTGGATAGAAAACTGGCTGGATCATCGGGCTTGGAGACTAGCAGTCAATGGTTCTATGTCTAGTTGGCAGCTGGTATTAAGTGGAGTGTCCCAGGGGTTGGTCTTGGGGCTGGTTTTGTCCAGTATGTTCATCAACGACCTGGAAGGTGAGATGCAGTGCACCGTCAGCAAGGCTGCAGATGATACGAAGCTGGGGGGAGTAGTAGATATGCTGGAGGGTAGGACTAGGATTTGGTGAGGGTTCAATGAATTGGAGGACTGGACCAAAAGAAATCTCATGAGATTCAACAAGGACAAGTGCACTTAGGACAGAGCAATCCCATGCACCGCTACAGGCAGGGGGCTGACTAGCTAAGCAGCAGCTCTGTAGGAAAGGACTTGGGGATTACAGTAGACAATAACCTGAAGATGAACCAACAGTGTACCCTTTGTTGAAAAGAAGGCTAACAGCATACTAGGCTGCATTACTAGGAGCATTGCCAGCAGATTGAGGGAAGTGATTCTTCCCCTCTGTTCAGCACTGGTGAGACCACATCTGGAGTACTTCTGGTCCACTTCCGGGTTATTTGAATTGCCATAAAACATAGGTGGCTTAGTCCTGGTAGAAGCTCCGTACTTTTTAATGGAAGACTGCATATCTTCTAAAATCCATGCTGCAGCTTCATCATTGGTAAGGCCTGATACAGGCACCAGTTAGTGAAGTTCTATAGCCTGTGTTGTGGAAAGGCCAGAATTATAATGGGTCCCTTTTGCCTTTAAAGTCTATTGATTACTGTATGTGACTAGATGAACCTATATATAAAATACCATGTATTTATTTGTTGTGCATAATTGTGTGTACACATTTTGCAGGTGCTAGCTTCCCATGCCATCTGGCCTTTGAAAAGTCGACCGTGTTAGAGGCAGTGTTGCCAACTCTCTGTAAATTTACAGACACTTGGTAAATAACCAGGCCGAAAATGCCTGTCTATAAATTCTGTTAAAGTTTTGTGCCGTTATAAATCAGGAAGCAAAAACAACTCCCACAAAAAAGGTGCTGAATCTGGTTGCATTATTAAAGCACAGACCTGAGCATAAGAGCACCACCAGGACTAGGTGCAGATACGTATACTTTTACTAGTATAAGTGATTGGAAATTAGTCTCTACCTGTAATGGAACAGAAGTTTGGTGTGCACAGACTGGTTTAAAAATGGTGGAACCCAGTCAAAGATTTGCAACCCCATGACCTTCTGGCAGAAGGTGAATGTGTGTTGTATTCAATACCAGTCTGAATTATGCCACTTGTAGTAAACCATGTGACTTAAATCAGTTCCACCTTGGGCTTTTTGAATGTCTGTACCTAGCTCCGTTGTCTAAGCAGGAGCAAAGCTCTCCAAAGGTAGCTCTTTTTTGGAGATGCTGCCTTCCATCTGCCTCTAACACCGCTGGATGTCAAGTAGGCACAGTGGTCTTTCTTTGGGGGTCCATGCTAGTACAAGGAGTGGGACTGGTCAGGGTAGGGCTGGGAGTGCAGGGTGCAATTAGTGGATCCAGGGTGTGGAGGTGTGTAGGGAACCCTGGGGGGTACAGCATAGTATAAAGTATAGTCAGGGATGTGGGGGTGAGTGGGGCAGAGGCAAAACAATGTTAAAGGATTGCTACAGTCAAGTAGGTTTATCAACCAAAGAACTTTTTATTTTTTTTAAATCTCCAAACTTTGCTATTATTTGAACCCACTCTTTGTCCAGGTCTGGCAGAAGTGTTACTTTTGCTTAATGTACATCGCATGCAAGTAAAAACCTATGTCAGTACAAAAAGCTTGGTCATCACCAGTAAAAACTTTGAAAATTGTCACTAAAAGAATTTGTCTTGGGTTGGTAACCCTTGTTAGAGGATGGATACATGAACAAGTGATAACAGATGACACGGGTAGGAAGAGGACGTCTAGGTGTGCTAGTTGCTCTGTGGTAACAATTTCATGTATCCACTGCACTTCGGTTAGTAGAATGTACAGTACAGTACAGTACAGTAGCTTAGTCCTTCATTCAGGAATAAGCTGCCCAGTTCTAGTTAGGATTTAACAAGGAATAGGACGGAACATGCTATGCAGTGTCTACAGTTAACTCAATGTAATTTGTCTGCCTGTCAATACCTTAGTATGCATAATATAATTATAATCACACTCTCTAGTCTAAAAAGACAGAAAATAAAGTTATCCTGTAATCTTTGATCATTTGGACTACAGAAACAGGTTTGTGTAAGTTCAGGTAGTGATAAACCAGGGCCCACATCATTTAAAAAACAAACAAACAGATCTCTACTACATTTGGTATTAAATGGGAGATTTGGTGTTCTTTTTGTTTGGGAGGCCAAGTCCTAAAATAACAGAAGAATATTATTCCTTTATTATCTTCCCTTACAAAATGTTTGCTTCAAAGCAGTATGGAGGCATGTTGCAATAAGCATGGGAGAAGTTGTGCTATTTCTTTTTGTGATGTAGTTCTTTGCTGCTAAAAAAGAGGGCTCTGGTCTCCAAGCTAGTAAATATTATGCTTTATACAAAAAGTAAATCTGAAACAGGAAAGAAGGGAAAACCTTTTTCTTTAGGAATTTTTAAAACGTAATTTTACTAGGTATCATCCAGAGTAAATGGATGATAAAATATGGCTTTCTTGATGTTCCAAGAGAATGTATGTGCCTAAGACATGTTCTTGGCAGTCATAATGGTATTAAGTTTCATAGAAACAAGAAGAACTGGCAGTGAAGAGAGCGATACAATGCATGCGGTATAAAACATTTAATCCTGGAATCTGGACAAGTTCTGAGTGTACTAATGTAAATTTATTGAAACATAGGTTGGCACTTTATTTATATCCCGTTTTAAATGAATGCTGTTGAGGATGGCGTTTGTTTATGAAAGCTACAACACCCATAAAACTTAGGATCTTGGTGAGTTGAGCAGAATATTTAAAGGGACCCTTTTATATCAAGTTAATTTGGTTCAAACAAAATTGCTTAACACATGAGTGTTGAAATAAAAAAAAAAAATGCTAATTTCCTATCACTGAAAAATAGGAGCTGCTGCTGCCAAAACCAACCCTGTCCTATTGAGTTCAAGATGATAAGAGAGTATATTTAGGAGCTTCTTGTGCTGAACAGTACCAGGTGGCTGCCTTCCATGTGAGAGGCCTGTCAGAAACCTGGTTCTTAACTAGTGCAGAGAATAGCTATCTGATGGTATTGCTTTAAATCATTTTGAGACTCCTTTATCAACTGTCCTTGACCGTTTTTGTTTTTCAAAGACACTAGAGCAAAGGTACCTAGGTGTAGCATTTTTCTGTATATGGTTTAAAAAACAGGGTTACTTGGACCCTGCTGCTCCCATATGGTTCCTTCATATTACACTTATTATATGACAAGAAACGACAGCAAGAGATGCTAGTACAACCCTGTGAGGGATAAAAAGGAAGGCCCAAAAGATGCCAATGTTGAGCTTCCATCAGATATCCCAGTGCACAAAATAATGCCAGGCCCTCTTGAATGAATGAGACTGGATGGTAATAGACAAAAGTACAGGACTTCTGTGGACCAGTTGCAAGTAGAGTATGTGCTAATTATTATTGCTAACATGTACACTTTTGTTTTCTGTGCTCATGATGGCAGCTTCCCATCGCCTTTGTATTAGAGCAGATGGAGATGTGGTTGTGGGTGGAGCTACCAGGGGTACAGCCATATTTTGTTTTGCCAATTTAACCTCTGTGTTGAAATTCTTGATGTCAGAGCTTTAATGGGGAAACGTATGTGCTTTAAAATAATGGAAGTTTTTCTATTTGGTTATATGATTTATAAAATGCTTTTCAATTTAAATTATTAATTGGCATATTTTGAAATATGAAGTGCATGGAAGCCGGATGCATTTTATTGAATCCATATATGCCTTTCAGCATAAGTAACCAGTGACACCCCCAAATTTAGAAGTTGAATGAGTAAACGAAATTGAAGAACTTGAATGTAGTACTTTTTGGCACTGTGTATTTATATGGAAAGGCTGAATCTAAAAAGTAGGCAAGGGTACGGGGAACATAATCACAACATGGGATAATAAAGGTGTATAGTTATTAGAAACTGAGGAAAGGGGCATTTGACTTGCTTTAAAACTCTAAGGGTTCATCCAGACGAGCGCGCACATGTGGCCCGCTGCAGGAGGCATGGTGCGGGAACACAAAAAATGTTCCCTGTGCTGCAATTTGCAGTGCAAGGGCAAAATTAGACCTCTGATTATCCAAGGGTCAGAAAATACCACAGGCAAAAAAAGTGGGGTAGGGCATGGTTATTACTTACAATTCCAATTGGTAATTCAAGAGCGAGACCTTATGAAGGGGGATAAGGCAAAATGCCTCATTTGTTGATTACATGAATTGATTCCATAGAGGTTCGGACACCACTCATAGGTGCACACATCATTGTGCATGTCGTTACACACACAAACACAAAACAACCATTTCATTCAGACATTATAGTTACCAGCAGCAGTTGTTCAATAATGGCATTGGATGGCTGGCCTAGGCCTCACTGAGAGAGAGATCCTGTAGATAACAGCTTGGAGCGGGGTAAAACAGACGTGTCTGTGCTCCAACAAAACAGCAGTTGAGAGAGAGACTTGCCCAACTTGGCATTTTTGAAGTCTTCTTTTTATAGGGGATAGCATCATTTGTTTCGGTGCTTTTGGGGTTTTTCCATGCCCAGCTTCTGTTTTTTGTAGTTGTTCTTCATTCATCTCCAGCTTATCTCAGCCCAAGGTCAGTTTGGTTGTCAAAGTTGGTATCTCGGGCTTGGAGTGTTTTTGCTGCCCATCTGGCAGGAAGTGTGAGTGCACCTTCCTCATTATCTCCCTTGTGCCCTAGGCCTCAAAGGGATTGTTCAGCCATCCATTAATTAGTTTACTGACTGGTAACTTATACTTTTGGTGCCGTGTTGCTTACATAAACAGTTACATTTTCTTTTTACAGTCTCTATGCCATTCTCTCGCCATTCATCCTTTCACACACTCATACATAAAGGCCATGCAGAGTTCATTCACTCATGTCAAGCAGAAGGATACAAAATGGAGTTTGCAAGTTGCTTACAGGGCAAGACTAATGTGGTTACATTTCACTTTTATTACACTCTATGTTAGCATCGGCTACATTAGTTCAGTTCATGCTGCATGGTCCAGAACCATGCCCTGAGGTAACTGAAGGCTCGGGTCCTTCACAGAGATGCTCTGGTAGCCAGCCAGAGTATCTCCATGGCTAGCCCTTGCCCTGGTGCTGAAGCACACTGCCTGCCCATGCAGGGAGCTGGACCCAGCCTCTGTTCTGGTATGTAGAGGATAGGGGGGGAGGGGACTAGTCAGGGGACCCCCACTGGCCCCATCCCCTACCTGCCTGCCCCCCGAGCCCCTTTGATCACTGCCTTGCCTGGCCCCAGCATCCTAGCAATTAAAAAATAAAATAAATTTTAAAAAGTGCCATACTCGCTGGCAGTAGCAGCTGCTGTTGGGGTCACTGGGGCCTCCTGGTAGAGCCCCCCTGGGCTGCGGGGACTGGCCCCGACTGCCTGGCTCCCATACTGCCACTGCCCCGTTGCATGGGTTCAGCTGGCATCAACAGGTCACTGCGTGGTTCTGTGCGCTGTCAGCCAGCTGGGGCCACTAAGGCTGCATGGTTCTGGGCCCCAGGTGATGGCCTGAGCAGTCCTAGCTGCCTGACAGCAGACAGATGTGTGGCGCCCTGCCGACCCCAGCCACACTCGCGTGATGGGGCAGTGTGGGTGCCAGACAGCCGGGGCCGGTACCCGCTCCCCCTGCCACTGCCCTGTGCTGTGCAGAGGAACTCTGTCAGGAGGCCCCAGTGACCCCGATAGCTTCTACTGCCAGTGAGTGAATTTTTTTTTTTATATTTTTGTTTAGTCCAGGACTGCTGGGGCCAGGGAGGTGGCAGGAGGCAGCGCTTAGGTGCAGGCCTGGGTAGGGGGGCAATCGAGGTGTGGAGCCTGGGCAGAGGGGCTCTGCCAAGATGTTCCATGGCCCCTATAGCTGCTGCTACAACCAGTGAGTGCGGGGCTTTTTTTTTTGTTTTTTTGTTGGTTTGTTTGTTTTTTTTCTGTTTTAAGTGCTGGGATGCTGGGGCCAGCTAGGGGAGCAGGTGGCGGGGGGAATGTGACTCCTGTGGGTGGCTGTGGCCACTGTGTGGGGGCAGTCTGTGAGCTGTGCAGGGGGAGCTGCACCCTGCGGGGGACAGGGGACC
>NW_017729032.1:234696048-234697178 GCF_001723915.1 Gavialis gangeticus
CTTGCCTGAGGGCTTTGGTCTCCATCCCTTGGAAAACCTAGTTTAAAGCCCTCCTCACTAGATCAGCGAGCCTGTCTGTAAAGATGTTCTTCCCTGTCTTCATCAAGTGAATCCCCCCCCCCCACAATCTACCCACACACCCCACAGCTTGACAAGATCTTGCATTATACAACATTTTTGAAAGTAACCTCTTATTGAAGGTTCCTGAACAGATTTAATTATTATCACAAGTAATTGTTTGTAACAGTCTTGAAGCTTTATTCTGGAGCAGCTGGAAAAACAGTGAGAATTTCTAGAGGACAGATAGGAAAGTGAAGTGTAAGACATTTGTTATGGGACTTGCATTCTCTTATTCTTAGGTAACTCAAAACGGGTAATAGTGCAGCTCACTTGATGAAATCAACACATTTTAAAAAACTCTTTGAATATCAAATCAGTTAAATTTGAGGTGATCAGCTCCTGGTCTGTGGGCCAACTCTGGCCCATGGCACTCTGCAGGGCTTCCTACAGGTCCAGATATTTGGACTAAGTACAGATGGTTAAAAAGCCCAAGGCTGAATTGATTCAGTCTTTGCAGGTTAGTCTAAAATGTAGACATTAAATTGAAATAGATGTGTACAGCCATTAACCTTTTTGATTCAGGAAATGCAGCCACATATCTGTAGTGGCTCAGGCCAGAAGCCAGGGGGTGCTAGAGTATGGCTCTCTGGCACATTGCCAGCATGGTCTGTGTATTTGCTGCTTTCTGCTGCCTCTGCAGTCTCTGGGATTTGCAGTCCAGATGCATAGCAGCATGATTCTGTAGGGTTGCTCATCACTTTCTTTTCTTGCTTCTAGGTGCCTCTGGGACTTGTAGTCCACAGCTGCAGACAGCAGTAAGTCTGAATGAGGGAATGAGTGTTTAACACCCCCTCCCTGGCCCCAGACCTCAGCTAGGGTTTGCCTGGGGGTGGGGGCAGTCCCCCTCTTTGCAGACTGGGCTGCATGTGCAGCCTGGTTTGCCTTCCCCCCCACCCCACTACTCCTTTGTCTGCTAGCCCCCACTGCTCCAGCTAGGGGGCAGAGGGGTAGGGCCAACCCTTCTTTGCTGAAGCAGACAGCATAGCACAGCCCAGCCTAGAGCTGAAAAG
>NW_017729032.1:234702178-234706834 GCF_001723915.1 Gavialis gangeticus
CAAGGGCTGTTCTGTGGGGAGATGAAAGGGAGGGAGGGGGGATCCCTGCTTGAATAGCAAGCAGCAAAGGGGAGTGGGCAGGGGGAAGCCAGATAGACACTGCTGTGTCTGCAGTCTCTGCTGGAGCTCTGGCTAGGGAGCAGAGGGGTGGGACCAGACTTGTTCTCTGGAGCAGAGAGCACAGCCAAGCACAGCCCAGCCCATCTTAGGGCTGCAAAGCATCTGGGATGCTGGGGGACTCTGGTTTAACTTAAACCAGGAAGGGGTCTGGGACAGACATTGCATAAACTAGTTTGACCCAAATCCTGTTAAGTCTCATATTACATTCAAACAGGTTAATCTTAAACCAGTTTCAGCCATTTTGAAACTGGTTTATGTGTACTGAGCTTCTGTTCTGTTACAGGTTTAAACCAGTTTATGCTCATTTAAACCAGTTTATATGTAACTTCTGTCCCTAGCCTTGGCGGTGAGGGAGAGTAGCACCACTCCCCTGCAGCCAAATTTCCAGAACTATGGGGAGCGCTGGGCCCTGTGCACTGGATCGGGTACCCAATCCTTGTGTGTAGAGCCAGGCAGGGTGTGATGCCAGGCCCCAGAGCCCAATCCTGCTATGGGAGGGGGTGGCACAATGCCCCCAGGGCCGAATTTTAATGAAGGGGGTGGTGCTGGGCTCCAGGGCCTGATCTGCCCTGACTAGCCCCACACAACTCAATAACCTAAAAGGGCTAAAAGTTAAGGAACCAGTGAGTCAAATAGTAATTTCCTCGTCTTAAGTGCCACCCCCCCTCCCCCGCATTGTTGTATTAGCTACATCACAGTCACAAAGGATATAAAGTTTTCTGGACATCTTGTGAAACAGAATTAGGAATTCAGGAGTGTTTACCCTTTTATGCAATTATATAAAGACACTCATGAAACTGAGGAAATGGATGGTTTTATAATGTGGGGTTGGACTTAATCATAGTGGTGATAATTCTGCAGTTAAATTTTTAAGCAGGCAAATGCTAAATAAATTAAAATGTTATAAATGAAAAAGTTGACTAAATTAAATATTACATATTGTAGGAATGTTTGGATAAGTACAGATAGCTTAATCTGTCTCTTGTCAAAATTATCCCATCTGTCTTCAATTTGGAACAACATGGCAATCAAAACTTAGGAAATATCTCTTTATTGACAGAAGTAGGAATGAATAGGAATCAAGAACATTCCTATTTTAAGGTCTTACCAACTGCCTCAAAAAGAAGTCAAGTTAATATCTCTTTCTGAGATGTTACCTTAAGGAGAAATCAACAGTTAAAACTTACTGATTATCTAAAGCACCAAAATGTATTCTTATCATTCTTTCATTTTTGAAGACCTGCATGTTCTTCTTATCTTGAATACTGTTTTGAAATTATATGGATTCTTTTAATCCTAATTATGCATTTTAGACATTTAGCAATGCAAATAAAGCAGATTGCATGCTTTGAGATGTAGCTATTGCAGAACAGTCATCTCTGAAAGCATTCTGAAATATCTTTGGAGATCCACAGCTCAAATCTCTTTGATTTATACAAAAAGATTACTAGTGAATGAAAGGTGAAGTGATGTCAATTTGCAACTTGATAAAGAATCTTGTAATCTTATTGGAGTGTGGTCTTATGGTTTTGTTTAGAGAATGGTTAGTGCTTGGGTATGGTTGTTGGCATGGAATTTTGACACTTATTAAATATATATTTAACATCCGAAATATTTGGTCTAATTTTTACAAACTATATTACCATGGGCGACTGGTGCCTCCTGAGTCTGGGGGCACCACATCACTGATGGGGGGGGATGGGTCATTCAGTGGAAACAGGAAGTATACTTCCTCCAGCACTCGTGGTTTTGTGGCTGGTACTTCCAGGGGGTGCGTGGCTGATCTTTGGTGGTGCACATGCACCCCCTATGCATTGCCATAGTTGTATAGCACCCTAAGTTTCTAGTGAGTCAGACCTCTGTTATATGATTTTTATGGCAGCACAGTGGTGATGTCTGGGTATTCCAAATTGTCTTGTGCTCTACTAATGTGAAAACATCCAGTTAATTTATGTAATCTCTCACTTGTTCATTCCTGAATCTCATCTGAGCCCATACCCATTCTTGATGTTGATTGACAGTTGACCTTTTCAATGAAAACTGAAGAAAAGAAAAAATTAAACATTTCTGTCTTCTTGGCATTATCAATAGTTAAGTTTTCTTTTATAATTTGGTAGGGGAGCTACAGTCTTGGTCTTGCTGTTACTTCTTTTATACTACACATGTATCGTAAATATATTTATAAAACAGTCCATTTGCAGAAAATATTTTTTCTAAATAATTTTTCAAACATAATAAACTGGGAGGGGAAGGGAATGACTCTCATACAGTTAGTGAACAGAAGAAGAACTACAAACTGTCAAATTTAGTTGCTATTAACTTTTTCTTTCAGGTCTAATTGAGGAAAGATCCGAAATCAAGACAGTTTATATACTGATATGTTGAAATGTGAATGGAAGGTAATTCCAGGCAGTGTCTTGGTTTCATAGACCATAAAACAGCCAGTTTGCACTTGAGGTCCCAACAGAGAGGCTATTCCAGAGAGTACTGTAGTCATATTAGTCTGATTTGTATTTTGCCATGTGGCTCAATCAACGAGAGCCTCCTGTTCAGCAACAGGCGAGTTAAGAATAATGATTTAAGAGGGGCTTATGTTCTTTAGATTAGCTTATTAGATAGTTTCATCAAAGTAAGGTGCTTTTGATTTACACTCGGCCAGGGAATGTGGTCTTCAAAGAATTGTCTCAAATGTATTAGATAAAAGTATTTAGCGCTTTGCAATTTCAGTACAGCCATTCATTCACAAGTGAAAAATTGCCAGTAAATGCACAATTAATTACATGACAAGTTAACTTTGGCAGTTCATTTCTGGATCAGATAAAACAAGTCACAGCTTTTTCATCTTAGTTAATGATGTTGTAGATCTCTATGAGAGCGGTGTGAGGGTCATATCATTAAAATGCATGAGTAGAACTTGGTTTCCATTATCTTAATGGAAATTCAGTTTATTTCTTGCCTATTTAAATAAATTGCTGTTGGGGAGAAAAAGTTGCCAAAGGTTTCAAAAATCACTTTCAAAGTTGAGCAACAAATGACATCTAAATCCTTTGGTACAGTTCAAACAAATAGTGACCATGCTAAAAGCAGCCTAAATAAAATAACATTTTTTCAGTAGCAAATACAGATATCCTTGAACTACATAAATGGAAAAAAGAAACCCTTAAAAGTGATGTTTAAATTACTTTGGTGAACTGTGGTTTTATCTTCCTGCTGACATGCAGAGTTGTTCACATCTAGTGCGGAATTTTTAATGTATTCTTTTATATATGGTACTTCCTATATGCTATTTGCAACTCATTGCATGTTCCTTTCAAGAAAGTTTGGCATCCATAATTGTTACTAGTAAATCTTGCTTATAATTTTGGCATGCAAATACTGGCAGAGATGATTATGGCACCATACTTCAGAATATTGTAAAGCTACTACTGTATGTCTATATGCATGTGCCAAAGTTTGTTCCTACTAGTTACTTGCACGCATTTTTTTTCTGTCTAGTACAGTATTTTAAGTGGCTCACTGAAATCAATGAAATCCTTTTTTTTGATTTGCTAGATGAGTTCCATGCCCTTAAAACAAGTCAGAATTCAGGTTCCAGCCCCAGATCTGAAAATTCAGTAGGAAATTTCCTGACCAAAGGGATCTCCATTAAGTAACATGATTTTAATAAGGGGCAGGTGGAATTGCATTCCTGAGTGTCAGCACCTAGATGATGACACTAATACATGGGAAGAAAATGCATTTTTAACCTTTCCTTATACTCTAGGAATTGAAAAATATAGAAAACAGAAATGGGACCTTTGTTATATTTAAAATTTGGTCAGGCTGGTTGTATAAGCTACCCAAGTTCAACAGCTTGACTTTATTTGAAAGAAGCTCAGCATCTTCAGCACTCATTGGAACATTTACATATTCATCAATTTATGTATGCATTGGACAAAATGGTTATGCGTACTGATTGTTTATAACTGACCTGGCTAATACTTGAGGCCTAGGGTAAAATGCTTGAATTTTTTAAGTCAACTAAATATGTCCTCCTCCTCATACAAATCTGAAAATAGGCTATATTAGAAATGATATCATATACAACCTGGACTTATAGAAAATAAACAGACAGGAGTCGCTGAATAGCAACAGGGCATCATGGTAAAATATGTTTTGTTGTAGCCAGATCGTTAGGTTACTTGTCTACATAGCTCATTTGCTTCTTGATGTTCTTTTGTCAATGTTCTACTAAGGCTGTTACTCTATTCAAAAAAGAAAAAAACCCCCCTGCTTCTGAAGCCATGCTTGCATTTTGTTTTACGACTTGAATCTGCATTCCCCCAAAGCTTCCTTTTAGAAGACTGAGCAGTTAAGTTACTTGAATTCAGGTCAGGGTATCATAGAATCATATCATAGAAGTAGGGTCGGAAGAGACCTTGTAGATTTTCAAGTCTGACCCCCTGCCTGGGCAGGAGAAAAACTGGGCTCAAATGACTCCAGCCAGGTAGGCATCAAGCCTCTTCTTAAAGACCACCAGGGTAGAAGCCAGCACCA
>NW_017729032.1:234708054-234708665 GCF_001723915.1 Gavialis gangeticus
TGAGGTCTGGAGGCATTCCCCTCGAGTCCATCTTGCATCACAGTGGAGAAGTCCCAGTCCCTGCACAAGAAAACGGAGGTGAAGAATTGGTTAAAGAGGTCTGCTTTCTCCTCTGGTGCAACCACCAGATTGCCCAGCATATCTTGCAGGGGCCCCACATTTCCCGGTGCCGCCTTCATCCTCCCTATATATTTGAAAAAGGACTTTTTATTATCTTTGATCTCGAACGTTAGTCCTAGCTCTATGTCCACCTTAGCTTTCTTGACAGCCCCCCTAGAGGCCCGAGCAGAGGAGGTATACTCCTCTTTGGAGATTGCACCCCCCCCTTCCACTGGATGTACACCACCTTCTTGGCAATTGGGCATTCCCAGAGGCCCTTGGTGAGCCAGGGGGGCTTTGGGGCACTCTTGCTCCCCTTGCTTCTTGTTGGGATGGTCACCCCTTGGGCCCTGAGTATCTTCTCCTTAAGGAACGACCACTTATCTTGGGCACTGAGTTCCTCTGCTCTCTAACCCCAGCGCCCCTCCCGCTAATCTCAACTCGTTGAAGTTGGACCTCTTGAAGTCTAGGGCTACTACCTTGCTGCAGGCCCTTGACACCCTGCGCTGGAT
>NW_017729032.1:234713665-234715744 GCF_001723915.1 Gavialis gangeticus
ACTGTTAGATCCCTCTCCCCATGGCCCCCTTGTATCTTGACCCAGAGCACCTCAGCTTGCCCCATTCTGCTGGCAGAGGATGTGTATTGCTCTCTGACATAGAGTGCCACACCCATACCTTTCCTTCCTTCTCTATCCTACCTGTAAAGCCTATAGCCCCTAATGCTAACTGCCCAGTCGTGGGATGAATCCCACCACGTTTCTGTAAGCCCTATTATGTCTGGGTTTGAACGGGCTGTTCTGAGGGCGAGTTCCTCCTGTTTGTTCCCCATACTACAAGCATTGGTATATAGGCATTTAAGGCCTTGCATAGCTGCGTGTACCACCCCCCGATTTGGGAGACTGGACCCCTGTTTCTTACCTGGGCACTCCTTGCATTTGTCACCTGTCTTGCTTGGGTGGTGTCTCCTCATCTTCCTGTGGCCCCCTCCCCCGGTGAGGCTAGTTTAAAGCTCGCCGTATGAGATCACCCAACCTGGAAGAGAAGACACGCTTGCCTTTAGGAGAGAGGTGAAGCCCATTCCACCCCAGCAAGTCCCCTGCCCGAAAGCATGGGTCATTATCTAGGAACCCAAGGCCTGCCTGGTGGCACCAACTGCATAAGCGCCGGTTGACCTCGCCAATGCAGGCCTCATGTTGCCATCCCCGCCTACTCACCGGAAGAAGAGAGGAGAATACCACCTGCACTCCTGTCATCTTAAGCTTGTCCCCCAGAGCTTTGAATTCCTTCATAATGTGGTCAGGGTTGCCCCTGGCCACGTCATTTGTTCCCACCTGGATGACAACCATGGGGTACTGGTCTGCAGGTCGGATGTAGGCCGGGATCCTTTCCGTGATGTCCCTAACCTGAGCCCCAGACATGAAGAAGACCTCTCGCACCATGGGGTCAGGCCAGCAGATGGGACCTTCCAGTCCTCGTAGGATGGAGTCTCCAATGACGAGGACCCGGTGTTTCTTCCTGCTGGTGTTCACTCTCTGCCCATTCCTTGTCATGTGGGAAGTGGCATCATCCTTGCCAGAGGCAATTTCTCTGTCTTTCTCTGTCGCAGCTGCCAGGGCGTCAAACCTGTTCCCCAGGTGAACCTGGGGAGCTTCCACCACTCTAGGCCTAGCAGCTCTGGATTTGGACACCTTCTGCCACTCCTGCATTGGATGCGTCTCCTGTGGGGGCTGTACAGTGGGCGACCGGGCCTGCAGAGAACAGAGATGGGCATCAATTTCATCCTCTGCATCCCTGATCCCCCTCAGCATGCTCACCTCAGCCTGGAGCTCCCTCATTTTATGTCTGGGTATAAAGCAAATGAGGTAGGAACTTGTATTTCAAGTTTTTGATGGCTTCCATGGTTGGGCGAGCAGCATACCGGTTACTATTATTGTGAAGGAGCAATATTCCTTTCATTAGCATTACACAGTGCCTGCTTGAAATGGCTGGCTTCAGATTCTTGTTGAACAAGTAATGATAACCTTCTTGTTCACTGTGACCACATGCTTAAGAAATTTGTTGCAAGGATACCATTGATACTTTACAAAACTAATGATGTTTTTCTAAAAGGCGAAGCTTTTCTGATTGATATCAATTATTGGACTAACTGACTTGGACAAGCTTTTGAAGGCACCATGTTTTCCTCTGGTCTGAAAAAAAAAGAGCATGTTGCCTTCAAAAACTTGTTTATCTCAAGTATGTAGTCGTTCCAATAAAATATCGCCCACAAAAATTCCTTGCCTTTTTTATGTTTCCTGGATCATCATGACTATGTCACTCAAACTACTGCAACGTAGTTTTGTGCTATTCATACCCTTTGCTCCTCAGAAATGGACAATGGAATGCAACCCTTCTTTGGTGCAATCAAGATCCATAGCTGCCAACTTTATTTCATGTTACAGATCTCTCAAACAGGAAAATCTGCATTTGTATTGCTAGTTAAATTTTCTGTTACATTGCAGATGTCCTGCTGCCTTTTTTTTGACTGCCCTTCATAATTATTAAGTAATTCTAATAATTCTTACAGATTTCATTGTCATGATCACAGAACTGAAAACTAAATATCATATTGTTAATCCTCCCCCCCCCCCCCCCCC
>NW_017729032.1:234715870-234725740 GCF_001723915.1 Gavialis gangeticus
CCCCCCCCCCCCCCCCCCGACTTGCTTCTTCCTTTATGAAACTTTTATGTGAAGGAGAAATAATACTAAAAAGGCTGCTTTATTTTATCTCCAATTTCTGGAAAATGTGCTGAATTTTATAGCACACAATTAAATCTGTTCTTGTTCAGCAAAGGACTTAAGTCCAATTCAAGTCAATGTTATATGAAATTGTTCATTAAAGTAAATTTGTGCTTTACATGCTTTGTTGAATAGGCATCTATGATGGTTGTTGTCTTGTTGGACAGCTTGAACATTATATATACTAAAGCCTGTGGAGCTGTTATAATTAAGCTCCTAGAAAGCATCACATAACTTTTTTCGAAGTTTGTTTTTAGACGTGCCGGTCTCCAGTCTTTAAAAACTTTTTGTTGTGAAATATTAACAGTTTTAGTACTTGACAAAATAAGGAAAGAACAAGTTATAAATATTTGGATAAGAGAGGGATTCAAGACGGAAGAATCTGATGAACTTCACCCTAGAGTACTTTAGCAAGCAAGTGCTTGCTATTGGTGATTTTATCTTTTGAGAACATACAGAGAATAGGGGTCAGATTAGATCCCAGAGGACTAGTCAAGGACTAACATAATCCCGTCATTAAACACAATGGGTGGAAAAAAGAGGTAACCAGGGTTTTGTAGACTGGGCGTGCCCCCACATGCAGGGGTGTATATTTGCTGTGGCATATATTTGTGTTGCTGCTTTGTGCCTCGGGGTACGCTTTTGCACGTGCACACCGAATTGTCCCAGGTGGGGTAGGGCACCTGTACTGGCCCCAACAGCCTTACCTCTGGTCCTGGGGGCCTGTCAGGAGAACAGCAGCACTGATCTAGCCACACAGAACCTGACTGGCAGCCGGACAGGGCCACATTAACCATTTAGTTGGCCCTAGGCAAACAAACTTGTGGGCCCTAGCCTGGTTGAGACCGCACCCCAGAGCTGCCACCCATGGGGAGCAGGACTTGGAGTCACTGCTAGGAAATGGCCACCACCATGGCGAGACCAGCAGAGAGAAGGGGAAGGGGCAGGGGCTGTTTGTGCCACAGCCGCGGAGGGAGGGACCAGAGCTTCCCTGCAGCTTGGAGCCCTAGGCATGTGCCTAGTTTGTCTATATGTTAATCTGCCCTGCAGCTAGAATGTGGTTCTGAATGGCCAGGCTCTGTTTCTGGCAGTGCATGCTGCTGCCATGATAGCCATGCCCCTTTTTTCCAGCCTTTTTTTTCTTCGTTTTGATACTAGGACATCCCAGTATCAAATTTTGGCACAGTTGCACATTTGTTGCATACAGCTTGCAGTGCCACAGACAGGTTTGCAGTGCTGCAAAATGGATGTGCACACTCATCTGGACACACACATTTATTAAACAATTAATTTAAGTACATAGAAGATGAGACAAAAAAAATCTAATGCATTTGTCAAGACCAGATTGTGTTGAACCAATTTGATTTCCTTGTTTGACAGGATAACTGTTTAGTGGATAAAGGGAAAGTAACAGACATGCTATATCTTGACCTTTATCATGCTCTTGAGACTGTCCCACAAAAATGTCACTAGCAAGCTAATAAAATATTTTCTAGATGTACTCACCATAAAGTGGCTTCACAACTGGAAGTCATTCTTAAGAGTAGTTATCTGTGTGGTCTGCTGTCAAAAATAGGTGGGTGTTTTCATGTGGGATTCTACAAAAGTCTGTCCTAGGCCCAGGTTTATTCAGTATTTTAATTAACCACTTTGGTACTAATTGCATCTGTTTGCCTTTTTTCTTTCTTGTCCTTCTTACATGTAACAGTTATTGACCCACTGCACAGTTTAGCACTGCTCTTAAATAGACTCTCCTTCTTTGCTATGTGCTCAGGCTAAAAAGTTCTACAACAATTGGTCATTCCTGCCCCTTTATTGTGGCCCCCAGTATAGAAGTTTATTATTTCTGTTATGAGTTGATACTGAGACATGGGCAATATTAGGGCCCCCCACATTTCATACTGACTGAAGGACTACACCTGGGAAGCCAGTGTCAAGTCTCTTTTCCTGGACAAGGAGGCTATTTGGAATATAGCATAACAGGCATTCCCTGGGCAATCCCAGATTAGTGCCCAGAAATATAGAATTATCAATTTGGAGCAGACTACTTGAGAACTCAAGCGAATCACAGGCACATAGGATTCAGAGACCCTCAAGTCCTGTTCCCTTGCATTTTCAGGCAAATACTTGTCCAAAAGGGTTCACAAGGATTCCTACTTGGGTCCATTTTGCATACCACAACTACAGAGGAAAGTGGTAGTATTTGTAGTGGTAGGAAAAAGCACAGAAGCCAAAGAATGTATTCATGGTTGGGGGAACAGGAAGGGAAATGCTGCCTGGTATGAGTCTTAGAACAGGCCCTTCTTTGACCTTACTTTAGTTATGGTAATGCCTTTCTTATGTTTTATTGCTACCATTTCCTGTTTTAATTAATGTGTCTTGTCTTGCTCATCAGTGCATACTTCTCTAGGGGGTCATTTTAGTTTGTAATCAGAACCGCCTCCCTCTTTCCCCAGCTCATGTTTCTAGAACGCTTTGTAATTATAGTTTTGCTGATGCTAGGAAGTTCTGAAATTGCTCTGAATTTCTAAGCGTGAGTGCTGCTCTGCCCCCTTGTTGCTCTAATTGTTGTTATCTGACTCAGTGTTGTCCCCTGGGGCATGCACAATGATGGACACCTTCATGTCCTGAGATGAGGACTGAGGTACATGTACTTAAGGAAAGTAAAAAGGCTGTGTGATTTGAAGGGTGTTTTTGCTTGCCTTCCTATGCTTTGCATGGTAATATAGTGTATGTTCAGCACACTGAGTATAAACGAAGTCTCGTGATGAATCATTGCTTCTTCCCCCCTCTCCAAGGTCCTAAACAGTGTGTTGATGTTTAATTTCTAATGTATGATGTGCATTTAGAAGAAAGTTGATGCTCCGTATCTAGATTGGAGGACTTAATATGTCAATTTATACAGCTAAGGGAGGCAAAGACTCCATATCAAGTGTTTGGGCACAGGGCCAACTGAGCATTACTGTCACATTTGATTCTTTATTAGGTACCATAAATGCATATTGGAGTTCAGATAAAATAAGAGCTGGCATAAATACAACCCTATTTTGTATGTTAAATGGGTTTAGACCAAGTTTTGGCTTGTTTACCTTCAAACAGATTACATGTAGAACAAAATTTATGTGATGGGTTATATATAAGTTGAATGCTGTGTGCTAATGAAAACATCAGTAATTTTATGAGTGATTTAATGCCACCTAAGTTCATTATTACAATTTTCTCTAGCAAAGGAGTCTCTAATTGAAAGGATTGTTTATTTCATTTTTATTACATATGTTACATTTGGCTCTGCTTTGCTGTCATTTGGTAGTTGATAATCCACTGTCTTTCTTCCTTGCCCTCATATTTTAAAATGCCAAGGAAGATTTTTTTTCTTTTGTTAGAAATGCCTGCTAGGATTCTGACCAGAATTCAAAGAGTTCACCCCTCTCCCTGGCAACCTTGGATCTAAAGAAGAACTTTTTCTTAAAAGCAAACAAAAAAAGCACTCAGTAAATCAGGACAGTAGGAGTCGCAAATTCATAATTTCCTACAACTTAAAAATTCCCAAATAGTAATTGCTACCAGTCGAGAATGTCAGGTTTAGTCGGCACATATTAGCATTGTTAGGTTCGTGGCTCCTGTGAAAAGCTTGCCTACTCCCAGGGCATGGACTTAAATGATTTCAGATGTCTGGACTAGCTGTTTTCTAAGGTGTGTGGCGTGTGTGTGTAAGTTCTTGGGTTCCCAGCCCAGGGCACTCTGAAGTGAAGAAACCATGGATCATAGAAGCCTGTTCTAAACTTCCAAGCTGCATTGTAAGGCGCTTGGAAGCTCCGAATGCTTTGGCTCAGTCCCAAAGTACATGGGTACCTTGTCCCTGAAAGCCGCAGTGATAGCCAGATCTTGAAGGGCTTCTGGAATTGCTAGGCTGCCAGCTTCCTGCTGCAGCACCAGGAACTGAACCCCAAGTGTAACTATGGCTTTCAGGCAAACCTGTGTCCTTAGACCAACGTGGCTACAACCAAAAAACCAGCAACTATGGCTTTCAGGCTCCTAAAACTCTCACAGTAGGGATCCTAGAAGACATTTATTTTGCTGTCCCAAACCTGCAGACTCTGCTAGTTGTGTTATCCCCAGTAGCCCCCTGAGAAACCAGTTTCTCGGCACAGTCAGTTTCTTAGTACGTTGAACCTGTGAAATGCATCGTAGAATGAATCAAGTTTGATATCACTATTCTGATGGAGGATTCCTACCCAGGCCTAGCACCAAGTACATTAAACTTCAGGGCTGCATTATTTCCAGTTTTAGTGATAGAAATCTTTGGTAGGATGCTTCACAACAGCAATATGCATAAGATAAGGGGAAAAAAATGCTCTTCAGCATGTTTGTTACACCACTCTTCATGAATAATTCAGAAACCAGAACTGCAATTTTCAGTCTTTTCTAGAATGCATTTTTTCCATTTGTTCACCTTTCATCCCTTTCAAAAATCCAATCAGGTTAAGAGCATTTTAATGTACCTCTGATATGTACATTACCCAGGATTCTAGATTAAAGTAGAAGAAGGTTCTTGTGACCATTATAAATGAGTTCAAGGGTTACTCTGGGAATGATATATAATTAGTTTCATTTAGTATGCATTTTGATTGAAATGCTTTCCAATTAAAAAGCAGATCCTCTAAAGAGCACCTTAGATACTAGGTTACATACAGTACATTTCTGACTACTAGAGAGAGAGTTCAGTCAATCAAATCATTTGTTCCCCATTAGGAATCATGAACAGATCACTCATTCTCTTTATATGGAAACTTTTTTAATAATAATTAAACAATGATCAAAGTTGCATGACCCTTGCAGTGCTTGGTTTTTGTGAACTGTCCTGGTTGATTTGTATGTGGAGGATGCTCAGGTTTGGCAATAAAAACCTATAGATGTAGTTATGGAGAGATCGTTTCACAGTGAACTGGCCCATATTAGTTTAAATTAGCACTCGTGTGCCCAATACACATACGGTCCCGTCCCCCCCTTTTTTTTAAATGGTCCTTACACTCTAATGAGTATGACTAGTCAGGGAATAAAGTATGGTGGGAAGGAGAATATGGTTCATAGCAGTGGTGATAAATCTCATGGGCTGCCACTGCAGTTGAGTGGAAAGCCTGAGGACAGAGAGAGAAGGTTTTTATTTATTTTTCTTTTGTCTGACAGATCAATGTAGGCTGTGAAGGCCTGCAAAGATCCCAGATAGAATGGCCAGTTAGTGGCTCAAAGCAGCCTGGAAAGCGAAAGATGATTAAGTAAGAAATGACTTCCAGTCATTTAATGTTTCCAGAAATTAATTGCAAGTTGCTCCCCCACCAACCCTCCCCCCCACAAAAATGAAGTTTTACTAGAAAATGTTTACCTCCACTAACTATCCTGCAGCAAACATCTGTTTTTAAGCTTCTAATTTTTTTGCTTTTAAAAACGTAGAAATAAGAGCAGTTAATATTTTTAAACAGTGTTGAAATAGCCCCTTTGTAGCTGGGATTTTGTTTTTAAAAATTATTCACTTACTGAAATTTGATTTTTGAGTTGTATTATTTATGACCAGTTCATCTTTTTAAACTCTTTTTCAGCAGTCTTGCTATGCAGTGAAAAAGGTTTAAAGTTGAGGAATAGTTCTGGTAATAACCAATTTTATTTCAGTAAAAATGCTCTCTCTTTTTATAAATACACAATTTGAAGCAAGAAGTGTTCTTTAATTTACGGGCAGTCAAACTTTTAATTTAATAGTAACTTTAGAAATAATATCATGCACTTTGTAGCTACTCCAGAAGTTATAAGTAAATATGAACTTTGCTGTCACTATAATGCTACTATATTTGATATAGAGATTACTTGATTGAGTTTTGGGGCTTTGTAACAGGGAGCTTAGGGCTCCTGTTACTTTAAGGGGAAAAAACTGTGGCAGAGCTTAGAGAGCAGAAGAGAGGCTAGCTATAACAGGGTAAGCAGCAAAGAAACAGCTCCCTGAGCCGGGAGCAGCACATTAAGGAAAAGGGGAATACCTGCAGCCAGTCTAGGGAAATCTACATGGAATAAGCTGGCTGCAAGGGAACAGGCAGCTAAAAGACGGAGCCTAGCGTAAACATCAAGAGTGCTGCTAAAACTGCAGCTGTACGATGTCAAGGTGACCCTGAGGAGAAATGGTGGGCAGTTAGCTAAGGGAGGCCACCTGACCAGGAAGGAGGGGGGGGCAGGGCTTGGCAACATAGAAACTTTTTGCTTGAGCCAGGGAGGCAATGTGACCCTGGAAACTCCAGAGGAAGCAGCTCTGGAGCAGGTGAGATGCGGAGGAGTTTCTGATGGACACTTGGACTGCCCTGGGGCGGGCATGTAGGTGGAACGTGGATGGACCTGCAGGGAAGTATGACTAGGGGTGGAGGACAGTTTTATGCGAGTCACCCAAGGAGATGCTGTTGGGGTTAAGAAAGTGAGGAATTTGTGTTTGTAGCCAAGAAAGCTGAACCTTTCCTTACAGTTATAATTGGTGGTTTGGGTTGGGACTAGCAGGTGTGATGGGATATCTCAGTAATGCCAGAGAGGCATGTGAGGCTTGAGCCTGCTGGGGTAGGTAGCAAGCTTGCAGTATAGCCCAAGAGGGTGAGAACCAGGACAGAGGCCTAGTGAGGTGAGAGAAAAGAGAGAGAGAGACATAGAGATGGGGTCGGGGACCCAGTGCCTGAGAGGGGCAGAGATGGGGCGAAGGGCCCAAAGCCTCAGAGAGGTGGAGTCGGGGTTAGGGACCCAATGGCCAAGAAGGGCAGAGACTGACTAGAGCATTGAAGCCTGACAAGGCATAAGATATTAGCCTGGAGCTGAGTGCCTACCAAACTAATTGACTGGTAACACTTGTGAGGCATAGGCATGGCTGTAGGGGAGGCTGGAAGCCATAAATAACCGGTAAGGCACGTGGTGCCCTGCAGCACCTATGTGCCAAGAGGGCCAACATAGTGAGAGGGTTAGATTAGGACCAGCAGGGACTGAAAGGAATCTGCTGGTGGGATGACAAAGCATAGCTTGCTCTAGGACCTTTGGGCAATCTCCCTTCCAAGGAGTGGCAGGCCAGAAGGAATGGAGGATGCTCTAGAGCCAGAGCAGGGCAGGAGCTGCATGTCCACCAAGGGGTATCATGGCACCCCTGGAGCACTGGTCTTGTTACAGGCCTGTTCTGAAGAAGACCAGATGAGAGTTTCTTATACTTAATCCTGGAAGTGCTCTTTATAGATTTACCATATTTACTTAAATATAAGATGGAGGTTTTTCTCCCAATCAGCATGGATGGGGAAGCCCCTCATCTTAGATTCATATAAAAAGTGGAGGGGGGCAGGATTGGCAGGCAGCTACTACAGCTCTGGCTGTGGCCACAATCCTAGATTGGGGCCAGTCAGACCCACAACAGCTTCCTTTCCCCGTCGCTTCTGTCTCTTTCCCCTGCTTTACTTTTGGGCACAGCTCGGCTCCTGTTCAGGCTGGATTTCCTCCCAGGCACAGAGCACATAAAAACTTTGACTGGGCAGGAGACAATTGGCAGGACTGATGTTGCTGAATGGCCTGTCAGGGGCCATGCTTCCACATACTGTGCTCCATGATCCAGGAGGGAATCCAGCTCTAGCGGTGCCTAGCAGTAGGCGAGGGGAAGGAAAGGCAAAGACTGTCAGGAGCAGGGGAGAAGGGGCAGGAATTCTGGGGAGCGTGGGGAGGGGCAGAGACTGGGATGTGGAGGGAAGCAGCAGAGGTGTTGGGGGGCTGGAGGTGGTGGGGGTAGGAAGGCAGGGAGAAGGGGTGGGACAGGGGAAAAAGGTCTACCTGACCCCCTTCTTCTCCCCCCCTGAGCCACTGGCTTCCCTGCTGTAGTGGCGGGGAGCTAGGTGGGAGGGGATAAATCTATGGCAAATGTCTGATGATTAGATTCTGTACCTGGAAAATTATAACAAATTTTATAAATTTTCTATATGTAGAATCTAATTATTGGGTTAAATTCAGGGTCATCTTGGATTTGGGTAAATATGGAAGCTGATAAATATGGGTGCAGACAGAAGTGGTGATTTTTCACCTGATCTGGCCACAGAAAGCAGTCTATACCCATGACCAAACACAAGTGCATGGCTGCAGACAGCTTCCAGTTTTACTGGGAATAGGGCAGAAGAAGCTAATGGTATTGTTTTTCATATCCTCTGAATATGGCTGCCTAGCAGGGAGAGGGAGGCTCAGTGCAGCGTATCTGGGAGGCTTTGCTCACTTCCCCTAGGTGGGAAAAGAAGCACTCAGACTGGGAATGACCTAAATTTCTAAGACCTGTACCAACACCCACAGTTCTTGAGTGGAGAGCACAGCCACCTCTTCTTCGGCTGTAGCTGGAAGGCACTAGACACAGCACAAACACTGACAACACCAGCAATGGTCTTTAGAACTAACCGCCTATTCTGCTGTTACTCCATTACAGGTCTCTTGAGGATTTCCTGCTTATTTTAAGCCGGTGTCTCCTGAGAGAGCTGACTCTTTTGGGTCCATGTCACCCTATGCAGTGGAGCAGAAGTATAGTCCCTTGAATCCCTAGAGAAGAACCTTTCTGAGATCTAGAAGGGAAGCAAAGTAACCCCAGCTTTTTTTTTATGGACACAGAGGGCATGTCTACATGTGGTATTAATTCAGCTGAATAAACTCTGGTGTAGTTCATGCTGGAGTTTATTGCTTCTGGGTGCTATATTTACATGTGCACCTAGTACCATTCCATTTGAGCCAGGTCAGAGCAGCCCCACGTGGCAGGGGCCCCTAGGGTTAGCCTGCCAGCCCAGGGCTGCTCTGACCTGGCTCAGTGTGCTGTGGAAGGGCTGGCTGGGGCACAAGGGTGCTTCAGTGTGGGGCTAGCCAACAGGCTGCTATCCTAGCTTCTGTCAGTTACTACTGAAAAGAATGCAGGTTGTTTGGTGATTTGAGGTGGAAGTACAACAGAAGAA
The DNA here is from genome assembly GCF_001723915.1 of Gavialis gangeticus. Lineage (NCBI taxonomy): Eukaryota > Metazoa > Chordata > Crocodylia > Gavialidae > Gavialis > Gavialis gangeticus. The sequence continues at coordinate 234,724,951 of NW_017729032.1, forward strand.
AACAGCCACCTTGAGTAGTAGAATATGTTTGGAACACTGAGACTGACTAGGTACAGATGTTACCTACATTGTGTGTTAAACACGGCAGAATGTGCTCTAAAGCTGTAACTGAACAGATGTTCACAGCTGTTTAGAATGCTTTAAAAATGGAGGATAGTGCTCCAAGTTAACCCTTGATGGATGTGTATTAACCTAAAGTGCTTTCTATTAGAGTGCTTTATTAAATGTCTGCCAGATCCCATTGATGGCTAACTTAAGGGCACAATCACCCTCATCAGTGACAACCTCTGATCCCAGCCCAGACCGCAGCCTGGCAGGCATGGGGAAAGGGGAGTTTCTGTCCCCACTGCTGCCCTGGGCCTGCGGCATGCTGCAGCCTGGCTGGTGGGAGGGTTGGGGGGATGTGGAGGAAGGTCTCCAGGGACTCTCCTTGCAGCTGCCCCTGCTGGGTTACATAACAGTGCAGCTCAAGCAGAGGGACTATAGGAAGAGGGGTCTGGTGTCTCCACCCCCACAGAAACCCTGACCAGGCTCTGAACCCTCCCCAGTGAACTGTTCAGTTTGCTTATGCTCTACCTTATAGTGCTTTAAGTTAAAGTATGATAGAGAGCTCCTGCCAGGGGCTTTTTGAACATCTGTACTTAGCTTATAACATCAGTTGCTTCCAAACTATTCAAATGATTGCTGATTGGCCTGGTGCTAAGATACCTCCACTTTGAGAGAAAATAGCTACTGCTAGCCACTGAAATAAAGATCCAGTTCCTGGGAGGGTCAGTTAGACACCCATTGG
>NW_017729032.1:234730740-234751934 GCF_001723915.1 Gavialis gangeticus
TAGGTAATCAAGCTGAATTACGATATTCAAGAGGCTTTTATTATTTATTTAAAAGGGGTTGGTTTATTTGCAAAGTGGTATCCTTAAATTTTTGTAAGCAGAGTGTTTTGAGAGTTGCCATTGGTGAAATCAGAGTTCAGGTGCGATTTTTGCTTCCAAAATGCCAGTGGCCTGAAGTATCCGTTGTACCATTGGACCTTAGCTGTTGAAAGCAGGAAATCTTCAAGTAAGTACAGATGAAATGTCTCGTTTAAAAGGCCAGGTATCTTAGGCTGCCTATATATACGCAGCCTATATAGGTATATACACCCAGGTGCGAGTTGGAGAGGAGTTTTAATTAGAGCAGTTCCTGGAGATCTACTCTAATTAAAATACCTTATCATCACGTGTATGAAGCCCCCATGCATTTAAAAATGACCATGTAGTATTTTAACTACAGCTTATTCATGGGCGGGGAGAAGTGCTTAATACATGTGACACTGCAGTGATGCTGGAGCATTCTAATTAGGATAAGGAGCAGATTCAATGAATAGTCTGCTTGTTAGTGTTCTAATTAGAATGCAAATGAGTATGTCGATAGGCAGCCATACTTTTCAAATATTTTGTAGTTTTTAATTTCTGTTCTAGATGTACTGCATGTTATATCATTACGGATCCAAGGCTGAATGCTGCTTATCGTTCTAGGCCAATATCTGTTTTGTGAGAGGAAAAAAACAACACATATATATGGGGGTGGGAGGGGAACACTTTATCTTGGAAGGTTTTTATTTTGATGGATTTTTGTTTTTATAATGGCAGCTTTTTATAGCGGATGAGAAGCAATCTAGGCAAAAATGGATTAGTGAGTGGAGTGTGATTGAAGCATTTAAAGTTGCTGGGTGTGACTGCAGGAAGTCAGATTAATCACTATCCTTATGGTGTGATATGTGCACCAATACCAAATTATTTCTGGTGTTCTGCACGTTGGAAGTTGACACTGTGCGTAGAAAATATTTCTATCTGAACAGAATTAAATGTTCAGAAAATTAAATGCAACTCTAATAGTGTGTTCTCAGATGATAATGAGATGTACACACTTTGCTCGATACAGTTGGGTCCAAATAAATAGTAATGTTAAAATAAAATAATCCAATCAAACATCTAAGTAACCCGATTGCAAATCTACAAATGATGATCCCTGCCATCCACAAAACTCCTTTTGTAAATAATGAATTTATTTGAGAGACTCAAGAATGAGTTCTAATAGATTAGTATTACATTATGGAAAATGATAGAAGTCTTTCAAGTTTTTTCTATTTCACTATTCCAGAAGTATTAAGTAAGCTTTTATTTTTGAGTACTGTTTCTGTACTGTTTCTGTTTTCTGTACTGTTTCTTTGTCTCAAGAAACTTAAAAAAAAAAAAAAAGATAATTTCTCCTTTTTGTCTAGTCTCGTATTTCTTGACAAAATGCCTAGGACATTTTCATGTCTTTCATTGGCATCTTAGTAAACCTTTTTTAAGCTGGGACAGGACCGCAAATGGAAAATATAGGATTACATATTCTTGTGAACCGTTTTGATTTTTGCTTTCTGAAATGTCTCTTTCATGTTGCAACTCTTATTGATTTGATCATTTGTAACTTCTGTTTCCATACGGCTGAAGAGGTCAGGGTACATACTTGGTTTGTATAGCTTGAGGAGAAAATTGATTTTTATGCTGTTTCATAAATACTTCATTCAAAATCTTTCTGGGCTCACTGACAATCTGGACTGGTATTTTGTTTCAATTCATATATATCATAAATATTTGTTTAAAGTGTGTGTGTACACACACACACACACACACTTTAAACAAATATTTATTATGTATATAAGCACTGACTAACATATTAAACACTCATTTTGGTATTGTCCAAATTGAAATGGCAAGGGGGTGGGGTCAGGGGGAAAAGGGCAGGAGAAAAAAGGAGGGAGACTCTCATATATTCAATTTATTTATTGCACCAAAAAAAAACACTGAGTGCTTTTTTTTTTTTCTTATTTGGCTGAATTTAATTTCTATTCATAGTAGAAAGACTAGTCAATATGTATTTCATCTTTGCACAACCAAGTACTAAATCAATGTGCAGTAACTAGCACTGCTATGTAGTAGCGCCCACGCATGGGTTTTTACAGATGCTAACTGCAGTAGCATATTAGCACAGGTTTTGCCCAGTAAACTACTATGCAGTGTTATTAGGGTACTGTGCAGTTAGTGTCTCATGTTGACACACCCAGCTAAGGCACAAGCATATTGCACGGCTGCTCATTTGTTATGATGATTTCTTAGGAAATATTTACTAACTAGATAGGAAATAAATTTATCTGGGTAGAAGGGGCAAGCTTCCAGTCGTGTGTGTGCTGCTAAATGAAAACATTCTCATTGTGATGGGAGAGGAAGGGGTGCTATTATGCTGAGCCAGCTGCCTCACTGTGCCCAACCCAAAACCATGCTTTAGGTGTCTCTCTTGGGGCAACTACATCCATCCATCCCCCTTTCTGGAGACCTGCAAGCCTGGGGTAACGCTGCCATCACCCAGGCACTTGCCTCTTATTAGGGCTCTATGCAGCCTGGGGTACACAGACCCTGCAGACCTTGGGGGCGCTTTGCCCACTGGTAGTATTTCGGGTGCTCCTTGTAGCCTGAAGCCTCCCAGGATATTCTCAGGTAGGACAGAATTAGTTAATAATCAGCAAAGCTCTGCTAGGAGTGAAAGGCCTGTCACTCCCCTCAAGCATTCATAGCTGGGTGTGCTGTAACAGATCGGAGAGGGAGAGAATGGGGAGGGGGTACAGAGCAGAGAAATACTAAAAGAAGATGCCTTGACACAAACAGAATGGGCTTTGTAGGCCTCTTAAATACATGTCTAAAGTTCTACAACCCTAACTTACTAGCTAAATTTCAAGTAAGTTACTCACATATTCATCCAGAGGCTAAAAGAGCTCTGGAGGCTCCTGCTTGTTTGTGTCCCCAGAATGGCTGCCTGACCCCGTCCCAAAATGCCTGCTGCAAGACAAAGGGAGAACGAGCTCCCCCTTCCGTTTGGAATTTGCTTCAACCCAGCCACCTAGGTGACCAGGTTGGACAAAATCAGGTGGTGTGAAAAAACAGAGTGGGCTGGGCTGTCTCGGTACAGAGCTGAGGCAGATTGAGGAGGATTTCTTCACACTCATTGTGAAAAAGTTCTGTCCATTTAGGTTACTATTTTTTTTTTGTAAGTGTGTGTGTGTGTGTGTGTGTGTGTGTGTGTGTGTATGAGCTCATTAGGGAGATCTTTCCATTTCATTCTTTAAAATAGAACTTTCTAGTCTTGGAGAAATGTAACTCAATGTCTAGCATAATCTGTGCACAGTCTGTTTGGCCATGGATTAACTTTAAGGCCAAGTCTTTCTAAATTTATCACCCTCCAATATGTTACATTTACCCTTGGGGTACAACGCCCTAAACTGAAAATAACAAACCATATCTGTGCAACTTTTTGGGTAGGATACCAAGTACATTGGCTGATAGTGCCAATTAACCCATCACTTAAATCATCTAGCCCACCCACAGTGCTGGCTGGCTGAAGCTACACCACTTCCTCTAAGAAAAAATGTGCCTGAAATGGCTTCATGTGCTTGGAAGCCCTGCAACTAGGTGAGGTAGGTTTACCATTCAGATATTGCTTAAAGTTATATGAAGAGAGGCTGAAGGAGGTAGGCATGTTCAGCTTGTGGAAATGATGCTTAATAGGGGGCATAATAGCAATCTTTAAGTACCTGAAGGGGTACCATTACGATGGAGAACACAACCTCATCTCTATTGCTGCCAAGAATAAAACATGAACCAATGATCTGAAGTTGCAGCAAAGTAGGTTTCGAGTGGATATCAGGAAAAACTTCTTTACTGTTAGAACAAAGAGGCTGTGGAATAGGTTTCCTAAGGAAGTTATGGACTTCTTCATCATTGGAGGTGTTTAAGAAAAAGTTGGACAGGCATTGGTCTAGGAGTAACTGTGCCTATGTTCTACTAAGAGTATGTCCCAGGATTCTGGGTATTGCTGGTTGCCACATGGGGCTGAGAGGGATTTTTTTCCTATGTGTTAGGTTTTTCTTAAAAAAAAAGCTTTCCTCAGAAACACTTGGTGTTCATTAGAGCCAAGGCTGGGTATTTTGACTGGTGTGTACCAGTGCTTTTGCTAAGATCCAAACCCACAGGTTCCTGGTTAGAAGTTCTTGCCCCTCTGCCATATTTGGGCTCCAGAAAAATGTTATCCCATTGTTAGATTGGTATGAACGGGAAGAGCAGGGGTCGCCTTCCTCCTGTAGTGGGGATTGTGGCATCTCTCAATCGTATTTTAGTAACCTTTGCAGCAGTAGGGTATTGGTTGCTATAGTCCTCCTGCTTTACCTGTAGCAGATTAGAGTGTTATGTCTTATGGTATTTTGCCAGTGTTGACTGTGTAGCTTGTTTAATAGGTTAGGCAATGCATTTGTTTTGGATACGGCTGGTCCTGTCTCAGATGGGGTTAGACTAGATAACCTCTGGAGGTCCCTTCTAACGCTATTTCTCTATGTTTCTTCGTGAGCGTCTAGAGGGGATTAATTCCTTTTGGATTTCAGATGACATCCAAGCTTAGCAAAAGAAGGTTCAAGGGATTCATATTTTGCTGCAAAACAACAGTTTGAGCAGGTGGTACTTGATGCCATTAAACATATAGGTCACTTGGGAGAATGCTTAGTCACTGAAATGAATATTAATTAGGACAACTTCCTTGGCCAATTTTTTAAAGTAAGAAACATTTTCATGGTGGGGAAGCTGCTCAGACCCCAGAGAACTATCTTAATTGAAGAAAAGTGGTTGCAATTCACTACAAGGAAAACTGGTTACATTCAGACTTAGTAATTTTAGTAATTCTGCAATATTTCAGAACTGCTCAGAGCCCTACACTCTACTTAAGACTCAATGTTAAAACCATCTCATCCCCTTCTCACTCCCTCTTTTCAACAAGTACTTTGCTGAAGTACATTATTGAACTTCCAGGTCTTTGCTGGAATCTCTGCCAGTAGGTTGCTTGTCTTAAAATTCTCCCAGGGCTTCTTGGTGGGTAGGCCGCGTTGCATTGTGGAATCTGTGACCAGGAAAGATTTGAAAGACATTTGGTATTAAAATAATCATTCAGGTTGTGAGACAACATCCGTTCACAGTTTGCCTTATCACACTGTCTCTGTTTCCATTTGCTTTAAACTATTGAATAGAGACACAATCAAGGAGTTGCAGGTCATGCTCCTTTCAAGAGATTCTCTGCCTCAAGACTCCCCAAGAAGAAGTCTTATTGATTCTTTGTCTCCTGAAGGAACCTCTGAAGCCAGCTCTGGCTTCTTCCCTGATGGCTTCATAAGGGGCAAGTCTCTGGTTTTGAGACCATGGATCTTCTCTGTTCCTGGCTTTGAGGATGATCAGTAGTACTCCCACTTCAAACTCCTAATTTTTAGTCTGCTCCCAGGAAGGGTGGGCTTTGTTTTTTCAAAGAGAAAGTTGGAATGCTGATGTCCCAAATAGCACAGAAGTCTGCTTAGCTCAAAACTAACTGTCTTCATTATGCCAGTGCAGTTCCCTCTGGCCTTTTTGGGCTCCACTCTGTCTTCCCTGGGACTAGTCTCTTCTCTTTCCAGCTCCCTAAACATCACTGTTTTCCCCTGGTGGTACATTCATCTACACTCACAATAAAGCTCTTGCACAACTTTAATCTTAAACCAGAAACTAATGCTCAGCCAATCAAATGGAGTATAATGTTATAGGGAACCATTTCCCCTGGGGGTGAAACGGGCATCTAGATGTCCAACTTACACAACTCTTTACAGCCACAATGTACAGTAAAGCATGCTCGCATGGAGTTCCCCAGAATGTTCCCCACCAGAACTATGGGCTAGAATTCAACCCACTTAGTCTCCTTGGTCGTACAAGGTTTCTGTCTTGATACCCAAATTACTATTGAGGTAATGGCAATATAGCTGCTAAAAATAATTATGTGCCACCAGGACGGCACAGTAATGGCTATTACTACACCATGGGGGCACTTACAAACATGCCTGTTGTCTAGAAATCATTTTCTGCTGCTTGTAATAAGTACTATTACAGCTGATGTTTTAGCTGTAAAGAGGAATGGAAATGGTATGTGATTGTAAGCATGGAAGGTTGTGGTAGAATGTTGTAGTCATCATTTTTGGTGTTGCTTCCTGACTTCCCCTGTCTTTTCAGATACGTTTATAATAATATATGCATAAACCTGTATCACAAATACATTAAAAGTAAATAAATAAAAAGGGGGTGTGGGGCGATTTGCTAGCTCTGCCTTCTATAAAAGTAGCACAACAATTCTTGATATGGCCCTGCTTTCTTACTACTTACTGTTGCTTATAATATTGTCAACACTTAAATAGGAGTAAATTAGTTGTTTTTCCCATTTAAAAACTTCTGATAATACTTCAGTAAAGATGACCCGAGAACTTTTCAACAAGGTTGGAACTGTTGGTAGGCTGTGGCCTCCGTTTCTGTAATAAGTGTGCTTTCTACCATTTCTGTGACAATCTACACAAATTAGATCAAGTGATAAGCAGTTGAAAAACAAGTCTATATTGAGCACATCTGAACCATATAGAACTTCCCTGTTGAATTCTGTTAAGACTTTATCTGCACTGGTGTTAAAACTGAGCACACTTCATCCTAGGACAGCATGAGTGGGATTTGCCTTCCAATTGCAGTTCCCAGGTGCTCTGGGACATTCTGGTTTCAGATTTACTCTTCTGGACATGATGCCAGAAGGGCGAAACTGAGAGTGGCTGAATGAGGCAAGTGAAGAATGAGATGGCTTAGAATGGTGAAACCTGGGGTGGGGACACAACACTTTCTGGGAAAACAGATTGGGAAAAGAAGCCTGAGGAATGGAGCATATGATGATGGCAAGGAGGTGGGTTGGAGGAGAAGAGGTAGGTTAGGCCAGGTTTGGGGTCTGGAAAGGTATTAATGTGCTTGTCTGAGAAGAGACTCTTTATGCTTCAGCACCTGAAATGAAACTTTAGGTTCACAAGTCTCCTCACTCTTCTGTTGCCAGAATCCTATATTAGCATATAGCCTATCCTTTTATGTGCTGGACTTCACAAGCTATACTCCTACGATCGCTTCCTCCATTAGCTCTGGCAGAAGAACATGCGACAGAAGTTCCATCCCTGCTGATGAAAAATGTACGTGTTTAATATGGTGACGCAGGATGGATTTTGTTTCTCTGTGTGCGTTAGTAAGTTCCGTGTGGAAAAAGCTATAGTAAAATAAATCTATTAAAGAAGAAAAGTACAGGAGTTGAAAATAGGAAATGCTTTGTAATATTAATTTGGCCCCACGGGGTAAGCTTTGTGAGCCATTGTTCAATAATATTATCACGTACTATTTTTACTATTTTATCTTTTTCCTTGTGTAACAGGCTGTAACAGAAGGGATGCTTACCTGGAGGGGGTGTCCCACGGTGAGCCAAAACCCAGGCTGAGCCTGGGAGATGTTTGTCCCCTGGAGGACACCAGAACGAAAGGACTGGAGCAATTCTGTCTTCAGGCCCTGGAGACAGGGTCCCTAAGAGAGCCCCAGAAGTCCACAGCCAGGATGGGCAGGCTGCTGACATCTGATGCGGGAGGTTGGTCATTGGGGAGCAGAGGGGGGAACAAACTATTGACTTTCAAGTGTTAGCTTTGAGATACTAACCAGGGCCTCAATGCTGCAAACACACAGTCACAGTATATTTGACTTTGTAGTCATGAGTAGTCCTCTTGAATTCAATGAGAGATCCCTTACTGTAGTAGATCTAAGAGAATCATGGTTTGTTTGGTGATTTATCTTTTATTGGACCAGTTATACCGTTGGGTGAGATGGTAGTCAAGCTTTCAAGTCACACAGTACCCTTAACTATCTGTCAGTGCTTGTAAAATCACATCCTGAATCTTGAATTTAAAAAGTTTGAAGTAGCTCTTATTAAAACTTCTTGATGTCTCAGACTTTTTAAGCTTATGTACAGCAAGAGGAGGGCCTAGAATTAAAACATGAAGGAAAAATAAATTTCTTGCCTTTTTCAGGGTTAGCTTACTTCTTGATGCAAGCAGATAGAAGACCAGTCACCTAAAATAATAGTTAATTAGGTTAGGATGAATTCTAGAACCTAACAGTTCTCGTAAAGTTTAGCAAAGCTCCATAGATGAACTGTTTGCATCACTTGGAGTACAGAGATATGCATTTCATGAATTGGACTAGCATTATATTGATTTAAAAACATCAAATTTTTCATAATCATCAGGGTCAAAATAAATTGTAAAAAAGAAAACAGCTTCCCTAGAGATTTAGACTTTTTGAGTATTATGTATTAACTGAATAATATAGCACAACTACATGCATATTATGTTGGCAGGGGGAGGGGGATAAAGTTGAATTAAGAATCTCTACTTAGTTTATATCTGGGGAGGACTACATTCAGTAAAATGTATCTCTTTATATTTTTGTCTCTTAATTTCTACAAGGTAATTTTCATGCAGTTTAATGCATTTCATTCATTCAAAAAGGATGATTTATTCATTGCTTTAAAAGTCTTCTGTCCTGATTAAATATATAAATGTGTCTATAAATGTAGCGCCAGTAAGTGACTACACAAACAAAAATCAAGGAAAGACGTATTCAAGAAAAAATTAAAAGGTATTTTTTCACTGAACCGCTCCTGTAAGTTAGTGAAGACATTATTGCCCATTTGCTGAGCTCTTTTGACTTCAAAGGGAATGATCCTATGTTAGATGCATCAAAGAGCTTTTTGTGCAAAATAATCATATTTCTGTGCCTAAAATGCTTTCATAATGTTGGCCCCAGGGGTGATGGGGAAGAGAATGGGGACTCTTGCTGCCTAGTTGTAAGTTCCTGCTGTCACAGTTTAATAGTAAATTCTGAGGTTTAAATGGTGGTGGAAGGTACAGACTGCAACCCCTTTTTCTAACAGGGCCATTGCATCCTTGAAATAAGGAAACCGGTCTAGTGTTTCCATGTCTGCCCAAGACTTCCTGTGTGGAACTGTTTAAGTTGCTTAGAGCTATATCCAGGTTGGGAACTGGACAATTAAAGTAGGATTTTGGCACCTAGGCTGCTTGCAGATGTGGGGAAAAAACCCAACCCAGCACTTTACTTTCCTCTTGGCATGCCACCACGCTTAGCACAGCGGATGCCCAGAAGAGGCATCGCGTCACTTTGACTCGGCTCACCCAATATCCATATTCAGCAGGGCTTTTATCTAATAGCTGAACCAGCTATTGGATAAAACTCCAGAAAGCCTTGCCAAAGCATGTGATCTATACAGATGTTGTGCAAGCTGGGTCAAACTGACATGTTTCCTCTGAAGGTAAAGCACTGTGTGGGTGTATGTACTTCACATCTGTCTGCAACATTAAATCCAAACTTGTGATCCCTGAAACTCCTACCTAATCCTGGGGGCACCTGGGGTTTGTAAATGCAGCAGCTCCTGCTGTGTACCTGCTGTTCAGTGTGCTAACTGTTGTGGATCCTGTTGTGATATAGTTACCTCTGCCTATGCACAGGACACTTGTGCATCTGACTCAGGGGTGTAGAGTCAGCTTTATGGGCTGGGCAACCCAATGCAAAATATTGAATGGTGCAATGAACAGGATTGCCAAGCATAAGTGTTTTTGAGGGTTTAGGGCTTGGTGCCTTTGTGCCTCAGTTCCCCACCTATAAAATGGGAATTGCAACAATATCCCAGCTCATGGGGGAGTTGTGAAGTTAAATATGTGAAGGAAACTGAAGTGCTTGCATATTAAGTTGCTAGGGGCTATACAGTAGCTAATATGTGCACTGGAGAAATACGGGCTTGGGTGGGACTTGCAGTGTTTGTAGCAGTCAGACTGGGAAGAGATGCTTCATTCTCGGGGGGATTCCATAGCCCTGCAGGCAAAGAGGTTTCAAGAATGCGTTGACCTGGAACAGTGCATTTATACAGTAATTGCAGCTCCCTCCACATGGATTTTCAGGGTAACCTAAGGCTGATATAGCTTTGCTTAAATTCTTTTTATATGAAATTACAAATACGATAAATACATTAGTCTGCACCAGCTTTCCAGCACCTAGGATGAGATTAATGTTGTATTCTCCACTAGCTAATTGCTTGACTCAGAACAGTCGTATTTTTAGACTTTTTAAACCTAATTTACTGTTCAGAAGATTGACTTACTGATCGAAATGATTGAGGACCTTTATGGTATTTGGGAAACTTCCTTGCCTACTGATACGTTTCTCTGAGACAGTGAAATGGCTCTTAAGTATTCCCACTAAAGTCTAAGTGGGAGAAGATGTGAAAAATAGTTTTTGTTTGGTATTCTGTGCTGGGCTTCTCTATATACAAGCTCAGAATGACATAAATAAGGGGGGGAGGAGGAATAATGGCAACATATGGATTTTCTGGAACTAAAGAAGGGTACTCAAGCAGAGCGGGGGCGGGAAACATTATGCCTATTTAATAACAAAGAGAATTTATCTGCACTGGTACATAAGGAACATGAAAATAACATTTCATTTTCTGCTTTCTTTCTAACTAATGCTGTCTGTGAATGACTATATCTGACAGGGCCATAATCCCAGTGTCTTGTGATTTTTGACTGATCTCAGTGACCTAGAGTAGGAACTGTTGCTGTCAGAGAGAGGTTATTCAAAACACCAAAAAGAGTTAACAGCATCTAATATTTATGAATACAATTGCTAAGTTGCTGACACTATAAATATGTAGAACACATTACAGTACTTGAGTCTTTTAGAATGTGGCACAGTTGACATGCCTTGTACTTCAGTCTTGCTCTGAATCACAAATTCCCAGGCAACTCAGCAAAATCTATGTATGCATGCCATGGATAATTTTTTTTTCCCCCCAGCTTTACCTTAAATCTACTGTTGTGATCCAGAAGCCAAGCAGACCCCATGATGTTAGTCCATTGACATGTCTGTTGTTTGTATTTTTTAATAGCAAAAGGAATGGGGGTCTGTTTGGGTATAAATATTCAAGCAGGTCCTGTCGTCAGAGGTTTCTATATTGAAGAAGTTCTTGTCACTCTTCTGTGGCCAAATTGCCATTTATCAGGAGGTGATATTTGCAGCTAAAATATTTGGGAAATATATACAAGCCTGGAAACCCTTTGGGACAAGGGTAACTTCCCATAATTTTGTGGTTGTTAGCAGGAAAATATTTTTTGGAATGAAAGGCAATATGAAGGCTCTCAGTATCACAATGTTTCTTCTTTTTCTAACATTGCTATATTGGAACTTATTAAAATTATTGATGTTGACATGAAAATTCCAGCAATTTTCGTAACTGCAAACGTGATTTCTCCCCCCCATAATATAAATAGAATTATTCCTAATTATACTTATGAGTTTTATTTATAGAATAATAGAAATACAGGACTAGAAATGACCTCAAGAGGTTAGACCAACACACTTCTTAAGCTAGGATTATCCATGTTTAAACCATTCCAGTGAAGTGTTTGTCCAACCCTTGTCTAACAAATTTACATGTTTCTTATTTTTTCTGATTCTTAGTTTTTAAAGTGATCAGGACATTATTGTATTATATGCATATGTTCAACTAGAATGTATTATATGCACACATGCATTCACCTAGAATTTAATTCTGCTGATTTGTTCTCTGCATTTTCAGGGTCTTTTTATAAAGTGTGTCAGGATTAGTTCTCTAACCTTATTTTGGTAACTCCAGATCTAACCACTCGATGGAGCCATTTCATTTCCTTAGTGTATCTGGCTCATTAGATTGCAGTATCTGAATGAAATAATAACCATTCACTCACAAAATTTTTTTAATTAAATATAGTTACCATTAATATCTGTCCCAAATTATTTGGGTATCAAAGTAGTACAGCTTGATGTAGAAAACAATTCTGCTTGCAATTCTATTAATTTAATGAAAGCGGATAAAGGGTACTTTTTCCCTCTCAAATATATAGTCTGATTATTTTATTTATGGTGACTAATTAAAAAAACACATTACAAAATGTATTCCAGAGTTCATCTAGGTTGTATACAGAAATACTCTACATCATATGCGTAAACACTGACCAGCAAATGCTTGCTTGTAAACTTGACAGTTTTTTTATTCCCCCACTTGAGTTAGCTTAATTATATCAGCCAAGAAATATTTATTTTTTGAGAGATGAAAGGGGTGGAGATTCCTGGAAAGTTATGCACTGATCCCTTTGTCAAGCTGATATAAATCAGAAACTCTTTGTCTGTAATGGATGGGTCTGTTTCTTATTTTCAAGAGTGGCCTTCATTCTCCACTGCTTTTCACGTTATATAATTGTGGCAACCACTATCATGTCCAGCCATAAGGATTAAACTGCGGGAAGTCCAGAGCTAAAAATGTTGGTGACTGTTCCATCAGCCTGCATTGAAAGAACCAGATTCTTTAGCTGGGAGTTGTAACAGGTAGAAGGGCAGTAGCATGTCTGGGAGGGTTGGGGTGGGGGGACCAGGGCATTGGTGGGATGCCAGTCCTGGGAGCTGGTATTAGAAGAAGCCCATATTATGGAGGGCTGTGGCAGCTGGACCTTCCCCTGGCCATAGCAGCCAGAATCTAGTTGCTGCTGCTGCGGTGCCAACATTGAGTGCAGGGAGTTTAAAGCATGGCAGTCAGCATAATATTTTCCCTTCCCCTCTCTTCTTCCCACCTGCTACCATCCATTGCCCAGGGTGTGGAAGTAGCTCAGTATGCCTCTGTAGCAGAAGGCAGGACAAGGTGGCATTTTAGAGACTGACTGATTCAGAGAGATATGAGCTTGCATAGACAATAACCTACTTCATTAGATGCTAGGAAAGAAATGGAAAAGAGAGGGGGTTTATATAGAAGGGAAAGGGACAGTGAAGGCTTGGAGGGAGGGAGCATCAGGGCACTGCTGAGAGTCTACTGATGAAATCAATGAGATGACCAAGGGAGTTATCAGGTTGGTGGACACTGGAGTTAACAGCTAGTCTAAGAAAACTGGATAAGAGGTAGCAGAGTGTACGCTAGTGGTGAAGTATGCTTCCTAATGCTTCTGGATGTTCTCATTAGGTGACATAATTCCAAAAGATAATTTCATAACCCTCTCCCTCTGCATCAGGAAATAGATTCTGAGATATGTTAAGTGCTGTCTGTGTCCAAACTATGTGAGCTACCTGCCCAGACAGGTCCTCTAATGCATATTGAAGTCTATCAAGGGTGTAAACTCCAAACAAGATGGGAGAATGTAAGTGAATTCCTTCCTGGTCAGTCAGCCATAGAACCTGAATGATTTGCAGGACCTGGGAGACATCTGTCTTCCCACACCTGTCCCTTTCTCTGGTGATGTGTTTGGGAGGTGGCAAATATAGATTCTGTACTTCTAATTGCCCTGTAAGCAATAGTGAGGATTTGGTTGCATTTTCTAGAGTTCTGGGAAGAAATGTGTCCTTTGAATAAATTGCAGAAAGTACTTGGACTGAGGTTTCCTGGCACAGATGATCTCTTCCCTTATTGTTTGCCAGAAAGGTTGAAAAGCATTAAAATAATGGAAGTGGTACAGAAAATCTGACAAAGTAGTAAGAGGTTTTAATGAATGCAGGTGGAAGATGTGCTACATACATGCGAGTCTATTTAATTTGGGGAATTCTTTATTGCTGCCTCTCTCTATGAAACCTTGACCCCTTAATTATTATGCTGGAGTCCCTGACCATTTGTTAGCAATGGTCAAAACTGCAACAAAACAAAAAACAACCCAGCTCTCCAAGACCCATCACTGTTGGAAAGTGAAATGTCCCACAGAAAGATTTCTATGACGCTTTACTTCTGAAGAATGAAAATAAAATATTTTGTCACACATCAACACTAACATATATATTTATCTGAACTACTGCAATATTGCGCATGAGCTTTAGTTCATGCTTTTGCTTTTCCTCCCGTTCAGTCATGGCAGTGTACCACGGGACTTAAAGGCCATGTGGAGTTATTGTGCTGCATTATGAGAGATGTTGTCTAGCCAGGCAGAAAGAGCTACAAAGGAGAATGGGACTTGAGAAACTCTATAATTCTCATGAGGCAGCAATTGCAACAGCTCTTGTGGGGCCAGAGATTTATATTAACCAGAAACAGTTCAGTATTTCTGAATGAAAATACTGTACCTCAGAACACTTCTTATTCTTCAGAAAGTTTCAATTACTTTGATTGCTCAGCCCGAGTTGAAATATGGTGATAAGCTGTTTACTTGTGTAATAATCTTGGGAAAGTGAGAGTAACTTACGTGGCATAAAGAAACATAAGTTCCTTGAAATACTTTTAAAAATCTATCCTTTTTGACAGATAAATCACTACTGAAATAAACTAGAACAGTTACATACGTTCATAGTTATACGAGTGAGTTATCACAATTTTTATGACCTGTATTAAAAGCTGCATCATATTTCTTGGAAAACAGCATGCACCTTTTCCCCAACAAACAACTGCTGGAAATTAGAGTGCGTATTATATGTAAGGAAATGCACTAAGAACAATTTCTGCAGCTTCCTGTGCAAATAAAAAAAAAAAAGAATAAAATTGCTATAGATGACAGATACTAACATAATTACTGGCAACAGAGGCAAGAGATGATGCACATCACCTGCTTAATCAACTAGTAACTGAAGACCTAAATAGAGTGAGGCTTAAACATTGCGAAGCCTTTAAATGTGAAGCACACAGGCTCCTAGAACAGACTGGGGATGCTGAGCCAAACCTATGGGCAGCAGTGGAGTGGGCTGACCTTTGGGAAAGGTCAGACCTATTCCTACAACAGTTTATAATAACACCAGATGAGTCCCCCATTGAGCACGAATTTGACAGAGAAGCATGGGTCAAGCTGAACAGACTGAGATCTGGATACAGACTCTTCAAAACAACACTCCACAAAATGAACATTTTGGACAGCCCCCTGTAAATGCAGCGTCCAACAAACAGCACAGCACTTAATGAAAAGCTGCAATCTTTACAAATGCCCAGATGGGGCAGATGGGATCTGCACATTGAGTGATAGTACCAGACAGTGGCTCATAGATTTTGGAAGTTGATATCTGATGCCATGCGAGAGAGAGTGTGAAAAGTAAAGTCTGCATATGATCACGGGGGGAAGAATGATGAGCAGGCTCAGTTCTTATTCCCTAGTTCTCTAGCTACTGCTATTCAGTTACTTACCACAAGGAAAAGTCTCTATTTTTGTGCTTTATTTTGTATTTCAAAAACAAGATGTATATCTTATTCCAGCATACGTTGTAGGCAAGAAAATACGGTAACATTGGTGCTTAATATTGCTAATATCAACACTATTTTCTTTCCATTTGTTTTCTTTCAGTTTTCTATTTTGTTCTTTGAATTCATTTATTTATTTTTTGCTGTGTTGTCCTATCTGTTTCTGCTCTTCTCTCAGTAAATGGCAATTCTTATGTTCTTAAACTGAGTCAGAGCACAGGTCTATCTTGTTCAGTATCCTGTGTCACACAGGGGCAGAGAGTGGATGCTGAATGGGAGAGTGAACTCGGTATTGCCAGGGGTTTTTCCCCACTGTTCCCCTCTCTATTTTCTCTAATTTCTAAGCACATTTTGTTTGTTTAATCTGTTGTTCTTCTCTGGTCAGTGTGTTTGTATTTTTATGATCAGGCTATTCTCAGCGGTTTCATTTTGCAGTTATCTCTCTGTGTAGACAGTGTGGTTACTGGAGCACTGCGCTACTTCATATGTGCTGCCAATGATTCCGTGCAACAGAAGGCCGTTCCTTGACTTCTCTTGCTTGCTTCTACTGTTCATGGGATTCAGACATTGCAGTGGGCCACTTAGTTCCATTGAATTTGCTATCTCACATAAGGGTTTTGTAAGACACCAGAAAGCCTGCCGTCTAAGAAAAGCAGTGATCTCTTCGATCTTCTGGTAGCAATAATGAGAAACCAGAAAATAAGAACTGTGCATTTCAATGGAGAAGACTTCCACACTGTGTCGAGCATTGGGTGAAACTGAATGGGATAAAGCAATGTAGGGGAAGTGGAAAGTATTCAAAGATAAATTAAAGGCTGCCTACAGGTTAGGTATGTCATATAACAATAAATACAGTATGAGTAGAAGCAGGGAAAATGGCCAAGGTGGATGATCAAGTGCATACAAAAAGCAGTCATGGATAAGGAAAAAGAATGTGAAAAGTATAAAACATCAGGTACAGCAGAGGGCTTGGAAGGAATGCAGAATGAATTTTAGAGAGTATAAAAATGGATACAAGCAAAGGTGGAGGATGAAGAAAAGTTTACTCAAGAGGTTAAGATAAAATATTATGGTTTTTTCCTCCTAAGTGAAAAAAGAGGAGGAGCAGCCTGTATTTTGGGGTGGCAAGACTAATTTATTGAAGGAAGATTGAGGTGTTACAAAAATACTTGAGTTCTTTGTCTTAGTATTCACAAGACAGCACGGAGAAAACAGATGCCAGAAACAGCCGTAAATGTGCTAGGAGTTGAGGAAGAAATAGTAAAAAGAAACAAAATTGTGCCAGAGCAGGTAATAAATAAATTAAAATGCATGAAGATTGACATAATCTCAAAAGCATAAGGGAATTTATTTGAAAAATCTAAGCAAAAATAGGAAAGAATCGCGGGAGTCATTAAACCTATTTATAGTCGCTTCAGAAACAGAGGGCATGCTAAAAACTTGTAGGCAGACATTCTCTGTGTAGAAATTTTGTTTACCTTTTTATATAAGAGAGGATATAGAGAAGCTGTAGGAGACAGACATGCAAAGTTATTTGGGAAGATTTATACGTGCTAGGGTCAGAAGGGACCTCAACAGATAGAGTCCATCCCCCTGCCCTGGGCAGGAAACAGTGCTGGGGTCAGATGACCCCAGCCAGATGCCTATCCAGCCTTCTCTTAGACTCCCAAGGTAGGGGAGAGCACCACCTCCCTTGGAAGCCCATTCCACATTTTGGCCACACTTACCATGAAGAACTTCTTTCTGATGTCTAGCCTAAATCTGCTCTCTGTCAGTTTGTGACCACTGTTCCTGTTACCCCAAGAGGTGCCGTGGTAAACTGAGCATCTCTGATCCCTTGCTGCATTCCCCTAATGAATTTGTAGGTGGCCACAACATCACCTCTCAGCCTTCTCTTGCAGAGGCTCAAGAGGTCCAGATCACTCAGTCTCTCCTTGTAGGGCTTGTCCTGTAAGCCCCTAACCATACGAGTGGCCCTCCTCTGGACCCTGGTGGAGTCTGCCAACATCCTTCTTGAAGTATGGTGCCTAAAACTGGATGCAGTACTCCAACTGCAGTCTGACCAATGCCACATAGAGGGGAAGTAGCACCTCCCTGGTTCTATTCATCATGCATCTGCTGATGCAAGATAAAGTGCGGTTAGCTTTGCTGATGATTTTATCACAATGACAACTCACTCTCATTTTGGAGTCCACTATGACTCTGAGATCCCTTTCTGCTTCTCCACTGCTGAGAGGGTCACTTCCCAGCCAGGAGGTGTGTCGGACATTTTTGTGCCCTAGGTGCAGCACTCTGCACTTGTCCTTGTTGTACGGCATCCTATTGTGTACTGCCCACTCTTCTAACCTGTCCAGATCTGCCTGCAATCGTTCCCTACCCTCCGGAGTGTGCACTTTACCCCACAATTTAGTATTGTCTGTAAACTTGGATGTGAGTATAAAGCGTACTCTGTCCAAGTCACTGATGAAGATATTGAAGAGTACAGGTCCAAGAACCAAACCCTGTGGGACCCCACTACCCACATCCTTCCAGGTCGACACTGACCCATTTACTACCACTCTCTGGGTGCAATTGCTAAGCCAATTTGCCACTCACCACATCTTGTAAACATCTGTTAAAGCCTCTCAATTTGTTTATGAGAATGGGATGAGATACTGTATCAAAGGCCTTGCTAAAGTCCAAGAAAACAACATCCACCTCTACTCCTGCATCCTAAGCATTTTGTGACCGTGTCATAAAACGAAACCAGATTGGTCAGGCATGATCTACCTGCTACCAATCCATGCTGGTTTCTCTGCTGCATTATTTTTCCTGCTGGACTCCCACAAATACGATCCTTCATAATCTTTTCAACGAGCTTTCCAAGGGTGCAGGCGAAGCTGACTGGCTTATAATTACTCAGATCCTCCTTCCTCCCTTTCTTGAATATAGGGACCACAGTGGCCCTCTTCCAGTCCTCCAGGACCTGACCATAGTGCCATGAGTGCTCAAACAGCCATGCCATTGTTTCTACTATGACACCGGCCAACTCCTTCAGTACTTTCGGATCCAGCTCATTTGGGCCTGATGACTTGAACACATCCAGTTCATCCAAGTGACTCTGCACCAAGTCAGCATTGACAGTTGGTGGGCTGGTGTCCCTCTGATGCCCATCTAAGAACCCATTAGGAGACTTATCTTGACCCCTGTTCAGAAACACCGAGGCAAAAAGCTCATTGAATAACTCAGCCTTGTCCCCCCTGTCTGTCATTAAGTGCTGCTTCTAGTTCAGTAGGGGTCCTATGCTGCTCTGTGCCTTCCTTTTACTCCCTACGTACCTAAAACAAAACTTTTTGTTATCTTCAATTTGTTTTGCCATACTTAGCTTTGTAGTTGCTTTGGCCTTTCTAACCGCCTCCCTGCAAGTGTGGGCCAAGTAGGTATACTTCTCCCCTGCTTCCACTGCTTATATGCCTTCTTTTTGCCCTTAGGCTCCCCTGGACTTCCCTGTTTAGCCCAGGAAGTTTTTTGGCCCCTTTTCCCTCGTACTGGGATAGTCTCCCTCTGTGCCAGCAGGATCACTTCCTTTACAAATGACCACCCTTCCTGGACTCCCATCTCGCCAGTACTTTCCTCCTGCAGTGTCATTGATTAGACTCCTAAGCACACCAAAATTAGCCTTCCTAAAGTTGAGCACTACTAGTTATCTTACCCACCCTACACCGTATGGTGAATTCGATTGATTGGTGGTCAGTGTCCCCAAGGTGACCAGGAATCTGCAGCTCCCCATCAGGTCCTCCTCTGAAGGTATTAGGAAAACTATTTAAGAGTAAGTTTCATGGAAATTTTCAACTGGGACTTAGTTACTCCTACACATAGAAATATGTCAGTGACTCTTAAAAGGGGCATCACACTTGACACAACTGATAGGTAGAAGCTATTGATACCTTACATAATTTTAATGCGTTTAAAATTAAGTGAATTAATATGTGGTCTTGAGGCAAGGATTGGAAGTTGCTGTATCTTTGTCTAGTGTCTAGCACAATTGAACCATAACCTGGGAGATGCTGTACAACAATACTTGAGTTAAGCAGTGGAAGAACCTGGTGCATCTTTTCTTTCTTTAGTATGGGATGAGGAAGAAATGTTACCTATGTACAAGGCAGAAGGGAAGGGAACTAGAGCATTTCTTTATTTTTAGGAGGGATCCCCAGAAACAAAAGAGACAATGAAAAGGGAAGATTATGATTCCATATTGCCTGAAGAGAGAGACAACCTGTATCTGCATATGAATCTATGAGTTTGAAGGAGTATAGACAGTTTCCTAATTTTGAGGGAAGAAGGGCTACAATTAAAATAAATCCTAAATATCCTTTTTACTTTCAACATTATGAAATTCTCTAAACTTGCTCAGGTCTGTTTAGCCTAGGAACAGTCCAGGCAAGGGTCTCCACTGTTTAGAGTAATTCCTCCTACTGGGGTATTATCTGCCTTTTGGAAGCCAGAACTGGGTGGAAGGACCACTCCTCCCTGCATGCAGTGGACTGTGATGCCTTACTCCTGGACAAAACATGCCTCAGCACAGAGTGTCGTTTCATTTTGCCAGAGGGAATTCTGCATGTGTGGGTGGGGTTCATCTGTCTGTGCTTCTCTTTACTCTTGGCAGTGGAGAAATGGGTAGGCAGACATCTCGGAATTTTTTTGAATATTTCTGATGCGAGTGCCTACAGATCCTTCCCACCTCTTCTGCTTCACCCCAGGCTTCTTTTCTACTCCAAAGACATGACCACAAGTGTTTTGTTTTGTTTTTTATACTGGGGGAGATGGTGTATTTTTCAAATAAAAATTTCTAAAGGAAAAAAAAATCTAACAAACACCAGCTCACCCTCTCTATTTCAAAATTTAAAACAACCAAACAAAGAATCCCACTATAAACTCGGACCATGCCAATTTTGTTTCTAAAGAGCATGAAATATTTACAGTTTTTACAGATTTCCCCCAAATAATATTGGAATGGATGGGCTTTGGTGATCAGTAGCACAGGCACTGCTCTGTCTACAAATGTTCTCGTATGAAAGTCAATATCAGATTGCATATAAGAGTGCTCTTAATTGGACAGTGTGCAAGATGGTTACTTCTTCTGATTGCTGTAGTGGTCCTTCCTTTCAGGGTATGTACACGTATTTTGCGAAGTTAGATTGCATTAAAAATGGCCACTTAGTCTAACTGAGTTCACTCGGGTATAGATCTGTAGCTGGATGGATCTAAACGTAAGGTCTAAATGTGAACTATACAGAAGTTCAGGACAGTTTAAATGAGTCTAAAAATGGCTGACCCAATTGAAGTTAAGTGTATACCTCTGAGGCAGTCTAACTTAAATCGTGTCTAGTGAGACCAATGTAACTGAACTTCTGTACAGTTCCCAATGCAGTCCCAGGGCTGGGAAAGTCCGGTCACTGACACCATCACCAGGACTAATTGCCACTGGGCTATTTTTAGATGCTGGCTCCTCCCCAACCTCCTCCCCCCACCCCCATGCCATAAGCCACTTGTTCTACTGATGTTTACTGATCCTTGGAGCGGAGGAAGCATGGTGGGGTGGGAGGGATAGGGGAGGCTTGCCAGGGGTGCTGTTTGTCTGGGGCTGTGGGTAGTCGAGGGGCTAAAAATGCCTCCCTTAATTCCAGGGGTGAAAGAAAGAGCCCCCCTGCCCCCATCTTCCCAAACCCCCGTGTGAGGTTTCCCTGATCCTGCCGAACCCTCCCAGACCCCATCAACCTCCCATAGGAAGGCACTGCTTGTTCCCTCAACCACACCTGCGGATTCCACTTGTGCCCTCAATCCCCCTGTGGAATCTGCTTGCCTTCCCCCCCCC
>NW_017729032.1:234752181-234765924 GCF_001723915.1 Gavialis gangeticus
CTAGCTCTTCTGATCCCACCTGAAGTGTCATCTGCCCCCCAGGTCTTCCCAATCCCACCCCCCTGCAGATGCTGTCTGCCCTCCTGATCTCACCATTGACCCCGATTGTCCACCCCCACTAGCCCTCTCATCTTGACTGACCTTTGATCAGGTGGCCATTTTTAACTTGATCTAAGCTCTTCCTAACCTCACCAAATATCTGTACAAAGCCTCAGTTTCCAGCTCTGACTGTTGCTTTAGTTTTCCTTCTCAGTGACTAACACTTCAGAAACACTGGGCTCCTATACACATGAGGAGAGCCTGCTCTGATGCGCTGGATTAATAGTCTGCTGAGCATCGAAATTGGTGAACTCTGGAAGCCTTGCAAGTCATGTGTATCAGCAGTGCTGTGTGTATCTGCATTGACAAAATGACAGTGTGCTTTGAAATAAAACGTGTCTGCTGAGCTTTAGTTTAAAGTGCCCCACCATCATTTTTCTCTAATTAAAATGCTTGCTAATTAAAATGCCCATGCATCCAGGAGTACATGTAAAAATACTCACTGTCTCTCCATCTGGAGTCTGATTTTGTTAGCATAAAAGGTACTGTCTTGTACTAGAAACCCATACTGTCTTACCTATACTGTGCTAAAGCTTCCACAACCTTCTCATTTGATTTTTCTGAATAGTCTTCCTCCTTTATGCTAGGAGATCTCATCCCTTAGAACAAAAAATTCAGGTAGCCATTAGTCTGTTTGTACAGTTTTCCGAGTCTCATCTTACACTGACATTCTACCATTCTTGTTCTCATGCTTATTCACGTTATTAAGCAAATAATTCAAAGGAACTATTCACAGAGAAAGAAATTATTCTGTAATAATAAGGAAAGTAAAGTCTGACTCTGGTTGCATGTGCATTTTTTAGAGGTAGACAGGAAACAAATTTACTAGGATATGAAAAACATTTTTGAGATTAAAAAAAAAAAAATGTCCCATTCTTCATTAGGATAGAATAGAGACCTTTCAAAGTTTATTCTGGAAAGGAGTTGGGATTGAGGGGAGGGGACTGTACAGTAGGGAGTGATCTACACCATAATAGCCAATAACCTGAGATGTAGGAATATGAGCTGGGGTCGTGTTCTTTTCCGTTGGATCTGAACCATGAGTAGTTTCTTGTCTATTCTGGCCTCTCTCTGCTTCTGTCTCTCAAAAAAATAAAAAAATCCAGTGTCCTACTTTATAAAGATAATTACAAAAAAACCTAAAAATGCCCTCTTAGCAACATTTTGGGATTTGTCAGTGCTGTACATTTATAATTTAATTTCTTGATTCCTAAATCTATGTTTGTTACAGAAAACTCAAGCTTACAATTTGTGCCTCAGACACCACTTTTACAATAAGAATTTTTTGAGAAGGTGCAATAGTGGAAGTATTTAATAGTATAAATTTAAAAAAGTACTACTTTAGTGGGGCTCTATGGCTCTTTAACTTTCCAGCTTTTAGCCCATATGTAGATGGCTGCAATAGACTGATAAACAATGACATTTCAGCAACATCTTCTAATCTTAAAATGTTGACAAGTTGAATACTTTCTGGATATCTACCACTGTATAACACTTATAGGACATTCAGAAGGGTCAACAAGTTGAAGATGAAGCTCTATCCATACCTTGTTTTATGTCTCTGAAGGAGAGAGGTTTCTTTTCTAAAAATTCTTCATAAAACCACGTGAAGTTAAAGCTGTAGAACTATATTATGAAATGAATTGCATTTTGCATTGTATGTAAAAAGAGAAGCAAAAACTATTAGACAGAAATGTTTTTAACACAGATGCTTATGCCATATAGGGACACAACTTGTTTCTCTAGACATGTTTCCTTCTCCATATATGTTTCAAAGTAAGTTATGAGGTGATGCATGTTTTCATCTTTGAACTGACTCTTTAAAAAAGGGAAGCAGTTAGAATTTCCTGTGACTTCAAAGGAGCCTAAGAGTTGAATTTCAGTGGGAATTGGTGCCTAGCCCCTTTGAAATTTTAGCTTTATTTTTATGTATACATTGATTTCTATTAAATTTTCAAAGGTATGTTTTCTAAGGTGCAGGTCAACTTTCTAATCACTCAGACAACCAAAAACCTGATAACTTGATCTGAAAACTGGTGTTTCAACATAAATTGTTCAGATGTTTTTCTGAAAAAGAATTTGTTCCCATTCCTAAGTGTAATGAAAGCAAATGTTAAAATTTCAGAAGCTACCCAGTTATCTCTTAAAGTAGTTGAAGGGCTAGGGTATGGTTTTCCAACCTACAACCAAGTCAGGTTTAGTCCCAATAAATGCAACACCTTTGAGAAAGTTATTACTTAAGTGCCTATCTACTTCTTAGGCACCCCCCCCCCCCCGGGATTATTTAAAAAAAAGAATTAAATTAAATTACAAGAAGACGATATTCAACTCTTTGGCCAGAGCTTAAGATTGTTCCTCTTCTTCCATACTCAAACCTCTTTGTTTTAGGCACCAAAATAAACCTATGTTTTTTTTTCTACAGTATATTTATGTGTACTAGATAAATCCAGATTCTTTTGCACAAGATAAGTTGCCCTTCAGCTGAAAACAAATCCCACACATATGCTTGTCAATAACTTAGACTTGAAAACACAATATCCTTTGCGACTCCACTTGTTTCATCCATCACAGGCTGCCAATCCTTTGAGAGCTTGAATGCTGTAACTATTGCTGCCAACAGCAATTCTCTTGGGGCTCAAATGGTAAAGGATTTTGATGTGGTTGATCATTTTAGCATTTACTAAAATCATTGTAGTATGCACATTTGTTGAAGACTGATAGGGAAAACAACCAGTCTGATTTGAATTTAAACTCATGATTATGAACTATTGCCATTCCTCCTTTTTGGTCCAGTTATGTATTAATTCAGTATTATGTTAACTTCCAACCAATAATGATAGACACTTGTATGTATTTTCTTCTCTTGCAATGTTTTCTAGTGATATTTTTCATTTTGTTCAGTGATTTGAAAGACCTACTTACTAAATAAAGAAGTTGATAAATATTACTATTTCTCCAGGTGCTGCATTTAGAAGGAAAAAATACTTTGTCACCCTTCCTGTGTTCCCTACTAATATTTTTTTCCAGTTTTTTTTTCTCTCAAAGTATTCAAATCCTGGAATAAAAATATACACCTATATTCACTGGTTATACATACAATGAATTTCCATTGCACTGATGGCATGTAGTCTGATAAAGAATTTATACTCGTCTCACAACTTCCAGAACAGAGAGAGATCAGCATATCAGCTAATCACAACAGCATTGGTAACTAAATCTTAACAAACCAAATGGTCACCCATTGGCTACTTACTGTGCATGTCTATCTCTGTGTTTATCGTGCAGTAACTTACTGTGCAGTAAGCAGTTTTTAGGATACCATCTGCACATGCAGCTGTTTAAAGCCTCAAGGTGCTGTAACACTGCTAGATGGGCCACTGTCAGCCAGCTAGTCCTGATCAGCACCCTGGATAGTCTGCACCCCAGCTCCAACCTCCTGTCCTGGCAGCAGGGAAGCCCAGCTCATGCCTGGGACAGAGATGGGTGTTACAGACAAACCAGCTTCAGGAGCCGGGAGTAGATGCAGCCCTAACCCTGCCCAGGATGAGCCAACAAGAGTGGCTCACTCCATAAGGCAGAGAAAGCAGTGCTGAGTGCTGCAGACAGGACGCAGCTGCAGCCCCAGCTCTGCCATGCTGCACTGCCCCTTCCCCTGCAGGGAGCTGCAGGAGGTCTCTCTCTGCTGCCAGAACTGTGGCTCCAGCATCTGCAGCAGCACCTGTCGCAGCACCTGGTGATGGCATGCTGCCCTGTGGGCTCGGCTCTGGCCTGGTGATTAATGTGATATTAATTGTCTTGTGCTAGTGTTACATGCCTAGTGTTGAAGCTCAGCAAGGTGTCTACACATGCCTTACTGCACAGTAACTAATCGGGCCTAAATTTGATACCTGTATCAAGCAGATATTAAATTTATGACCAACCTGGCTTATGCCACCATATTATTGCACAGTATGGGCATGCATGTGTAGACGCTGCCCATATTGCACAGTAATTTTCGGGTTACTGTGCACATGTAGATGTGCCTACATAGAACTGAAGGGTTACCCCTAATAGCAATATAGTTTCACATAAATGTAAGGTGCTTGTGGTTTTGTTTTGCCTGGCAAATGAAAAACCACCAAGTTGTTACTCAACAGTAAGCACTCAGACTTATATGTATATATTTTTTGTTTCAAATGCAGAGAGAGGGAGAGAGAATTTGCCCTGCCTTCTAGAGGAAATGTTCCAACTAGCTCTACTTCTTAGTTTTGAAACAAAATCTCTCTATTGTAGTTATTGTGGAATTTATTGATTGAAATTGGAAGTTATACTAGAATATACAATCAAACCAAACTTTCAGATTCTTTAAAGTGTATTTTTATTTAATAAGCAATTCATTTTGAAGACACTAGAGACTAACGACACTTGTATTTTTGAGTATGTAGCCATTTTGTGTGAAAATAGTTGTTCATACTGAAACTATTATTCCTCATAAATAGGGGTCATAAAAGCAGTTCTAATCCATGATAAAAGAGCAATTTACTTTACCCATGATAATTTAGGATGTACTAGAGTAATACTAAATAAAATGTAATGCACTAAATTTGGCAGTAGTTAATATACATTTAGATGATTGGGTTTACTAACCTTTTCTATATTCCCTCTCAGTTTTGTGCCATACTTTTTACTGCAGTAACAAGTGATAAGGGCCACTGTGTTACAAAATTCCTCACTGTTTCCCATTTCTTTTTTCAAGCCATTAGTTCTTCAGACTATATGTTGTGTTAGGATAAAAATTTGTCTTGGTTCAGGAGGGCAGCATAAAGCTTGATACTCACTTAGGTCCTGCTTTAGCCCTATTTTGAGGTTTTATTTAATAAGTTGCATCTAAATTATGATCTGATCATGGTACTGTAGAAGTGTTCTGCTCTACCATATTTATTTATTCTTGCATTAATGCAGCATCATGAATAATTCTTTGGAAAAATCTGTTCATAGAACATTAAGTTCACATGGTTAAATAGTCAGAAGGCAGAAATTGGCAAAGTTAGCATAATTCATGCACAACCTCAATGCTGCTGCCTTCTGCATATGCATAGAGATATATTAATTACTACTTAATTACATCATCGCACAGTATTTTTAGAATGAAACCATTTTAATTGTATATTGGTAAGCCTTACAAGTAGAACAGTAGTAGAATGCACAATAGAATGTGTTCTTACATATTCACCCTCTAGTGAATATATTTTAAAAATTAATGCAGCTTATAAGTGTCTCTTACATGGATGATGGGTAAGCAGTATAAAGCTATTGTGATGACTTACCTTTCTACATTTTATTTATGAGTGGACTGTAACTTTTGAGCATTTAATATTTATTTCTTGTAACTAATTACTGCTTTCAGCAGCAATACCTTGGCATAGTTGTCTCTTAATGTAAAATATCCCAGATTTGGTTTCAGTAACCATGTCAAATATTCACATTTAGATGCCTAAAATCAGGCGTGTAATGATGTTTCATTATGTTTTTCTCATGAGCTCAGTATCTAATGGGAGTTGCATGTGCCCTGTAACCCTAACAATCGGACCACTTTTTCATGATAAGCATCTGAAGAAAGACTTATTTCAGATACTTGAGAAACTTAATTTAACTTTTACCAAAATATTTTAGTATTTTTTTTTTTTTCATTGATGACCTAGAGTTGTGTACAGATTCTTATGCTAACAATGAATGGGTGAATGTTGGGAACTAATTCTGCAGGCAAGGCCCTTTTGAATAGATGTGATATCTTTTATTAGACCAACTCACTAATTGGGGAAAAAAAGTTCTTGGCAAGCTTTCGGGCACAGTCACCCTTCACCTGAGACTCAGAATAGCAGAGTCTCCCCATGCCTGATGAAGGGCAACTGCACTCGAAAGCTTGTCAAGAACTCTTTTCCAACTACTCAGTTGGTCTAATAAAATATATCACATCTAACTAAAGAACCTTGTCTGCCTGTCCTTAGACCAACATGGCTAGAACCAAAAACCCACCAACATGGAATTAATCCCGTTATTGTCTGACAAAACATATTTTTGAAGTAAAGTCATCTAGGGTAGTAAGTATTCTTTTCTAGTTGCCTAAATGATGATGCGTGCTCCATTGTACCTGATTTTTTTTTTTTTTTTTTCTGTGATGGTGAATGGATATTATAGGTCTCAACTGTAGCTTTTATGATTCTACCTTATACAAATAAATAATTCAGGAATGCATTGTTTCAGGAGGACCACTGAAGAGACTGACAGAAAAGTACTCTGTCTTCATGAATGGCATGATGACACCTTGCATCAGCTATGCACAGCTACAGTGAATCTTCTTTGCAGGGCAGTAGAACAGGGCTGTCAAACAGGTGGCCCACAGGCTGAATGCAACCCATGAGGGGGTTAAATTGCAGCCCCTTTGCTCTGACCTGGCCACTGCAACCCCCCCTCCATTGCTCTGGTTGCAGCAGCAGCAGCTGGGAGCTCAAGTTTCTCTTCTGTCCTGAGGCTTCTACTTCCTGGCCCTGCCCCTTGGTTCATATTGGTACAGCATGTTCCCCCTAATATGCTGGCAGAATGAAAGAAATGCCATGACTTTGTATTCCTTGCACTCCTCTCGCATTTAATTTCTTGAGGAGGAAAGTGACAGGAATGGGAATGAATTGCTCTTGTGGCTCCCAAGAGTATAGAGTTTGGGGATACCATTTGGAGAGCCACACAGAAGGAAGAAGGTTTTTTGCACTTCCTGCCTTCTGGAGCCTGGGCAAAGCTGGAATAATTTGGACTTCATTGAAAGTAGGGAAAAACGTGTCCTCATAATCTTTATACTTTATAGGAGCTAAAATCTATGATTCTATAAACAGTACACAGGTATTTGGACAAAATCATGTGATGTACATACTTTAGGATTTAATTAAGGCACAATTTGATTCTTAATCAAATGAAATAAGATTCAGAGTACAGGAGAATCAACACACGCAAACGTACAATGAAGTCCACAGTGCCAGATAATTATTTTAGGGTTACATTAGTAATGTATTCTATGGTCACTTTCTGTTTCATTGTTCTGTTCATGTGTAGGGTAGCTTATTTACAATCTAAAACAGAAGATAATGTGAGAAAATCTTTCAGCTTTTGAAACTAAGGAGTCTGAATAACAAAGTAGACAAAAATCCAAATTCCAAATGCATAATTTATACTTAGACTAATCCTAAAGTGAATTTCTATACCCTTTTCCCTAAATTCATCCATAGGTCCCATGAGACTGTTGTGACATTTAGAATGGTCCTCAACATGCAAGCTTTCAGGGTGACATTTAGACAGAACTTTTTAGAAATATATCACGTTTTCAGGGAAGTACTGCAGAGTGGAGCAGATTTATAGAGCTGGGAGCCTATTATGCAGAACTGTAGCTCACGGCTGTCTACCAATGATACTAGCTTTTTGCTAATATTCATCAAGTGTCCTTTGTCTTTCTCCTCTCCTTGTTGAAGTAACAATTCAATTTGATAGTTTCTCGTTTAATGTTTTGTTGGGAATGCTAAAGTTCTATCTTTAATCGCCTCCATCCACTAACTGCGTTTCTTCTAACTGTTGTAGAATGTTTACTTCAAAGACAGTCAAGTCAACACAGTGCAAATATAACTCCAGAGTTAAGACCTGAATAATATGCTTCCTTACACATTTACCATATGCCTGCACACTGTGTTTGTACAATTGCAAGAATAAAATAAATCAATAAAAGTAATTTTAGGAACGTGATATTACTGTATAGAGTACATTGTTAGCCTGAGACGCATGTACTGTTGAGAGAGTTGGAAACATAAAAAGTTTATCAAATGCCTGTAGTTATTTGTGAGTCAAATTTTGTGAGATGACTATTATAAAACATTTCCATGGTGAAGTAAATTACCCAGCCTTTAGTGTATTGTAGAAGAGTGCTTCCTAGAATTGTACAACTGTAGAACCCCACATAAATGTCCATTTTATTGTAGCAAAATCATGGCCATCCAGGACTCCTTTCTACCCTGCATGCTAAAGCTCACAGGCAAGAGGGCTGCAGGCTACTGAAATTTGTGTCCCTAGACTAGACTGATTGTGTCCTTTCTGCTTGCTGTGTGCGTGATTCACATACCTTTTGGACAAGGGAAGCTTAGCTTCCTGTGCTGTACTGTCTCCTAGTTGTTTTTTTTTCTAAAGTAGGAAGTAGAGACAAAAATTGGCTTGAGCCACTCTCAAGAGACAGGAAGTTTCACCACCTCTCCTACTTTGTAGGAATTTCAGGAAAGGACCTGATACCTTCCTATAGCTTCCCTGGCAAACCTTCAAGTTTGGTGGGACGAAGGAAGCAGCAGGAACAGCCTGTGCCATACAGCAGCTCCAGTGGAAATTCATTGCAGGGCACTAGAGCAGGGCTGTTGAACAGGTGGTCCACGTGGACCATGTAAACTGTGAGGGGGTTAAATTGCAGCCCCTTTGCTCTTACCTGGCCACCGCAACTTCCCCCCCCCCCCCCCTTGCTCTGGTTGCACCAGCAGCAGCTGGGGGCTCAAGTTTCCCTTCTATCCTGAGGCTTCCACTTCCTGCCCCAGGGGCCAGGGTGAGGTAGTACTGCCAGGAGATTCTGCAACATGAGCCCCCAGAGGCCCTGATGGTTGCTGCTGCATCTGGTGAGTGCAGGGCTTTTTTTTTTTTTTTTTTTTTTAAGTGCCAGGAGGCTGGGCCAGGTGGGGGATTGGGCAGGCAGGGTAGCCATTGGGACTTCTCCTACAACTCCCCCTGCCCAGGGAAAGGCAGGAGAACCTGCAGCTGCCCAGCTATGCCTGCCTCTCTCCAGCCAATCCAAATCAGCATTGAGTCTCCAATTCTGATTCAGCCGAATCAAATGGGAATAGTGATTCGAATCACCGAACTGAATCACTTTCCTCCGAATCCGCCGAATCTGAATCAAATACTTCCCTATTCGCACAGGCTGATCAAAGACAAAGTACCGAATTACCTGCGGGTGCACACTCCTTACAAGACAACCAGTTTCTTGAATTTTTCAGTTCTAACCCACCAAAGAAATTGACAAAACACCTTTTGTAGATGAGCCTATGAACTTCACGTCATAAATCTACCAGATATAAAAAAAAAAAAAACAAAAAACAAAAAAACCATGAACTAAATATAGACATTGGATTTATGGCACACTATAACCTGCCTTCCATTTGATAACCATAGGCAACCTGTCTGCATTTTAACAGCTATGGTCCATCACAGGTTCTGCATTCCTCCTTCCCCCCACTCCACCTGTCTCTCACCTATTGTCTCCCATTCCCTTGGATCCTCACTGCCACATTTGATTTTTCACAGACCTACATTTTGCATATTGGCTTCTAATCTACCCAGGAGAGCACACACACACCAACAGGCCCTGAAGAAGGGTGCTTGTGCCTGAAAGTTTGTAAAGAACATTTTTTCCAACTATTTAGTTGGTCTAATAAAAGCTACCACATCTACCCAAAGAACTGTCTGCATATATTAAATAACTTTTTACATCACTTTTAGGGTCCTAAGTAGCAAAAGTTTGTCAAGAAATGGGACGAATGAAATAAAAGAATATTAACTTGGTTTTCAAATTTCGGCATTTCATTCTCTCTTTTTTTTTTTCTTGTTTCATTTATAATTAGAGTCTGTCTTTAGTGGTTCACCACAGTATCATTTTCTTTTTTGCTTTGCTTTTTATGGTTGCTATCCTGTACTGCTACTCATGTTAAAGAATTCTTTTTAATATAGTCTAATTAACCACTTAACAGAATAGCATGACTGAAACTACAGTTGAGTGAAGCTAGGGGTCAATACACCTTCATGCTGATTGGGGAATTTATATTACATTTAAAAGCTTACAGTTGATAAGGATACATTAGAAGATACCTAGCCATTAACCTGATTTCAGCTAAAAAGAAATTTGCTCATGCCTGCACAACTCCAAAGTAGTCTTGATTTTTGAAAAGCTCATCACTTCCTTCTTTCTGTGCAAATTTCTTAAAATTACATGAATTCCTGATGTTATTGAATGTGCAGTGCTTGCCACAGTTAGATGTGCATTTGACACCTGATATATTTTATGTTAATGAAGTAATGGTATTTTTCAACACGTTATCATTTTATTAATGATCTACATTCTCAGCAAAAGACGCACACAAAGTATGGGAGACTTTCATTTGCTTTAAATATGAAGATATGCTGAAAATGGGGAGTAGTATAGAATATTTTGGGGTGGAGGGGAGGCAGGTTGTCATTAGGGTTGTACCTAGGCTTCCTACGTGTTGCAGGAATGCCCTAACCTTTCCAAGGTATTGGATGAGAAGTCTGTAGTTCCATTATTACAGCTGCTATTTTTGAGAAATAGGCTACAGATGTTTTTCCAGATGAGACTATTCAGTAAATTCAATCCAAATACAAAATGTTTTGGATAACCAGAACTATGGTTTTGTAGTAAACTGACTATTTTCTGGAAAAAAAAATTGCCAGTTCCAGTTATTGTTTGTCTGACCCTTTTTTAATTCTTTTTGTATATTGAATTTTGAACGTCCCTAGAATAGCAAGTAAGTCAATGAAATGGCTTAGAAAGAGGTATTATGTAGAAATTTTGTAAATTTTGAGTGTAATAAATGCTCCAACAATGCAAATAAGCAAAAGGAGATGAACATATCCTGATTGGGTTTTTTAAATAGTTACATTGGGCTCTTGATTGTTATACGCACACTTACTAAATTGATGACTAGAAAAGTCCGTAAGAATTTACATTGCAAACTCCTGAAAATGGCTGAATATTTTGAAATTTGTCGTTCCTTCTTTTTATATCAGTCTTCCTGCTGACACCAGGGTTGCTCTTCTGAGCAGTGGCAGAATTCCCGAGCATTAGGATCAGGTTGGTATGTGTTGGGGTTGTCAAGTGGAAGCTGGGAGTGCTGAGCACTGGAGTCTTACCTACCCCAGCTGCTGCTGCCATGCTGGGGGTTCCTCACATATAGCTGCTGCTTCCATGGCATAAACTCTCTAAGGGCCATCAGTCTGGCACCCCCTCTAAATCAGTGCCTGGGGCTGGTACCTGGTTGCCCGCTCCTGGTTATACTGATGGAATTGCTATAACTAGGGACCTACTCAAATTGCTGCTGATGTCATTTGCTACTGATATTTTTTGTCTCTGAGGGGTGAACACTTGTCCATACATTGAGATGGCATGCTCAGTATCCACAAAGTTAATTGGAATTGTGAGGCAGTTTTTGGCCAGGGTGTAGAGCTGTGGAAACCAGTCACAGGTAGAGTCCCAAAACACAGGCACAGCATCTGGCAGTCTTTGACAAAGTTCACTTAAGCAGCATGTTCCTTGTCATGCCCTTTCTGCCATCCAGGAATTGATTTTTAGTAGCTGATGGTCACAACTCAAAACGGGCATCTGGTTGGGGTCCAAAAAGCAAATGGCACTAAGAAAGGAGGTAGCCAGTTGTCTGAATTACAGTGGCAGTGACAGGTCGTACCCGTAGTAATGGTTCAGCTTCACAGCTGTTGCCTGGAACAGGTCCCTTCTCCCCTGGTTTTCACATTAGCACGTTGACGGTTTGTATGATGCCCTGTCTTTGACCAAACTTATCAATTCCATCAGCTTGTTGTGTACATAGTGGATCACAGCCTGCTGACCCTCAGACAACATTAGTACCTTCATGAACTGGAGCATGTGGCCTGGACAGTGTTTGAAAGCTTTATTGAAGGAGGAAGTAAGGCTATCCACATCAGGGAACTTCATGTGCCAGATGTCATTTACTAAAGACAGAATGAGTGCATTGCAGGTGACATGAACTGTGTTGAGCATTATTCTTTGGAGCACTTCAGAGAGAGCTTTGCACATATACATGGCAATATCAGACAGAAATGCTGAGATCTTGTTAAATTCTAAGCCAGCAGTTCCCAAACTGACAGAATGTGTATCATCAACTTAAAATGATACAGTACCACCAATTTAAAATGATACGCCAGCAAAGTTTTCATTCACATAGGTAACAGACTATGTACTAACACAACATCAAAACATTGTTTTATCAGTTATGGTAGCCATATAAAACAATTGTAGATTGGAAAAAAGACAGTGTAAACCAGCGGTAGGCAACATTTTTGGCTGGAGTACCGAAAAAACTGCAATGTGTACGCTGTAAGGTGCCTGAGTGTGGGTACAACAGAAAAACAAAACTGGAGCAGAGGGTACATGGCAGAATGCACTGCATATTAATATAGTTAATAATCATAAATGTTGTTGCTTAAATGTTGCTGCTCTTTTTATTTTTTCTTACAGTAAATACCAAGTTTTCTAAACCCCAAATCTGGTGACAATAAAACTTCATATACTACCTTTTTGTTCTTGTGTATTCTTTTTTGTTAAGCATGGTGTGAGGAGAGGAGAGAGAGAAAAGGGAGGGAGGCACAGGGAGAGCAGATGCAGGGGAGGTACTGTGGGCAGGCTGGCCCAGCTGGGCCCTTGGGAAGGTGGCAGCTGGAGGAGAGCAGTGGCTGGGCAGGGAGTGGGGGATGCCCCAGGGCTCCGCAGACTCAGGCTGCAGCTGGGGTGCTTAGCAGCACCAGAGGTGGGACCTAGCTCAGGCTGCGCATCTCTGCAGGGATGGGGTGCAGCTGCCCTGCCCATAGGGGAACATGGCTTGGCCAACAGGATACCAGACTTGGAGGGCTCCTGGCTTGGCCTGTGCATACCAGGCGCAGCACAAGTGGGGTGGAGCCCCCAGGCCACAGCAGGGACTCCCTGGGCTCTGGAAACAGCTGCTGTAGGTGGCACTTGGAGCCGAGCTGGCCAGAAGCCTGCAGCTCAGTGGCCCTGTGCAGCACCTGCCTTGGCCCCGGCCCCAGCCCCAGCCCTTTTGAGGGGAGCTGTGGGTGGGCAAAGCTGGGGCTTGGGCAGGCTGGGGCAGCTGCTTCCAGGAGCTCCCATGGCCCAGCCACTGCAGTGGGGCTGGCTCCACCCCACTTGCACTGTGCCCGGTGCACAGGGAGGCCAAGCCTAGAGCCAAACCCCACTGAGCCCGGCATCCTGCCTCAGCCAGGTGGTGTCCCCTCATGGAGCTATGTGGGCCCAGCCAGGCCCCATCTTGGGTGCTGCTTGGCAGCCCCACCCATCCTGGCTCTTCAGGTGAGCTGGGCCTTTCCAGGGGTGTTGGGACCCCACCACTGTGCACAATCCAGGGCAGGCATGGGGACCACCTGACTCCCAGATTTATGCGCAAGGTGGAGGTGCTGTCATTGGGCTCAGGAGCCACATGCAATTCCATGTGCTTTCTGCTGCAAAGGATGTGGTATCGTGCATGGCCACAAGGCAAGAGCAGTAACCTCTGCCCTGTGCACAAGCCTGGGGGGCGGGTGCCCCCTGTGCTTACCCTGGGGTGCGCACAGTGGTGTGAGCCATGCCCCTCACCCCTAGATGAGCCGTCCAGGGTTCCCTGCTCTCTCCCGCAGCATGGGGGCCTCAATCTGTACCCCATCACCCCTTCCCCCCCCCAACATACTTATCTGCTAGGTACTGCTGAACATGTGGCTAGGCAGTGCTCCAAGCTGCTTGCAGCAGGCTGGGCTGGGTGTCTGTGTGTGCGTGTC
>NW_017729032.1:234766242-234772440 GCF_001723915.1 Gavialis gangeticus
CCGCCCCCCCCCCCGCCTGGCCTTCTATGTGCCACTCACAGGTTGTCTGCATACCACAGTTGGGGAAATGCTGTTCTAAGCCATTGTGACAGTTTCCTTCTCTACAGCCTGAACCATGGTAGAAAAATTATCAGATGTGAGGTGGTTCAGCTCTGTTTGAAAAACAGGCATGTCCCTGGTCTGCCCAACTCCTGTGTACAAATAAAGTGTGCAGCACATAGTTATCTTGAGGGCTGGTGGCTTTATCATCCCCAATGGAGAAGGATTCATACGCTGCCACACTTGTAGACTGTGCATGCGAGGTCAATCACTTCAGGGAGATGGCCTTGGCAAAGCTTGTTCTCACATGGAAAACTGCCAGTGTCTAGCACATTTTGATTCAGGCAGTCCCTTAACATAGGGTGATCAAGTTCTTGCAGTGGGATGTTTGCTGCTGTGAAAGCCTCTGTAAGGGAAAATTCTGGCCCTTGCCTTGCCAGGGGTCCTTTTAAAGAACGAGGACATGGTCATTTGTTTCTTGCTCTGACTGTCAGCCTCTTCTCGCTGCTCATCCCTGCTCAGTCCTCCTCAGGTTGCATCATGCCTCTGGCTGCTTAAAGGATAGTGCTAAAACCCTCATGCTTCCCTGGTTGGCCCCAGACTGGGGCCTGTACTGAGTCTACATCACAGGCTCAGCATCTCATTTACTCTCTCCCCTGCTGTGCTTCAAGATTGCAGGGCTTTCCACACCTTTTTTTTGCTTGCCAGCAAGTTTTTTCTTTTCCTCCAGTGAGCCCGCCAAAATTGTTGAGCCCACCGTTTTTCAGAGAGAATGCCCGGGTTTGTGTTTTCTGTTAAAAAAAAAAAAAAAAAAAAAAAAAAAAAAAAAAAAGACCACAAAATTATGATTTTGATAAGTCTCTAACCATAACAATATGTAACTTTAACATTTTCATTTTGTTTTTCCCATGTAACTTCCTCATTTTGCCAGGCCTGACAAGAAAATGACTGTCAGGCTAAAGCTTTTAGGTTTGCCCTTTCATTTTGCAAGATGTTTCATTTCTTCCTCTGCTTATTAGATTTTATAATTAAGAGCAAATTTTCACAAAACCTTGCAGCATCAGACTGGCATATGTGCCTCTCCCTTTTGTTTTAAAAAAAATGTATATATGAAAAACTAATTGCCTTTGAAGTACATGGCTCATTCTTGAATGGCAATGTGAAAAGGGAGAAAGAGAAGGAAAAATGAATGTCTACGGATTCAGTAAGAAACACCAGTAGACAGCAGTAGTGGGAGAGCTCATGGCTCAAAGATTTAACTGAAAGAGCCATCCTGCTCCTAGAAAATTTTATTCCTCTTGTGAACCCTGAATTTCTTAAGGCATGGCTTAGAAAACTACCTTTAGGTATTAAATGAACTATAACTTGATTTTTCTATAGATCCATGCTAAATTATTATTTTTTGCAGACCATTTTCCTGAGAGAACAGATTTGAAATTGGCATCATGAAAATGACAATGCTGAAACACATGTATGTTTGTGAGAATTGTACACAAGTGGACAGGAGACTGAATTTAGTACAGACCTGACATTGCAGTGTATATTGTAGGATATGAAAAGCCTCTGGACACAGACAAGTGCAGCTTCCTGCTGTAACTCATAGTGTTTATCAGGAAGTGCTATGAGTTAGTGATCCCTCGGACACAACAGATGTTCACTGTTGGGTCCGGGGGCCTGGGGGATTCAGCTGCAATCTGTAGCAGCTGAGAGTCTGCAACTGCTCTCTCCACCCCTCCCCACTCCCAGCCCTAGCTCTGTCTTCAGAAAGGGAGCAGATGGGAAAAGAGCAGAGGGAATTTGGTCTGGGGTTTTTTCAGCCACCTTGGTAGGGGAAGTGGGGGCTCCAGTCCAACCACTTACCCTCCAGTGCTGACTGAACAAAACCCAGACCAAACTTCCTCTGCTCCTTCCCCCCCGTCCCATTCTGAACACAGTATGAGTAGGAGGGTGAGCTATGTCAGCTCAACCCTGCTACTGGCACGATTAGACAGCTGCTGATCTGAATCATCTGAACCCTCACTCTCACAGGATCTGAACTTGTGTTTGGGGCCCAACTGAGCAAAAGCTGTCACTTCTGTCTGTGCTTTCTGTGCTATGTATCACATCTGAATAGATGTAACACCTATTTTAATAATGTAGCCTTTTATCTGTGAAAGTAATAATCTGTTGGAACCATTGTTCTGTAGCTTATCGGCCAGTTGACCTATCAGATATGATTGATGTAGCCTTTAAGAAAGCTGTAATTTGCACTCAAGTGGCCATAAGTTTTGACTATGGAATCTAAGTAAAATAAATAAATTAATAAATAATAACAATTTGATTAGGAATGTAATGGAAAAGTTTCTGCAAACACATTCACTGGATGACATGTTTTGATGCAACTGTCTTTTTTTTTTCTTTTTGCTTCATTTTTCCAGTAAGGCTGGACAACACACTTTTTTCAGTACCAGTTCAGGGAATTTATGTCCAGTTATATATATCAAATTAATTTAATCATGGAGAGAGCACTCACATAGTTTTCTGCAGTTTTTTGTTTTGTTTTGTTTCTTTATATATGAATATACAAACACATCCGTACAAATGGATAGGTAATCAATTGCTGTGAGTGTATCCAGGGAATAATGAATATAAAGTCTACATTACAACCAGTGATCTATTTTGTCTCTCTCAATTATATGTATCTTTTAGATTTGGATTCCACATAAATACCAAAATATAATGCTTTAACAGAGAATAGGAAAAGACTTAATAGGTTCCTAACATTATTGATGCTTTCTTATCTGCTCAGATACTTAGCATATATTGCTCCCTATCATATCTTTGGTAAGTTGAGTACTCCATCAATTTTTATTCATGATTAGTTCCTGTTTATTAAAAAGGTCATCCAATAAAGTAACAGAAGCTATACCACCTGACTTCTGTAAACACTCAGCTGAGTTGAATTCCTTTTCAGGAATATATTACCATCCTGTCACACACCATCAAGTTGGAATTCATTTTCTAATCGCAGAACTCCACTACTTGAACTAATGGAGTTTTTTGATTAGCTGACATAAAGTAGTAGGCTGTTTTTCTCTGAATGAATTCCTGGAGATGGTTGTGGCTTATAACATTGCAAACACTTGGGGCACTTTTACATGTGTGGTGGGGGGCATTTTAATTAGAGAGGCTCTTGCAGCTGCTCTAATTAAAGTGTTGCCGTATCTCGTGTATCAGCATCCCTGTGCTTAAAAATGGTGGCAGGGGTGCTTGAACTAAAGCTCATTCAAATTTTAGTTGAAGTGCCCCCACCGCCATTGTTAAGCGTGGGAATGCTGATACACAGACGTGCATCCAGCAGACTTGATTAATCTTGTATCAGAGCACCCTCCACACTTGTGTATAGGCACCCTTGAGGACTAATTCACTCTGAAAATTCTGAGAAACTTGTAGGCCTTTATGTTAGAAATAATCAACATATGTAACAAAAGTTTTTTTCATTCAATCCACAAACACAATTCAAAATACATTTTTGCTTAGGTTAAGCAGTAAGGGAGGTTGAATGAAGTGCACACATTCTAGGAGAGCACTGTGAACATTCTTAATCTATTAATCCTTTGAATATGTAAATTATTATTAATTCTACAACTGGTGAAGATATCAAAGGAATGCATTCAGTCTCTTACTAATGCTAACATTGGTGCATTGTTTCTGTGTATTTCAAGGGTTTTTCTCTTGGCTGTGTCTGGAATGTTTTCATCGAGTCTTTCAACCATAGACAAGTAGGGCTGAAAGTAGCAGGCCTCAGCAGGTCATTTAGTCCAACCTCTGCCCAAGATAGGATAATCCCTACAAATTCAGTTAATTCAGTCTACTTGGTAATACTAATAGCCTCTGCTGAGTCTTATACTTTAGATAGGAAAAGCCACAGAGAATTTTTTGCCACAGAACAGGAAGTGAGACTGAAGACTAGTAGAACTCGCATATCTACCCAGCAGATACAGGGAGAGCATTTATCCAAGGCTCCTATTCACCCTGATGCAAGTTGCTATCCCATGTGGAAATTGGCAGTTAGATTAAAATTGGAATTGAGGTAGGTCCTAAAACATTTTTAAAAGTCAGAGAAGCCTGTTGTAACTATTGCAGTAGTTTATAGGTTCTTTTTCAATTAATCTCTCCACGTGGCAGAAGAGAGTATTATCTTCATAGTCTATGGGCAGACCAAACCAGGTTTCTTTAAAAAAATAAAATGAAAATAAATCATTATTCATTATGGTCCTCTGAGTCCTCCTACTCTGTCCTAACATTCTTAACTGTTTGTGTTCAGAGAATTCAGATTTAAATGTGCAGGCTTCCCCTTTAAGGTTATGACAGACAGTGCAGATGCTTCAATTTATCACTTGCCTTTTACACAAATGTGACATGATCTCATTAAGTTTCTGCCATGGGATTTTATTGCTTTAATAATTTGTTGCAATATTTATAGACTTCTATGATGGATCATATTGGATTTATTATATTATCTAATAAATAACATTGCAAAACAAATCTATCTTATTAAAAGGTGTTAAAATTGTACTGTCCCAGAGGAGTTGAGTTGACAATCTTATTCAGTAAACTGATGTTCTTCTCTGTTATTGAACTCCAATAACTTTTGATTTTGGAATTCTCTACTTTATTTCCACACAATGGTTTCATAAATGGTCTACTTTTATCATATCAGTATTAGCTTTTAGAAAGAACACAAGAAATCTAACAGCTTTATCTAAAATATACTGTGCTTTATGTACAACACACAATGGTAAAACACTACATAATTTTGTTCAGGAATGTTCTACTTTTGATTTTGTAGAAGTAGGGGTAGAAATCTACAATTAACTTGTTTTTGTCAGAAATGCCTGCGGCATTATTCAGTATTCAAAATTAGGCATACATATTCTGGTGCATGCTGAATGGGTGTGCCTATTAGGGACTGAGAGCAGGTTAAAATAACATGAAATTAAGAAATGTTAAGCTGTCTAATAGCTGTAGCTGTAAGCAACAAGTGGGTTCATGCCATAGGTTGTAAATGAAGGTGAAATAAAAGATTTAAATAAATGATCAAATCAGCCACAGGTCAACTTTTAATGTTACAGACTATTAATTTTGTTGCTGAAAGCATAGTTCTATATCCTTATATAGTTATTGATTAGAGATTTCCTTCAAGGGAGGAATTTTAAATAAAATATGATCATCAAATATCCCTGGACCAGAGGTTCCCAAACTTTTTCTTATTGTGTACCCCGTTCCACATTAGCAGCTGCCCATGTACCCGATACATTTTATATTCAACCCCTTAAATGCCATTTTTTATTATAATGAAAATGAAATATGCTATTACACAACTTTTCCCGGGTACAAAAAGACGAACCTTGTTTCAGTGCATTAAATATTAAATGAGGCTGCTGATTGAGAAAAA
The DNA here is from genome assembly GCF_001723915.1 of Gavialis gangeticus. Classification (NCBI taxonomy): domain Eukaryota; kingdom Metazoa; phylum Chordata; order Crocodylia; family Gavialidae; genus Gavialis; species Gavialis gangeticus. The sequence goes on from NW_017729032.1 coordinate 234,771,719, forward strand.
GAGGCAAGAATACTCTGGAAACAAATAGAGGCACTGAACACAGTCTATGAGCGACCTCATTGTTGTGAAGTTTTCTGTAGGCAATGAAGCCAACAAAAGTTTAATGGGTGAGGGTTTGAAAGAGGACAACTAAATGATTATGTGGGTGTTTACAGAGAGCTCCTTTCATATATGAGTGGCAACATGGGAAGAAACAAATGGAAGGCAGCTTATTCTGTAGTGCAAAACCAAGCATAGATAAATGGGATTAAAATAAAGCACATGTTTTTAGGAAGGGAGAACAAAACCAAACTGAGACAAAATCAGAATTTTAGTGCCGTATGAGGTTTAAAGGGTGCAATCTCAAAATTTTATTGGGGAACATCAAAATGTATAAATAGTTCAGCTAAGAAATGCTGAAATATTTCCTTCTGGTGCATTTAATTGAAAGAAGCATTTTGTTTGAGTCAGTTTAATGTGTAAACTGCCTTTTCCTGTGGTGTCACTATACCTTACAGTTATTTGTTGTTCCCTTTCTTTCCTATGAGTGAGGCTTCTTCATCGACCACATCTTCTATGATTCACTCATTGACATAGTAATTCCCATGAGGCACTGCATTATTTAACCAAAGGGGGGAACTCATTGGAGCTGTAATTGAACTGCTATTTAACAGAGAAGAACCTACACACATTTGAACTTATTTTTCCTGTCTCTTCCCCCCCCCCCCCCCCCCCCCACCCTG
>NW_017729032.1:234772564-234774003 GCF_001723915.1 Gavialis gangeticus
CCTGTTTGCAGACCTGCTGACCCCCCACTGCTTAGTAGGTTTTAAAGCAGATAGCCAGCTTTATGAAAACAGTAAAACAGCTGGGAACAGTGATTTGACCTACCTAGTAGCAAGCCTGATAGAGATGAATAGAATAACAAAGAATAACAAATTATGCTTTTCTCAAACACTCCGGTACACATCAGATCTGCCCTTCATCTGTATATGCAGTGATGACTTTCTGATCTTTAAATTATGCAGGGTATAAAGTTTGTTTCACCAGCTTTCTCCCCAAATAACTAAACTGTTTGAGATGGAACAAGTTAATCTCTCTAGTAACATTACATTCACCAGCAGTTCAGAAACGGCCTTGCCTCCAGCCCCAAGTAACTTCTCAAGCTTTCTAGTTAGCATTGCACCATTTCAGTTAATGTTTGGAATTTTACAGTTAAATAAAGACTTGAATGTGTTTATTCAGTAATATTCAAATATACCTTTTTGCTCTCTCTAATCCAGATCTGGACTGAAAACTTACTATGCCCTGCTGTGATGCCCTCAAACATTCTGCACAGCTCTTTGAACAGCTCTGTCACTGATTCAGCAGTGCTGGTTAGCTCACCTCACCCCTTTGGCCCCACTCAACTTTGCATGGATGTGGCTACACTGCTTCAGATCCTAGTGGCAGAGCCTGTGACTGGCCTGTCTGAGGACAAGCACAGTACAACTGCAGTCTAGATAAGCCTCTGCTAACTTATACTTGAAGATTTTTTTAGGTTTCACAGAATGTTTGTGTTGCATTCCTTCCCTTGTTCCAATAAGATTGTTTTAAGGTACAACTGAAATAAAACTATTTAAGCTGAAATCTTCCATGCTGAGAACCTGCCTTAAGCCGGTATTTTCTTTGTTGGTTTAAAGGAAAAAAAATTCAACTATTTTTGAGAGCAAAATAAGGAAAGATTATTTTGCCTGTTTTAAAAAAATCTTTAACGCCATTTTTTGAGTGGCTGTTGGGCATCTGTGGTTTGGGGCAGGGACTTGATGTGTGGTGGGAAAATTTACTTTGTGTTTTGGGATATGGCTTTGCTGCTCTTAGACATGATTTTTGTTTTGTGAGGGAATGCATTTGAAGCGCACACTGTTTGCATTACTGCAGTGCTCTATAGTCTTTCTTCCTGGAAGAGGAATTGTTCTGATGTAAACACTGAGGCTAGGGACAGACATTCAAAAATGTTAAAGGCAATGGATGCAGGTGTTGCCATGGACGTAGTCTTTCTAGACTTCAGCAAGGCCTTTGACACCGTCTCCCACCCCATCCTCATTAAAAAACTAGGCAACTGTGGCATTGATGCCTACACAGTCAGATGGATTGCAGATTGGCTCAAGGGTCGTACTCAGAGGGTGGTGGTGGACGGGTCATATTCAACCTGGGGGGAAGTGGGCAGCGGAGTCCCCCAGGGCTC
>NW_017729032.1:234774712-234792619 GCF_001723915.1 Gavialis gangeticus
AATCAGTTTTGTAACCAGACAGACATCCCAGAAATGCAGACACGTGCCTGCAGTGGCTCAGGCTAGAAGCCAGGGGTGCTAGAGCAGTCCTCCCTTGGCTTCCACAGGGCTGAGCTGAGGTGGGGGTGTGGCTAGGCCCCAGCAAGATGCTCTGAATATCCCTCCCCGCCCCCCCTCCCCCCACCAAGCAGCGGAGCAGGAAATGTTTATCACCCCTAACATGGTGTTTATCAACCCATTAAGAAAACAAAGCCTCTCTCCATTTAACTAATGAAGCTCTTCTTAAACAGCTCTTCTAAGGAAGGACATTAAGGTACCTATTGATTAGCTCCAAAAAGCCTTTCTGCCTGTCTTCTCCCACACCATGGACTGTAGCAAGCATGTGGTCTGCTAGCTAATGCTGAGGTGTCTGTGTAAGGCAGGGGGGTAGGGGGAATAATCCCTATTTAGCATAATTTCTGTGGCAGCAAGTCTCCTCCGGAGCTCCAGCCAGGGAGCAGAGGGGAGAGCCTAGCTTTGCTGTAGAGTAGAGAGTCCTGCCCAGCCCAGAGAGCATCCTGCGATGCTGGGGTTGTCTGGTTTGTCTTAAACCTGGAAGGAGTCTGGGACAGACCTTGCATAAACTGGTTTGAGCCAAATCAGTTAAGTCTGATACTACATTCAACCAGGTTTATCTCAAACCAGTTTTAGCCATTTTCGAATTGGCTTATGTGCACTGAACATCTGTTCTGTTACAGGTTTAACCCAGTTTCTGATCACTTAAACCAGTTTATGTGTAATGTCTGTTCCTAGCCTGAGAGACCAAGACCTGGACTAGGTAGTCAGGGAGGATGGGAAAGTAGAAAGAAATTTAGTTTTTGCTTTCATTTTGACCAAGGGGGTTTAGTGTTCTTCTAACAGAGTTTTTAAATGTGTAGTCTTCAGCATACGATGAATAATAAAATATGGGTTTAGACTCAATCTCTAATTATATATCTCCTTTTTATTGTTTTTCTTGGAAACCTGCAATTCAGTAAATACAAAACTGGAATTATTCACCATTCATTTGTGAGTGATTTGAAAGAAAAAAATCCACTATTTTTAGGCTTCAAGATGTTTTCAGAGCAGGCTTGCAAGTTGCACAGTTGAAGGTCTGAAAATATGCAGTGTTTATGGAGAGGAAAAAATAGACGAAGAGGAAAGAATTATTAAGGATTTCACCCTTCTCCAAACTGGAGAATATTTAGGACTCTATCATTTAAAAACGGCTGAAGAAGTAAGGGGACAGGAAGTTCTCATTGTGACTTTGCAAATAATGTACTTCAGACTCTTCTCTTACTATGCAATGGATGCAGCTAAGCAAATAGTTTAGATTAACCCTTTTCTCTTGCAGATCCTTCACAACATTTTCTTGTAGGCTTAAAGAAAATACGTTACAGAGGAGAGGAAAAAGCACAAATGAATGGCTAGAATTAGCACAGTATGCAAAATTCTTTAAAGTACCCATTTGATTTAGAAGCAAGTCCCCATTGATTTAATGAGACTAATGGTCTGACATCACTTAAAGCACTTCTGAAGATCCAACCCTGAATGTCTAACATATTATATCATAAATGTGCTAGTCTCCTTTTATGACTGATTGGTTGTTAGTTCTGTTGCCTTTGGAGTCCAAGACTACAACTTGTAGCGATTAAGTAATAGCAGAAGAGCTTAATCTTTTACAGCATGCTGATAAGTAAGAAGGATTAAGGATTGATCAAATTTGCCTGCTTTGCTACTCTTTTGAGACTCAGAAAGTAAGCTGATTCATTGTAAATTTAGATCTGTAGTCTTATCTAGAAAGGAGTCCAGAATATGTGTAGAACTGAAGAAGAGAAACTTGTGAAATTTGAAGTTAAATATCTTGTCATTTGAGAGAACTAGCAGGACCCTTTGATTCAGTTTCTTCATTTGTAAGAGTCTGCCAAGTCCCTGGGGTGACGCATCAGGCTCTTGGGTAGAGCTCCTTGGAAATTTTCAGTTCAACTTTTATTTTACCCTGAAAGACCAATTTGTAGACCCGCAAAGGTTTTTTGTTCAGTCTATCATAGGTTTGATTAATGTTTTCTGACTCTAAAGCGATATTCCTGGTGGACTGCCCTAAGGATATGGGGAGCAGCTGCTTCTATGGTTCCGGGGTCAGCCTCCACCCTGAGGCAGTCTGGTTGATGGGAATTTTGCATCTGCAGCTGGTTTGGTAATGCTATCTGGGAACTCAGTAGGTACTCAGCCATTCTTGTCATTTTTGCTCCTGATCTTGGCAGCAGTATTCCCAGGATTTCTGCTTTATGAGAAGGTTTTGTTTGCTTGCTTGTTATTTGTCTTTGATCCAATACAGACTGAAGCCAAATTTCAAAGAAGCAACATTTCTGGTGACTGGAAGCCCTGCTTTTCAACCTATTCTAATTTAGGATCTGCAGCCGAAACAGCATGTTGTGGCCTGAATCAGAAATCCAGAGCCATCCACCCTGTATGGTAACACATGCCCTGACTTACAGTAGAACCTATTGATCCTGGATTGGTCTTGCCAGCCATCTTTGGATCTACACATAAACAGTCATGGAAGACAGTCATCCTCAACTGTGAGGGATTGCCAGTGATGATGACTTTAGGATTCAGCAAACTGATACCAGGGCAACATTGTTGTTGGTTCATTTTATTGGGTGTCAGAACATTGTATGAAGGTGTTTAGAATTAGCTCGAAAAAGATTATTAAAGAGCACCGGAAGCTGTGATATAGAAGTCTGTGAGGGAAGAAGCACCATTATGAACAGCCATAATATGGGGGAAATTTAATCTGGGATTTATTATTCTGATTAGGATAAATAACTTGCATTACAGTGGCGCTTCAATGTTGGCTCTGGATTTAGGACCCAGGATTTAAGACTCTAGTTTAGTGAAACTGTGTGTGTGAGACCCAGACTCTTAGAAATCAGTTAACCCCTGCTGCCTATTCTAAAGCATTATGATGGATGGATGGATAAGACGATTCCAAAAAAGCAAACTTTTAAAATACCATTTTCAAGCCATCATTCAGGAGGCTCTGTACAAACATTTAAGGCTCAGTCTACATCCCAAAATGCTTACTATCTAAACAAAGAATATAGGCAAAGAATGGGAAAAGGAAAGTATGATGCACAGATGGAAAACAGAGGCAAAGAGAAATTGAAGACTGAGCCCCCTTTCCCCCATCAAAAAAAAAAAAAAATAAAAGGACGGGCATCCTGAGTGAACTTTAGGTACCTAAATCCAAAGTTGTATTCCAAAACAACCCCCTGCTTAGGAGATGGCTAAGTAGATTAGCGTCCTCTCCTGTCTGAGCAAAAGATTCCATAGTGATTTGCAGTTTTATTTTCCATACATACTCAGAACTGCCCCAGTCTGACCAACTGGTGTTTAGCTCCTGCATAACTCGCGTAGATCCAGAAACCAGTCAAAGTGTTACGTAAGTCCCCTGGGGGGTCCAAATCTTTAAATATGTCCTAAGCATGTCTGATACACAGCCAGCCTTGAGTTCAGCACAAATCACGCCAGCCAGGATCGCAACTGTCTTTTAAGAACATTGCTGAGGAAAAGGTAATGGTACCTCCTACATTTTATAATGGTTTTAGTGGTTAACCAGGAAATGGAAGATGTGGGTGTTAGGTTCTCCACAGCATGAGGAGATTTGAATCCATGACTGCCACCTTCCAGTTACCCACGATGCCACAGGCTAGTCCGTCTAGGGACTTGTTCCACTACTCCTTTTACTGACAGCTGAACTACTGTGCAAATTAAAATAAACATGATACAGAGCAAGAAGGAGCACAACTTAATAGTCTAGGGACAAAGACTGGAACACAGGACTTCACCCTGCTGTGCCTTGCTCTGTGATTTGGATTCAACTTTGTGGGCAAGGTGCTCTATATTTAAGTGCTGTTGTGCCTAGCTTGTAGCAGGACGAGTCCTTCCTTCCTTCTCTCTAAGTGACAGGAAAGTAAAAAGACTTTACCCATCCTGTATTTGTTGACAAAAATATTTTCTGATAAGCCACTAGAGGGCACTCTTATACATAATTTTCCAAGTTCTTTTTCCTAGTGTATATGTACGTTTTGACTTTAGAAGACATGCTCTGATAGTGTTAGTTCATGTATATGCAAGTGTACGTGTAGCTCAGGGATGGTAGTTGCTATGTAAGCAGCAGAAGAATTACCCTTTTGTGTCGGGCTCTGCTTAAAGTCTATTTTTAAGTTAGAATTTCTCCCTGGGGTTTTGGGTGATTCTTGGAAGAAGGGATTTCCCTTCTAGATGTTGTGCCATCTCAAGTCAGCATAGGTGCTTGTGCAAATAAATCAGCTTTTACTAAAAATATAGTCGGATTCCAAGCAATTGGTTTTTGGTGGGTTTTTTTTTTCCTTTACTGCAAAGCTAACATAAAATAGCTAGGACAACTGCCACTACTCAGCACAGGTATGGCACTAGTTTCAGAATAAAAGGCAACATTATGTATGTTGAAATTTGCCAATTCAATAGCTGCTTTTTTGAAAACTGTCATATTGTCCCTTTATAATGCATAAATTACCCATGCTAGATTGCATCCTGCCTGCAATGTAATGGTTGTACAGAGAATTACACTTTTACCAGTATAAAAGTGATCGGAAAATGGTCTATACCCATAATAGAACAAGTCTGGCGTGCACAGACTGGTTTAAAAATAGCAGAACCCAGTCTAAGATCTGTATTTCTCCCACCAAAGGACAAATGTGTGTTTTGTTTGCTACCAGTGTAAACATGTTATGTCACTTACATGAAACCACATAACTTAGATGAATTCCACTTCAGGCTTTTTGAGTGTCTATACCTAGCCATAATGATTAAAATACAGTAGATTCTGTTTATTGTATAGCCTTTTTTCCTCAAGAAATATGCAAATGTGAGCTATGCTAATAAACGGAGTGGGACAAAAAAAATTTGCAGAAATGGATAGCATAATTTCTGACCATAATGTGGTACTGCACTGCATGATGCTGAAAGCATTTTTGCATCAGCTGTTAAGAATCCAACATTTCATTCAACATAATTTTGGAATGTGTTATTTGAAATGGTGCGAAGAACAATCAATACAGTAAATCCAGTAATAAGCTATGATATAATCTGTAAGGGCATACATAAACTATTCAGTCACCAGAGATGAAATTTATCTTCGTTTTTTTGAAAACATATTTTTTTCTCCTATTTGGTAAAAATGGCCAAAATCTTTACATACGTCATAAACAGGAGAAGCGTGTTTAGAGTTTTATGTGAATTGTTATGTGAGTGCTTGGCATCATCGCTTTTGTAACTATCATCTGAGGTCCTCATGGGCCTTTTCTGAATTAGTTTTTCAGTCTTCATCAGCTGGTGTCCCACAGTGATCTATGGTAAGTTGTCATTTTGGGAAACACATTGGGTAAATTCCTCCTTTGTTATTTGGCTGGGTTTAGAGACTTCATCCTTGTTGTCTGTGCCATCTGCTTGACCTTCATCTCTGTAGTGTAAAACCCGCCCTGCAAAAACAGTTAGCAATGGCATTTTGTTTCACAGGCTTCACTGAGCATATGTAATGCCAGAACATATGTAAAGCCAGAACTAATAGCAGAAGTATTAGCTTTTTCATGATTTCATTGGCACTCATGTCTGAGTTGGTATCTACAAGCAAGATAATCCTCCAAACAATGATTGTGGTAATATCCCTTAATGTTTTTCATGATTCCCTGGTTGTATGTCTGAATATCTGCTGCAGTACTAGGTGTTAGGAAAACCATTTCTTTGTTGTTGAGTCTTCCAGCAGACTTGGCTGGATAGGTACTGCATCTGGCAACAGAGAAAGATATTTGGTTGCTGTTGTTTCATGTCATGATTTAAGTTTCTCATCCAGTCTAGCTAAATTTGGTCAGTCACCCATGCATTGTTTTCTGTGCAAATGATTAGAAGGCTTCCTTCCCCCCTCTAAAACATCTGGGTCCTTTGGTTTTGAAAGTGAAAGTACTTTGGGGTTTATCTGTTGCTGACATGTTATAGGCTACTAACCCGCTCAGTCCAACCTTTTCATTTTATATAAGCACTGATATTACCCAGTTTTAAAGTCTGTGATTTGTGCAGAGAAGCTCAATAGGAAATGCCTGTTTCATCTGAATTGCACATGTCTTCATATGCTTTGACAATATTGGGGAGAGTGTTATCAGTGTGGTGTTAGCTAATGATTAAGCTGGAATCTTTTTTCTGTAGCCCTTTTGAAAGGTTACTGTTGTCCTGTAGATAAAACTCATCCTTTTGATGGAGCAAAGTTTTTCATAAACAGATTCTGAGTTAAGCTGGTTGTTTTGTTTTGTTTTTTTCGTTTTCTTGTAAAATAACTGGTTTGGAGATGGGAAATCTCTGCCTCCTGAATTTGTAAACAGCTATGAAGAGTCTTGCTTGTTCCCTGACTTTTGTTTTGGCGGAGTTTATGTTTGTTTCTTACTGAAAATTTCAAACCATCTGCCTCTTATTTTTGGTACCTGACTGAGAAGATCCCAGTCTTGCAGCTACCTTTCTTTGGACTAAATTTTCATCCAACAACCTCACAGCTTTGTGCTTTTCTGGCAAAGGATAAAGCAATTTTCTTTCTGTTAGGCATGCTGCTGATTGAGTCATTCAATATAGCTGATACAGCAGTTAACTCAAGCACTACTTGATGTTTGTGATATTTGATTAACAGGTCCTTAGCTTTCTTTTTTTTTCTAGTTTTGCCTTATGCAATAAATCAAAGTACGCTAAAGGCTGCTTTGTGGAATACCAGGCAAATTTTAAATGAAGATGATTACATGTTTTTGTTCCATGGGAAAGTACACAAATAACCAAAATTTGTGAATAACTGATGCATAGTAAAGAGGCCACTATTGAAGTGTGTGCAGTCATTTTAACCAGTGGAGAAAAAGTTCCATTTTAATAAGAGAGAGGATGAGAAATTGACATTGTTATTTTTATTATTTTTCTCCCTGTTTTGGAGGGAGAAAAGGGAAAACCTTTATTATAGGATATGAATTTTGTGATATACTCTGATGAAGTAATCTTTCATGATACTGATACAGTGCTAAAAACTGACAAGTTGAGTGAGGGAAGAAATGGTGTACTCGTGAAAAAATGGGTTTGGCTTGAGACATGGAAAAATGCTAGCAACCTCAGAGGAAATGTAGAGGAAGGCAAGTAATTTTATCTGCAGTTAAACTTAATCCAGTAAGAAATGTTATGTAGAGAAGGCTCACAGATGATTAAAAATGCCTGAAATAGATTTTATGCGCTGGATCTTGCACCTGTGAAATTTCATTTGATGAATACATTATTCTGGGCAAGAGACCAAAAGGAAGTGGCCAAATGACAGCAATTTGGTAAGAGAATGAGAATTTATTGTAGCCAAAAGAATATAGATCCAAAATTCAGTGAATAACAGTCTAGTTAGACTCCCCTTGTTAGAGGCTGCATATTTAGAACTGAGTTTTGAAACACCTGTTGTGTTTTAAACAGTTCAATGTAATCTTCTGGGAAAGATATTTTAGAAATGGGGAATAATACATGTATGAAGCCTGCTGGAATGAAGTTTATTTAATTTGTCTATTGCTTGAATAAAAATGGTGTTAAAATGTTAAACCCTTACCAGAAAAGGTGTAGACATGAGTTTGGTTCAGTCACAATAATTAAGACTAACAGACAGAGAGAACTGAGTTCCGGAAGTGATAATCCAGATATACAAAAGATATAAATTTAGGGTGGAAATAAGCATTTGAATAACCTGATTCAGGTTAGGCGGCTTGCTTGGAGCTGCCTAAATCTGAGTCATGTTCCACTGCGTGTAGACATTCACATGGGCAGCCCGCTAGACGTATGTCTCAAGGAGGGGCTGGTAGGTCGGGGAAGGGCAGGCTGCCAGGTTAAAGTTGGGGGTTAAAACAGCACAGCCTTGGAGCTGTGGCAAATGTCTGGGCTTTTCCAGCTCTGGAGATGTGGTGTGAATGCATGCAGGCATTGGTTGGCCCAGGTTAACCCTTGGTAAGATTGGGTTAACTCAGGCTGAGTTAAAGTTAATTAACTTCTCAGGTGAAGTAACTTTAGATTGAGTACATTTTTAGAGAGTCGCAAGCACTGTGAATACTTGCATCCTTAGCCATTTCGATTGCTCCAAGCTGCATTAAAGTGATACATATGTAACACTTGTATACAACCCAAGTACCCCTTGTACTTGTACATAGCTAAAAGTCTCAGTACAAGGCAGAATAGCACGTTCTTATATTGCATTGGAAAGAAACTAGTGAAGAATTTGAGAGATCAGGGCAGATTTTATTAATAGTTGGAACTTAGAATATTTTCCTTGCTTCCTAGTTCTTGGAAGAATCTAGGTATTTTAAAACTGCACAAAAGCCATGAATGAATAGATGAATGTTAACTCGTAGCATCTGATGAAGTGAGCTATGTGTGATGGCCAGAACCAAAGAAATTAATAAGCAATAAATATGTGCTTCTTGGAGGCATTTGGAACTTTTGTCTAATATGAAGCTTGTATTTTTGTAACCTGCAAAATGTAACTTGTAACTGTTTGTGGAACTGACTAGGCCTCAAAAACAAAGCTATAGCTGTGAAATTAGCTGACCTAATAGTTCTTTCTCGCTCAGAATTTAGCCTTGATGATAATAAAAACTGGATTCAATTGCCCAGCTTATCAAGTACACTTCAAGAAAGGACATCTCAAAAAAGCATAGCCAGAGAGTTTTGAAGGGGCTGGATTTAGGTGGAGTAATGTTAATTTTAAACCTGAAGATGTTGTGTTGCAATTTGCTTATTAGATAAACCCAAGCTTGGGCAGTAACTTAATTTCTAACACCTTTTAATCCCATAGGATAACAGCTATAAAGCAATATTATGAATGGCTATATAACTAAAAATTAGCATACTTAGAATATAAAAGAACACACACGTCATAGTAACCCTTGGGAAGGATGGAACAGAAAGGCCATTGCTGTCCCATACCCCATGGGTATCTCTTACTCCCTGTAAGAGTGAGACCAGATCCTGACTGAGGGGCTTCCACTGGTATCCTTCGGGTAGCCAAGTTCAGAGACATCTGACTTCGCTGATTCAACTTGCTGTGCATCTTCTAACCGAGGGACTACCGATAAGTTAATAACTAAGTGGGAACTCTTGGTTAATTTCTTTATCTGTTTTATTATCATTGTCAATTTTAATCTGTATTGATATGTTGTCTGTTTATTAGCTTAACCTTTTATTAACTATTATATATGCAAACTATTTCTTTTGTTGTCATAAGTAAAATTCATTCCTTTTTGTAAGTGAAAATTGTCATTTCTTTCCTTTCCAACATCACCTTCTTGATCCCGAACCAAAAAGCCCAGTGGCTAATAAAGTTTCAGTGCTCAGGCAGTCTGCAACTAAATTGATATAGTCACAGTGCCCAGCTGGCCTGTGACAGCTATGGCCCATAAAAAACCCCAAACTTATGCTGCTCTGATTCAGTTAGTCTATCAGGTGCACCTCTATGTTGCCTTCACTCTGACTTCAGACTAAAATAGGTAACTACATCTCAGATGAATTAGACGCTGAAGAAGCATAATCAATATTTCTCCCCCATATTCATTCTCTGTGCAGGATTGTTCCTATGCTGTTCTGTTCTTCCTTTATCCTAAATAATTGGGAATTTTAGAAGACTGGTCTTAGAAGACCATTTTTTCATTCAAAGGATTTGAGTAATAAATTCTCATAGGATATACAGCCAAAGTGTTCACTTATTTAATTTCATTCTATTTCTGTTTCTTTCTCTTACATGTGCACATACATACCCTTGGATTACCCTAAATAAATTGGAAGGGATTTTCAAAGGAGCTTGATGACCAAGTCCCAGAGAATTGGTTGCCTGACTTCAAAAATTATCAAGCATTATTTCCATCCTAGCCTTGATAGATTGCTTTCCCTGTTGTACCCTGTATGTAATAGAGGTGATTGTCTTTATCTAGGTAGAAATGGAGTTACATGATTATGATGATGATTTCTTAACTTTAAAAAAAAAGGGATTATATTATTAGAAAGAACTTTAAGATGCTTTAATATTTGTTCAGCTTGGGGGAAAATAGCATTTCCCAGTGGCTTTCTCAAATAAAAATGATTTCTTTATTGTTGACCTAGATGTTATATAGTTTTCATAGATGTAGGCTTGCTTGGAGACTCTTAATAAACAGAATATTGTCATAAAATAACTTCTGTAATAGAATACTTAAATAAGTATAGTACCATAATAGATAAATATTTCAACCTTCTCTTCCTAATGAAAAATATTTTCCTTCTTATACAAAAAGAGAGAAAAACCCTTTGTTAACACTTCCCAATTTAATTAGAAAGTCTCAAGAAATGGGAAACCTGCTTTCTAATCCTTTCTCTAAAAGCTGAGATTTAAAGACATTCTTCTTCACCTCCAGAACAACCTATGTTATGGTGGTTAGGTCATTTCTTGGGAGACAGCAGATCTTACCTTGAATTCCTTAAGGAGATAAAAAATCAAACCTGGGTTTCCCATTTCGGGTGAGTGCCCAAACAACTGTGCTGTGGGCTGAAAAAGGTATTCTTGCATATTATCCACCATAAATCTAGCCCCCAACATACTGTTGCAGCAGAAAATATTTGGTGAATTTCAGTCAAATTTGTATGTAGCTCTGGAATATGACTGATCTGTAAATGTGATTTCATAACAGTTATGGGTTGTCATTGGCTGAAGACAGCATCATGGCATGCTCCTTAACTCTTTTCCTATGCTTGGTGTCAACCCGCTCCCAAATGCCTAACATTCTTGCTTGCTAAGTGGTTGTAAGCAGGTACTCTTCCTTTATACAGGGAGGTAGGCACTTGGCTTCCTTTTTCAGACTCCCAGACTACCACAGTCCATGATTCTTAAATGGGAAGAATTAATGTGTTAAGCAAATTTCGTTCTTCCAGTGCAGGCCAAATGCATGATTTGTATCATGGACCTAAATGCCATAAGTCCATTGAATGAGAACTTGAAACATGATGGAAGGACTGCATAGCTTGTGGGGTTTTGTCTTTTTTTTCCTCCCAAGAGGCTTTTGAAGATGCTAATGCTGCTGGCCATTTACTATAGTCTTGTCTAACATATAGAAGGCCAAATTGTAAAGGACCATAAAGATATTTTACAGTGTGTACATTTTTCAGGGAATATTCCATTTATACTTTCAGTTGAACAAAATTTAAGGAGTAATTAAAAGTATTTAACCCACATAAAGTCTTTTATGCAGGCTATACTATCAATTTTATTATAGAAACTGCATTATACTTAACAACTGATGACCTTATCTTAGTGCACTAATGTATTTTTCATTAAAATGAAACATCCTGTTACATGGACAGTATCTAGAAAGAAAGGTTGAGATGGAAAAGGTCCACTATATACAATGCACCACAGCTGTCTTGAAGAAAAAAAATAGCCTGTAATTCAGCAGTTTTCAATTTATTACTGTGTCAGATTGGAAAGTTTAAACTGTAATTAAATGGATGGGAGCCACTAATACATTGTCATTTTACAACTTGGATGGCTTCAACTGCTGAGCTGTCCTACCTGCTTCGGTAAATTACAGCTGTTGCTTGGTCTTTTATGCAAGCCCTTACATGAAGGATATATTAATCATCAAGGCAGATTATTGAATGCATTTCCAGACATCAGAATAGCCAATATTTCTCTTGTCAACTCCAGCCTACACCTGTTTGCTACAGTGCTAACTCTGCCATTAGCTTTCTTAGATTTATTGTAAATGCTGATGAATAAGTTTGCATTTTATAGGGAAAGTTTTCCAAACCCCTCTAAACGAATGGCAGTGGGGAAAACATAAACAGCAGAGTGATCATTAGTATTGCTCTTTTTCAAAATCAAATGGTGATATCTATGATTTTAGTTAGATAGAACAAAGATAGATATAGATAAAAATTTAAGCAATAATGGTAAATTTGGGGGTGGAGAGGAACTACATGTTTGACCTATAAAAGGTGATTAGGCAGTGCTCAGCTGTTCCAGCTGCATGAAGTCCCCAATGTGTCAGATATTTTACATACACACAGGAAGAGACTACCCAACCCATGATCTTAAAATACAATTTTTGCCTCAGAGAAAGGGCCTGATATTGGACTGCTTTTTCTGAGAGTTGCAAGTATACAGCATTGCTTGCGATTTCTCTGTTTCTCTTTGACTGTAAATTTTCATTTGCCGCCCATATTTATTGTCATGCAGTTTCAGTATACTGTCTGGGAGGAATTTCTTGAGGAATGTTCTATTTATGTTTCTAGTGAATAACATGTAGACTTGTGAATCAGCCTGGGATCTCACAGCTACTTGAAATCAGTGGGCCTGGCTCTTTGTGTGTTGATTTAAGACAGGGTAGAGATTGAAACCTTATCGTGGACCAGCCATTTACTACTTCTAGATTTGGATTTGGTATGCACTTGTCATCCCAGGGTAAAGGAATTTTCTTTATAGCTTGTCCTTTGAGACAGCAGATGTGTTTTCAGAACACCATGAAGAAGATTGCCCAGCTGACTATATTGTGGGGTTGCTAGGACTTTGGCAACTCAACTTCTTAGTAGCATTTTTTACCAGGGGGAAGAAATGGAGGTCTTCTGTAATAGAAGACTTCTGAATTGGAAGAACTGCTGAAAAAATGTGTTGGCATCCAAATTAATTTTAGCTGTCTTCACTTTGTTCAGGACTTGAGTATTTCTCAGTTTGACTCATGTTCATGTTTTACCAGAACAGAGTGCTTGAATCTAAAGGAAGTACCTGCCTCTGTGTTGGCAGAACAGTGTTACGAGGGAGAATATATATATTATTTCTAGCGTTGCTTATTGAGGTTCTGGTTGTTCTGGGAAAGCTGCAGATGGCAATGTACTTTCTAGCTTGGGGTGTTTGGCATGCACTACAGGAACTGAATGAAGCAATGGTAAGTGCCATGCTTTCTTTGCAAGTGGTCACAAATTAAAATTCCACTTAACCTTCTGTCAGGATGGTGAATACAGTAAGTACTGAGACTGCTTCTGGTAATGATTCAGTCTTGTGCTTTCAGGAGGGTAGGGTGCCAGTTATCAAGCTGTTTACATCTTTGTTTTACTGTATTGTGCTATATTGGAAAGACAGTTACAAGCTGTTGAGGCTAGATAACCTGTCTTAGGTTTCATTAGTACTAGGCAGCTTGATTTCTGGCCTGGGTAGATAAAGAAATTGCTGTAGTTGTGTTTTGTTAATCATCAGAGGATTGACAGGAACAGGTTATGTTAACCCCTCTTTGAGATCAGGTGCCTTTAGCCTGATTGCAATGTCCTGGTAATGTAGTTGCACCTGTTTCAAGGATGTGTTATATTGGAATGGTTCTGATTTGTTTTTTTTCCTTCATAAACTTCTTGGTACTCTTCAGAATAATTGCTCATTTTTTGTTGTCAGAAGTTGTTTTTTGAAGTGATTCCCATATGTATGGAGAAGAGGCATGCTATGGAACCTTTGCAAGGCAAATATATCAAAATTAGCTGCAGATCTTACCCTGGGTGAAAAGGCTACTCCACTGAAGATCGCACTTCACTTAAATATGCAGAGGTGAAAGTGAGGCCATGTATTTGCTATTCCCCATATTCACCACTCTATTAATGGCACCTTTATTCCACTGTCCAACAGACTGAATCAGGACCACCTCTGTAGTGAACATTTTATGTTAGGGACCAGGCCCTAACTATAAAACTGTGAGAAGTTACCTTTTTCTGTGTTAGGGGAGGCAGGAAAAGCTGCAGTCTTAAATGAAATAGTCTTGAAATAACTGAAAAAGGTTTATAATGGTATTTTAATCTTATTTTAACAATAATGTTGAGGATTTGAAATATGCTACTGTATATTTGTATTCCTGCAAGAGAATTGTGTGTGTAAATACTCCACAGTGGATGTGTCTACATGTTCATTAATGTGCCCTAATATTCTCTGTGGTGTCAGACTTCTACAAGAATGTCATTAACAAGACAAAGATCAGGGAATGTGTGGATCCCTTACTGAATGGGGGAAGAAACCTACTGACAGAAGATGCAGACAAGGCAGAAGTACTCAATGCCTTTTTCACCTCAGTCTTCACAGGAAAGGTCTACTGCACCTGGCAGCCTAGTTTAAGATGAGCAACCAGTCATAGCGAAAACAGGTTACGGACTCTTTAGAAAAGCTGGACATATACAAGTCTATGGGGCTGGAAAGGTTGCACCTGAGGGTGCTGAGGAAGTTGGCTGATGTGGTTACAGAGTTGCTCGCCATTATTTTTGAAAGCTTGGGGTGACTGGGGGACATCCCAGATGATTGAAAAAGGTGAAATATAGTGCTTATCTTTAAGAAAGGGAAGGAGGGTCCAGGAAATTACAGGCCTGTCAGCCTCACTTCAGTCCCTGGCAAAATCATGGATTCACCAAGGGCAAGCCTGATATGCCATCTGCGGATGTGGAAAGAGCAGTGGATGTGATTATACCTTGACTTTAGCAAGGCTTTTGATATGGTCTCCCACAACATTCTTGCACGCAGGCTAAGGAAGTACAGGCTGGATGAATGGACTATAGGGTGGATAGAAAACTGGCTGTAGCATCAGGCTCAGAGGGTAGTACTCAATGGCTTGATGTCTAATTGGCAGTTAGTATCAAGGGAAATGACCCAGGGGTCAGTCCTGAGGCTGGTTTTGTTCAACATTTTCATCAGTGACTTGGAAGATGGGATGGAGTGCACCCTCAGAAAGTTTGCAGACGACACCAAATGGGGGGGAGTAGTAGATACACTGGAGGGTAGGTCTAAGATCCAGAGAGACCTCAACAAATTGGAGGATTGGACCAAAAGAAATCTCAGGAAGTTCAGCAAGGATAAGTGTCATGCCCTGCACTTAAGACAGAACAATGCATGCATTTGTTGAGGCTAGGGACTGACTGGCTAAGCAGCTTCTCTGCAGAAAAGGACCTGGAGGTTACATTGGACAATCAGCTGAATATGAGTCAACAGTGTTGTGAAGTAGGCTACCAGCATACTATTCTGGATTACTAGGAGTGTTGCTAGAATATTGAGGGAAGTAATTATTTCCCTCTATTGAGCAGGCAAGGTTTTTTGAGCAGATATGATATCTTTTATTAGACCAACTGAATAGTTGGAAAAAAGTTCTCAGAAAGTTTTCAGGCACAGTCACTCTTCTTCAGGCATGGGGAGTCTCTGCTGTTCTGAGACTCCAAGAAATGAGAGAAGCTAGAAGTGTGGCAAGATGTCAGTGAGAATGTAAATCGGTAGAAATTAGAAAGACAAAAGGTGAAGCAGAGAGGTATGGAGTGTGTGTGGGGGGAAGCAGGGGAATTAAAAGCTAAAGGGAGACATTACAGTGATAGAATACAAGGTAGAAAAGAGGCTGTCAGTGAAAAAGGAAATAGTTGGAGATCAGGAAAACAGGAATGAGAGAAGCTCTAAGTGTGAGAGGATGTAGTGAAAATATAAATAGATTAAAAAAAAAAGAAAAACAAAAGGTAAAGCAGGGGAGGGAGGGGGAAAAAGTGTGTGTGTGGGGGGGGGAAGGCCAAAGGGAAACACTACAGTGGGAATAATACAAAGTAAGAAAGAGGCTCTCAATGAAGAAGGAAATAGTAGGAAATCAGGGAGACAAAGGACTGAAAAGGTAGGGGAGGGGAGAAAAGGTGGGGGAAAGAAGAATGTAAGAGGTCAGGTCAGGCAGGTACCTGGTGAATCAGATGTCAGTCAGGATATAATGCGTCATAAAACCAATGTCTATATTGAGTCCATGATTTTTTTGTATCCGGTAGATTTATGAAGTGAAGTTCGTAGGCTTGTCTACAGAAGGTGTGTTGTAAGTTCCCTTTGAGGGAGATTGGAAAGGGAGTGACTGTCCTGTGAGAAGTGTGCCCCCACAGGTAATTTGGTATTTTTGGTGTGTGTTCATTCTGGTGAGCAGTTGTTGTTTGGTTTCTCCTATATATTTTCCATCAGGGCATTTGGTGCACTGGGTGAGATGTATAACATTTTTGGAGGTGCAGGTGTAAGATCTAGGAATGATGATGGTTCTGTTGTGGGGTGTAGTTATAGTGGGGGTAATGGAGATATGTTGGCAGGATTTGCATTTCTTGTCCTGGCATGGTCTGGATCCATTTGGTATGGTTTGGGTCGTAGGGAGTTTGCTTCTGGTGATGAGGTTAGTGAGGTTCCATGCTTGTTTGAAAGCTAGGATGGGTGGTTCTGGAAAGATCTCTTTGAGAGGGATTTTCTAGTATGGGTTGCAATTGTTTGAGGATTTTCCATGTAGGTTCCAGGGAAGGGTGATATGTCATAACTAATGGTGTGCGTTTTGTGGGGGTTTTCTTTGTATACTGCAGCAAATCTTCACGTGGTATCTGGGTGGCTCTTTTAAAAGTGGTATCGGTCTTTCTGGAGGAGTGTCCTTGTTGGCTGAAGGCTCTTTTGACATTAGTGAGGTGGTGGTCACAGGTATTCTCCTTGCTGAAAATTCAGTGGTATCAGAGAGCTTGGCTGTATATTACAGCTTTCTTGGTGTGATTGCTGGTTCTGTGTAGATATGTATGTTGGTCCATGGGTTTCTTATATATGGTGGTTTGAATTTGACTGTGTTGTGAAGATGAGGTATATGAGTTCAGTGATGTCATGAAGTCTGTATTCTGAGTTGTAATTTCATTCTTGTAAATATTTAAGGCAGGCTTGTATGCTGTCCTGGTGTAGCATGTTGGTGCATAGGCTAGTGGCATCCCTGGTGGCTAGGAGGATATTGCTGGGAAAGCGGTCTATGTTTTTCAGTTTTCACAGGAAATCAGTTGTGTCTTGGATAAAACTATGTCTTTGGGTGATGAGCGGTTTTAAGATGGATTCGATGAAACCTGATATTTCTTTCGTTAGGGTTCCATGGTTTGAAATGATAGGTCTGCCGGGGTTTCCTTGTTCGTGAATTTTAAGGTGCAGGTAAAAAGACTCTGGATTGGGTGGTGGAGGGATCAGGGTTTGAAGTTTTTCTTGTAGTTCCGATGGAAATGATGTCATGGTGGTTTTATGTTTTGAGGAGAAAAGGGGAGTAGGATCTTCCTCTAGATTTTTATAGTAGGTAGGGTCAGAGTTGTCTCAGGGCTTCTTTTATGTAGTCTTTATGGTTAAGGATCATTAGAGTTCTTCCCTTGTCCACTGGTTTTATTACTATTTGGTGTTTGGGTTTTAGAGATTCTGTGGCCCTTCTTTCTGAGAGGGAGAGGTTGATATAGTGGTGTTTGTTGTTGAGTGTTTCATCATTCATTCTTTCTCTGAAGCAGTCAATGTAGTGATCGAGACTTGAATTTCATCCACTCTTAGGTATCCAATCTAAGAGGTTTTTTAAAAATTTTTCTGGTGTTGATTTTTTTCATTGATGTTGTCACTGGATGAATTCATGTCCCTCACTAACTGAACTGTTGGGCTTGGGGGTGGGGGTTGGGAGCAGGACTGGTGGGCATGGGGAAGAGTGGGCTGAATCTGCAGGCTGGAAGGCTGTGCCAGGCTGTTCCTACTGGGCCTGGCTCATGCTATGCTCGGCAGTTGCACTTGGAGCGGGGCTACACCCCCCCACCCCTATGGCCCCTACTCTCAGCGCCATTGCTGTAGCTTCCCAGCCTAAGTGCAGCCCAGGGAACAGCCCTGGGCATGCGTCCCCACTGTGCCCTCCTGGGCTGTGTGCTACCCCCCTGGATGAGCCACTTGCAGCTCCGTCCTCTGCATCACCCTGGTTGTGTAGGGCTTGGCCCTCCATCACCACCATTGGGAGGGGGGTGGATTGAGGCCCC
>NW_017729032.1:234797619-234810337 GCF_001723915.1 Gavialis gangeticus
ACACACAAGGTGTTTCTAATATTATGAGGCCAAAAAAGAAACCTCCTTTACGCAGTTGGGGAAGATAACAGTGGTTCACATGGGAGGGACAGGTCATAGGGAAATGTTCACGTGCATCTCCACTGGAGGTCCCCCCATCTTAAGGCTCTGCTGGTATCATTCCTGCTTGATTTTGTGTTATTTTTATCCAACCTAGCCCTACTCTGACCTCCATGGGCACCACTGGAGTAAATTTGACTGGTGGCCCAGGCTGTTCAGCACTTCAAACCCTGGATCTCTTGATGTGGAATAATAAACTTCCCTAAAGTATTCCCAGCATGAAGATCAGATTCCAGGAGAGATTCTTAATATTGTCAGGCAGCTCTAGATAAGGTTTTATCTGCTAGATATGTTTGTTTCGTTGAACGGTTTCTTGTTCAGCCCTGGATCCATGGCTCTCTTTGACATACAAAGCGTTATTAATTTCTTCTTCCTTTCCCATTGCAGGCACTATGTCGCTACCAGCACATTTGGAGCATTAATCTACATTTGCGTCCTGCTTTCCTTGGAGGCATAATGAAGGAGACAGGTGGGCATTACAGAGAGACCATCTAGATGCTCTAATTCAGTGATTTTCAAACTGGGATGCATTGCCCTTTACTGAGGGGTATGTTTCTAAATTTTAGTAATGGCAGTGGAACTTCAGATTGGTCAATGCATGATGAATAATGGCATTGTAATGCATTGATGTTACTGTCAGCAGTTTTCCTAAGGAATGAATGTGTAGGAGGTATGAGCAGCAGAATCTTGCTAGTAAAGGGGTATGTGGCCAAAAAAAGGTTGCAAACCGTTGCTGTTGCCAATCACCGTTCTGCAAGAAGGTGTGCTATTAGAGGAGCATTCTTGCATTGGCAGGGCACGCTGTGAAACAGTACATAGTTTCTCCCAATAAGTGAAGAACAGTGTAGACATAATTGAACTGCCTTTAAGTTGACTAGCTGGAGTCCCAATAACAGCATAACTGTGGCAACATGTGGCTCAGCACAGGCTGCAGAACTATTTCAAGAAAGAGAATAAATTCGTCTGTTCCAAGTTCTGTACTGTCACAGCCAAACTGCTTCCAGTTCCTGAGCTAGCCAGTGACTGCCATGTTGACATACCCCATGCCCTTATCCCTACCTCCTCCCCTCCCCACGGACTTACCTGCTGGGTGGGTAGATATTCAGTTCCTTTAAAATTCCAAAAGTGATCCATGACCTAAAAATGTTGGAGACCACCGACATAGGGGGACATGAATGTTACAATGCCTTTCAAGGCTAATGTGGGGAAAAGACTCCACTCAACTATCCAATTGCAAAACTGGCAAAGAAATATGATAGATTAGGAACTTATTGGTTGGGGTAGCAAGTGATAAAGATGGACTTTTATACAAAAGTGGCAATACTATTTTGAAGGAATTGTGCAAACACAAGGATTTCAAGTGGGGGTTTTTTTTTTTTTTTTGGCCAGCTCTTCACAGGTGGTATTTATTCTACCTACAGATACTAGGAGTTGCTGAGGAAGTAGTAGAATTAAGAGGGAAGAAGGTGATGGCTAGAAAATGATATTTAGAGGTTTGCTTTTAGGAATTGGCTTGTAGGTAAAGTAGATATTGCATTAGAACAAAGGTCCAGAGCAACAGCAAGGGTTAATTGATTTCTAAAAGCCTGCTTGTTGCATAGATTCACAGCCTTCAAGGCAGACAGGGTGTCTGAGGTCAATGGACATAAACATCCTGGGAAATTAAAAACTTTATTTTCATAATAGAGAGAGGCCTGGCTCCAGGGCTACAGTGCCCACTTGCAAAAACCCTTGGGATTTCCAGTTTGGAATGAAATAACCAAATTAAGGTGTATGCACATGATAGGTTTATGAAGATAGGATTTTGGCTGACAAAACAGAACATAGACAGTATGACAACCCCGGGGAGACCAGTCAACAATTCCCAGAGATGAAGAGTCATCAAAGGAGAGAGAATACAAAAGGAGGAGTTTTCAGAACAATGAGCTGGCATTGGCTCCCGACCTCTAAGGTTGCTGGCATCGGACATTCACGCAAAAAGCCTCAAGGTGGCATTTACGTACTGGTTGGATGCATCGGTTGCCTTGTGTATATTCTGGGCACTGGGGAATTTGGGTACTGTATGTTGTAATCATCTTGCTTGCTTTGCCTGCATTGCTCTTATTTCCTATCACTGTGTATCTATAATATTCGTCTACTATCAACTGGAGGAGTTGTGTTTGGTCTGAGGGTCATGCTCTCCAGGATTGGGGTTTTAGGGCTGGGTTGTGAACTTAGTGCCCACAGAAGGGGAGATCCTGGTGAAAAGGGATTGGAACTTGTCTTTCCCACATTCTAGAGCATGCCCCAAGCCAGGGGTGAGAAAAGTGGTGGAGCAGTGTTTCCATGAGTCCAGCCCCAGCAGCACTGGCAGGATAAGCGGCATGGTGGGGAGCTGCTACAAGGCTGAGGCTGCAATCTTGTGGCAGTGAAGCTCTGCCCCAACTCCAGACCATGCTGTCACTGCCACTAGATCCCAGCCCCAGAGTTGCTCCCTGCTCAGCCGCATGCCTTGCCAGTGCTGCTGGGGCTCATCTCCATGGAAACCCTGGCTCTGTGCTGTCATGGGTCTGCCGCTTCTGCGGTCTTCATAGAAACCAGCTGCAGCAACACGGGCAGGGGCTGCTGGGAAGTGGAGTCCACTGTGGACCCAATCTAGCCTGTGGGCTGGACTTTGCCTGCCCCTGCCCTAGGCACTAGACTCTTTCAAATACTCTTCTCCAGGAAAACTATTAACACTCCTGCATTTCTACAGAAGATTTCTGATTCAATAACAGAATCTGTAATATTTCAGCAAAATGTAATTCTGGCCCACTGCCATAGGGCCAAGTTGGGGCCATACTCTGCTCCAGGCTGGAGTGGGAACAGAGCCCACTGGTGTTGGAGCAAGGGTTTAGCAGGGGGGAGTTGGTATAGGTGCAGAGGCTGCAGGGGAATTGTGGGGGGGAAGAGGTGGCAGAGGGCTCAAGGCTGTAGTGGGAAAGCACAAGGGGGCAGACAGAAGGGGACAAGCTGCTCCATGCCCCCACCACCTGCCCCCCACTGTCTTCCCTATCCTTCCACTGCCTGCCTCCCCACCACCTGCACTGCTTTTGCCATTGCAGTGAAGGGGGGGGTGGAATTTAAGGTGATCTTTCAAAAAGTTTGATTATATACATGAAAAATTATAATAAATTTATCAATTTTCCGGGTATAGAATCTAATTATTGGGGGACATCTTATATTCAGGGTCATCTTGGATTCAGGTAAATATGGTAGTTTGAAAGGGCAAGGGAAAGTCCTAGTGGGTTATCAGAATTATCTTTTCTTAATCTTGGTTTGATTTTTCTGTTCACCCTGGCCAAGGAAAGGGAAGAGAGGAAAAACCATAAAGTAGACAACCAGGCCAAGGAAGTAAAATTCTCAGGCTTCCAGGTTATGCCAAGCTTGGCCAACTGCATTTATGACTGCATCTTGATTTTTTTTTTTTTTTTTTCAGGAGCAAGAAAGACCATCTTACTTCAAAAAAGGCATCGCTTCTTTATGTACAGTGATCTCATCTCTTTCAAAGTGTATTTGAGTGCTGGCCATTAAGTTTCAGAAAAAGATACTAGGTCCTGCTTCAGTCGCTGGTAGCACTGGGTTTCAGGCACTGGCTCTAGGTTGAAAAGGGTACTGTGATAAGAGGAGCACAGCAACTTATTAAGCAAAATTTAATTTCCTTACCTGTAATTTTATCTGTTCTAAGACATGCCACATGCTCCATTAGAATCCATACTACACGTATATAAAGGTTATTCTAAGCATCAGTGACTTCAAGGAATCCTGGTATGCCTTGGAAAGGGGCATGAGAATGAATAAAATAAAGGTGGCAGGGGGAATGTTTTGAGAAAGCTATTATGGGACTCCGTACTAAATCCATTATAACCCTTCACTGATAGTAGCATTTATGGGTTCACATGGTGTCTCTAGGACTGCATGAATGACAGCAGGAGATGCAAGTGTTTTGTCTGGAATGATCTTGAACCTACTGATGAAACAATGGCGTGAGATAAGTCTTCAGATTGTCTTGGAATCTAATGAAGTGACAGCTTTTATTGTGAAGAAGATAAAATCACATATTGGAAGTTAATATTACCTTTTCAGATTGGTAACCATAAAATTAAACCTTGAATAATATTAACATCTTTCCCACTCCTGATTAGAATTAAATACAGGAATATCAACAAGAAAAGATAGAAAGAGGTTATACCTGAAATTTAATTCAAAGCGAATGTGATCACAGTTACCTGACGTGACACATGTAATAGATGCGTGCAGAATTTTTAGCTTTTGAAAAACTGTTATTTTCTTTCTTTTTTGAAAACTGAATATATTGAACAGCAATGCATAATAACAACTGGGAGAAAGACAGCAAAAGAAAAAGATTATATAGCTCTAATATGGACTTCTTTTATTATGGAAACAGTATTTTAAATGTCAGTCACAATGACCAGAGCCCAACTACACTGGATACTAGACTATAACTATAGGGAGAGCCTGTACTCCACCTGCAGGCACGTGAGTGCACAGTGTCCTGTTGTGCACTGAATTTAAAAGGAATATATGCACTTCTATTGGCGTGATGACCTGAATCTCCTGGGTGACATCCAAACTTATGTAATTGCAAGACCTAGATGACATTAATCATTCAACCACAAATTGAGTTTCAAACTAAAGAGGTATTTGTCTTTCTTTCAGCAAATACAGCATTCTTGAATATATAATCATTTTGAACGTTTTCTGGGCTTTTGGAGAAATGGTGAGCACAGTGGAGAAGGAATGATGTACTTACTACAAACAACAAACTCCCTGTTCAGCTTACACTATATTGTTATATTGTGTGACCACTATGCTGCTTTTTTTTTCTTTTGGTTTTTAAATAATTCTGTTTGTTTGTGGGATTCTGATTAACTCCATTAGTGCTTTTCACACTTTCCAGTCTAGTAACCACAATAAATATGCACATAGTGAAAAGAGAGGTTTAAAAGATGAATTCAGTACTCAGCCTGCTATTTAAGGGTGAAATAGAAACTCACAGCAAATACATGTATTATTGCTGTGAGCTTCTATTTCTAATTATATATATATATATATATATATCATTAAAGCTACGTGCATTAAGGAAATGAAATGTATTTACTGCAGAGATATGACTTACAATTTTAGTCTGAGTGAATATCTGTTTAACAATTTTTCCTTTTCAAAGAATGCACTTTTCATGTACTGGAATGATGGAACTGGTA
This sequence comes from Gavialis gangeticus, assembly GCF_001723915.1. Taxonomy (NCBI): domain Eukaryota; kingdom Metazoa; phylum Chordata; order Crocodylia; family Gavialidae; genus Gavialis; species Gavialis gangeticus. The sequence continues at coordinate 234,802,962 of NW_017729032.1, forward strand.
GTTTATTCTGACAACTGTAAGTGCATGTACAAATTCCATTTTCTGGAGAGCCATGGGGCAATGAGTGGTATGCAATAGAACAGACGGATACACTGCATCAAGATATCCCATTGAAGGGTTAACTCTAACTGCAACATAAAGCTGCCCTAACCCAAGTGCTGCTTTTTTTTCAGTAGTGGTGAATACCCTTTATGGTTGCACGTTTCAGGCTTGTAGAGTGGAACTTCTCTGTTGTTTCTCCCATTTTGCATGAATTTAGCCCAACATATCTAAATGTTATAGTGAGAAATGTTTGCATTCATATAAAATGAATGCATAAAATGAGAGGCAATATAAGGTAGGTGAGGGGAAAGGATTGGGGGGGGGGTTTTCTCTACAAAAAAAAAAAATATTATGTTGCACAAAATAATCACAATATTTTCACTGTACAGATTAGAATATAGTTGTTTCTCCTGGTACAAAAAGAGAGCCCACAGCCGATCAAACGATTTCTTGTGGATCAACTGAAAACTGGATCTTCCACAAGAAAGTTAGATTGATTATTACCAGAAAGATCTTCCTCCTTCTGATTTTTATTTCCATGGCTGTACACTTCATTTGGGTGTGGAGGACGGTTGATACGCCACAGTCCTGTGCTCTCCAAGGGAACACCGACTCTGATAGTAGACCTAGGAGGGACCCATCTGGGAGCCCTATGCATAGCCTGCAGGGAAAATTCCCTTGCCGTCCTACTGATCAGCTGATTAGCAGGGATCCGCATTCTCCTGCAGCGGAAGCCCTCCCACAGCCATCCCAGCTGTCACCAGGGAACACAGCTCCTAGCCATTGTCTGATGGGCCTGGAGGAGTGTTGGGGAGCAGGCAGCTGCATTGTGGCTGCAACAATCCTAAGGCTTCAGGAGCATTACCACTGCAGGTCACAGCTGCACCACAGAGGCAAGGTCCCCAAGATGGGGAAGTCTGCAACAGAATGAATCCCGTGTGCTGCCTGTCCCAATTGTTTAGATAGACTGGGAGGAGTTGTGGGGAGAAGAGGGCAGAACTGGGAGCCTGCTCCACCACAGTGATGAGGCTCCTGAAATTGGGGCTCTGAAAGCTAGGCTGCACGTATGGTGATTTAAAAGAGGGGGAGATGACTATTGCCAGCCTGCCTCCTTCCCAGGTAAGGGAGAAGACAGGCTATCAAGTGGTGGGCTCCCGTGTGTGCCCCCTGCATAGCATTTCAGCCACGGGACTGGAGTACATGAATGCTCCAGCTCCTGGGCTATTTCAGAGCAATTCTTACTGCTAGAAATTAACCCTCGCTCATCGCCTGAGAGAATGTAAAGAGAAGAGTAGGTTTGAAATAGATGTGTCTACTTAAGCTGGTAAAATTGACATGTGCCCCATTATGGGCTGGATTGGGGCCATAGGTTACAAGGTTTTACCTGCCTGTACAGTGGAGACATTGTATGTAGACACTGCTCTTACAGAAATTATTAAAAGACAGAGAGCCAATGCATTACTTTTCAATTATATTTAATCACAGCTCTAGCAGTTTTCTAAAAGTGTTTGGAGGTAGCGTTTTCTAAAAGTGTTTGGAGGTAGCGGTAGGGCTGGAGTTTGCTACAGTATTAAAAATAACCATTTTGTTAAGCTTTTAGTAAACTTTGAATAGTATTTCAGATGGATAAGGTTAGAGAGAGAAAGAATACGGTAGCAAATGTTATAAAAATTAAGCATGGATAACACTCCCACTCTGAGCCATTCTTATAATTAGCTATTGAACAACAAAAAAATTTGCTCAAGAAGGAAGCACTTTTCCTCTATACAATTGCTGTAGGTAATGTTTACCTATATTAGAAGAATCCTTTAATCTAGGCTTAACTCTGTCCATCAAAATTCACTTTCTAGCTATCATTGTGTTCATTGCCACCCTAATATTATTCCAAAAAGAGAGAAAAAATGGTATTTAAGATCAGGGTAGCCCCCTAGGCTATTCCAGGGTATCTCTGTAAAGTTCAGTGGGTGTAAGGATCCTGGCAAATAAGAGAATTAGGATCCTTAATATCAGTAGGGTGGGGAAATATCTGAAATATCACATAGCTTTTGACTGACTTTTTAAAAACAGTAGAAAGAGCAAAGAGATCTAAAAAGAAAGCGGTGGAAAACATGGGCTTTTTATGTATGTCACTCCATTGACTCCCCTTTAAGTTGGAATAAATCTGTACAAAATGGCATCATTTTAAGTAGTGCGTAATCCATGAGCATTAACGATGAATTTTTAATTTGTGAAAGACTAGCTTTTTTGAAAATAAGCTTCATAATCTAAGATATAATGACTACAAATTGCTGTTTTAAATGCCAAGGCTGCACTTCATTATTTTTTGCACATTAAATAATGATTTTAATAAAAGTCTAGAGTTCATGTTCTGCTCTGAAAGCTATTACCTTTCAGCTATTGGCATATACCTCTTTGTCTAGAGGGCAAAGTGAACAACATCTCATATTTTCTTAGGCACTATATGAAAGCAGTAATTTCCTTCTGCTGCTTTGATGGAACTCCAGTGCTGTGGGGCAAGTTAATGCAAAATGATCACATTTTCACTCATAATCAATATAGCTGTGTGACAGTGGGCATCTATTTTTCATTCTAGAATTCAGAAAAACAGAATGATGTGTGGATTTTCTTCAAAGTGGTTTTCAAAGAGCAAGTAGCATTCCTAGCAAGGGACTGAGACACTTGATTATTATTGCAATTGCTTGGCAGCATTGACAGATGTGAATATGCCTTTTTTCTCCTAACTTGTTGCAGTGGGCTTATCTTATTACCTCTTATTTTACTTAAGAAACGGACTTTGTATTAAGTGCAGGTTAAGTGTGGGGAGGTTGTTTCATGGGTATTTTTTTTTTTTAGTCGTCACATTCACTTTGCCAGCTCGTTGCTTTCTAAACACTCATTATAGAACAGAAACAAAAATTACATGCTAGAACTTTAGTTAGAGGCATGCTGCATTCATGTATTTAGAAGAGTATCATAAATCAATGAAACTGAAATCTTAAGCCTAAATAGAAAAGAACAGCCAACATATCAAGTAAGTAAAATGATAGATCAGTTTATGAAATGCAGTTTTTAAAAAACTTCCATCCAGTGTTTGGCTTGAAGTGCTAATAGTCCCATTATTATACTGGGTTTCCATAAGAGAACATAAATTAGCATTTGGCAAGTGCAAGAAGAGGGGAAGGGAAAACTCTGAAAATCCAGATATTTTTATATTAGTTTGAATTTTTCCAAGCATAGATCAAGTAGATATTACCTTTCCAAAAATAAGATTAAAATTGTATTATATGTCCAAAAATGCTGGGGAGGAAAGATCTCTGTAATTATTTTGCAAGTAATTTTATTTTTGGAGGGAGTGGAGAGGGAATTAAACTGATTATGGCTTCATTATGGCATTTGAAAATTCAGTGTACGCTGATATTTTAATCTGGCAAGCCAAACAGGTGCACTATAATCAATAGTAGAGATGTGGAGGCACCACCTTTTTAGGCAGCAAAATTGTAAGTTACCCAGGGATGCATTTTTCCCACTTTCCATGAAGCCCATTAATTAGTGACATGTACTGTCTCTGTGACAGGATAAACTGTGTAAATAAAATGTTAAATATAGTCAACAAATGGACATGCTGGTAAGAAAGTGAATTTGCTACACTATCATCTTCCTGTACGATATTGAGCAAGGACTTAGAGGCAGAAATGCTGAGTATTTCCAAAGCTGAAAGTTAGGTGTCCAGCTTTAGAAGTGGAATTCAGAAGGCAGAATTGAGGATAACCTAAATTTCTTATATTTTAAACAGGGAGAGTAGGTGTCTAGGACTGAGATTCACAGCACTTAGTATGCTGATGGGGAGATAAAGTATAGCCAACAAGAAATGGAAAAGAGGAGAGAGAGATCAGATATCCTGAGTTATTGGTCCTTGTTCCAGGAACTGCTCATGCATTTTGCATTAAGGGCCATTAGATAAAATGAATAAAGTAGCTTTGGAAAAAGTGACCAAAATTCAGGGCCTTGGCCTTCCAAGGAAAAGTGGTTTAATCAATGCCCTTCTTGCTTGTTCTCCTTCTGGATCTATGAATTTTGTAAATCTTTTCTAGCTTCAACAGGTTGGGTAGGTGGCATACAGTAAGTCATCCTGGACACGCAGTTTTCTAAGCAGTGTGGTACCCCCTGGGAAAATCTAGGTAAGGTCATCAGGACCTTCCAGGTCAGAGAACATAAGACCCTTGCAAGGGCAATAGCCAAGCTATTACCTCTGCGCTGTAAATAATTGTATAAAGTTTCTGTAAATCATAAAAAGTACTTACACATCACAAGCCTCCAGATGCTATAGCTTCAGGCTAGTGCTTGTCTGTAACTTGCAGTTCAGGGCATTCTTCTGGAATGTAGAAGAGCCCCCTCTTGCTAAGGGTGGAATTAATTCAGGTCTCTCTCCTTTCCAGGTAAATGCTCAAATCAGTTGGCTAACACACAAAAGGTTTATGTATGAAAGTGAGAAGTACTAGTTTGCTTTTTGTACTACTGTTGGACATGAGTAGTAGCAGTACTTCAGGTGGCTGAGTAATGTTATTGGCCAAAATACGGGTGCTTACACAGTCTCAAGCACTTAAGTAGTTAGCTATGGTTTTGATGGATTGCTCATTTTCACTTATTCTGCTTATATTCCTCCTTAGTTTCATGTTTGAACAAGTCCTTTTTTATGGACCTGCTGGAATGTGACCTAGTTTTTCATCAGTGCAATGAGATTAGTAGCAGAGCTTCAATGTTTAAACTGAAAACTGAAAATTTCAGCCAACGTGTGGGTTTTCTTTTTTTTTTTTTTTTTCAGTGAAAATTTCAGAAATCTGAAATGTGTGGAAAATACAGTCTGTTAAATTGGTTCCATGGAAAAAAAACAGATGGAATTTTTTCAATTGGTTGTAGATAGGATTAGCTTCCCAGTTCACACGAATGTGGGGATACATACCCCAAAATTTTGAGACAGACACTATTCCGATGGGGGCCACACAGATTATTTCTTTACAGTCTAGATAGTTGAGATAGGCAATACTGCCTGGATTATAAATAAACTATTTCAAGTTTAACATGTTTCTCTTGTATTTTTGCAAAAATGTTTAAATCTTTTCATGAAAACAACTTTATTGAAACCAACCAAGATCTACCTCGTTATGTATGACCATGAGAAGATTTGTTCAATATGCCTTTTATGCTACTTTCTGCAATTCTCTTTCATAGTTTCTAGGGTCATCTGTTTTCATTTTTTAAAAATAATTAGCTACAAAAAATGCTGTGTGCAAACTGGAGAAGCAGTTTAAGTGTTCCAAACCACCCCCACTTCCCTGAAAAAAAAATCATTATTTAGTTAATGTGCTGGCATAGATGGCAAAAGGCACTTGAAGCTAAAGTCAACATTTGTCTTTGTACTTAGGAATCAGAACCTTGAATTTTAGCTGGAAGTCCATTTCAAAATGTGGGGTACAGAGAGAGTGTGCATTTCATGATGTACCTTGATTACCGTATTGTACACTAAGTGAAGCTTCCAGATGGCTTTCATGGATCATCCGAAGTAGAACAGGTTGCAAGAGATTTGCACAGAGGTAACCCAGGCATATCTGACTTCAGTGACAGCCTTATCTGAGGTGAATAAATGTAATATTTTGTCCAGAGAAAGATGACATTAAGCCTTTTTTTATTGAATGTTTCTTTCTGGGAGTTACAGGAGCTCAGTTGCATAGAGTTATAAACTGCTTTGTCTATGGACAGACAGATGCATTAGGCTGAATAAATGGTCGTGAACTGTGCCAATTCCTCAAAATGCTTTCCCCTCTGAAGCTGCATGACCTTCATGTTATCTGGACAGTATGTCAGCCAGCTGTCTTTGTTCCAAGTATCTATTTCTGCCAGGCACGGGGAGGCTAATGAACTTGTTTCTTCTCAATCTAATATAAAAGGAGCTTTTTTAGTGATAATGGTTAGAAAGTTGATGATTCTGTAGCCTGCGTTGCATTATGACCTTCCTTTACTTGCTAAATGAGTAGGGTGATATGCTTCTGTTAGTTGCATCTGCCATGCCTTACTATCTGAGAAGAGCACTTTCCTTGTTAAAATATGGCATCAATGATGAAATAGTTTTTTTGACCAGTTGGGCATCACCATTACATCCATAGTTTACAAGTGTCATTGAAAGATCTATTGGTCTTAGCAAATACATCTGAGTTTCAGGTATCATCCTGAGGTGACAAACTGTGAGTGTAGTGCCATTTGCTAACACTCCAGTGACTGGCTTTCATTTTTGTGATGTGTCAAGGTCTGAAACCTCAATAGTTGCTAACTAGAAATTGGAAGGTGTGGGATGTTCTTAGTTAGCCAGTCACCATCTTTTCATTAATCTTTCTTCAAAAACAGAGGCCAGATTCAGTGAAAGCATAACAGAGGATATTGCTGTTGAATGTTTCCTAATCAAAGGCTAAAACATCAAATACTTGATTTACTGACATCTTGCCCCTTTTTTGGAAGGTAAATAATTTGCTACCAGGAAATCCCGGTAGCAAATAAAAAAGTGTTGGAGGGGGTGGGGGGAGAAGTGGGTTTATCAGAGGGTTTATCAGATTTATCTGATAGGAAAAGTAGGTATGGTAGGGAATTCATGAGGTCATCTAGTCCAGCTCCCTGCTCAAGTTGGGGTCATCTCTGACTAAACCACCACAGTAAAGTGTCTGGCACCTCCAACCGCTCTGCCAGTTGGGTCCGGGTGTAATGTGTTGCTCTTCTGCTGAGCTTCAGGGTTGAGGACCTGGCAAAGCACGCTTGAGCAACCATGCTCAGTTGAGCAGAATCTAGATTCAATGATACATGGAGGAAGGAAGAGAATGTCATTTGTTATGTCTTTGTGGATGGGAATGTGATCTCTGACCTGTGTACAAGGTGAAAGTCTAATGATGCTAACTCTGTGAAAAGGCAGGGCGTATGTTTGCCAGATTGTGACCAGCTGGTTCTGTCATAGTCTCTGCCTCAAATGATGATAGCTGGGGTTGCTGCATTGGTCCTTAGGAAAGCAGTAGAGCTCCTCTTCCTACAGGTCATTATAGGGACTGTTGAATATGGATGACTTCTGTTTGTTTAAGCCAAAACATTTCAAACTTGTTTCTCTCCCAGTAGAATCTAGTTTAAAGGCTGACATGATGTGAATTATATTTTCAGAAACCCATGTCCTGTCTCTCTGAGTTCAGTTTGAGTTAGTGGGTTTTTTATTAGAGTTCATTTATCATGTTGGCTCATTGTTCATATTAGTCAGAGGAACTGTAAAAAAAAAAAAAAAAAAAAAAAAAAAAAAAAAAAAA
>NW_017729032.1:234815337-234816541 GCF_001723915.1 Gavialis gangeticus
AAAAAAAAAAAAAAAAAAAAAAAAAAAAAAAAAAAGATCGATCTATATCTGGAAAAATATTGTGGTTCATATGCTGGGCTTGATTTGTACCTTTGTGGTATTTGCATAGGCTATGGACCAGGACTTCTCCAGTCAGCTTATGGAGGCAGTGAGGTCAAGGGATGTTATTGTCATGGGTGACCTAAACTACCCAGACATTTGCTGGGAGGAGCAGACAGCCAGGTCTGACTGCTAACGTAGGTTCTTGGCTGTGTTATAGGACCTTCACCTTATCCAGGAAGTGCACTACCCACTAGGGGTAATGCCTTGCTGGACTTGGTCCTGGCCACGGGGGATGACCTGGTGAGGGGACTGCAGGTCCTTGACCACCTTGGCAATAGCAATCATCACCTGCTGGATTTCACTATCCAACACAGGGCGTCAAGGGCTCACACCAAGGCGAAAGCCCTTGACTTGAGAAGGGCCAACTTCAATGAGCATAGGAGACTAGTGGGGGAGGCACTGGGAGTCCAGAAGGTAGAGGAGATGGGAGTGCATGAGGGATGGTTGTGTGCCTTAAGGGGGTGATCCTCCAGGCCCAAAGGGTAACAGTCCCTGAGAGAAGTAAGGGGGGGTAAGAGTGCTCAGAAACCCCCTTGGCTCAGCAAGGGCATTCAGCAATGCCCGAGGTCTAAAAGGGGGGCATACAACCAGTGGAAGGGGGGAGCTATCACCTTGGCCCATGAGTGTAGGAGGGCTATTAGGAAGGCCAAGGTAGAGATGGACTCAGGCTAGCGTCCAGGATTAAGGACAACAAAAAGTCCTTTTTCAAGTACATTGGGACCAAGAAGAGGACACCAGGCAATGTAGGACCCCTGCAACACACAAACGGTAATCTTGTGGTTACGCCAGGCAAGAAAGCTGATATTTTTAACAGTTTCTTTGCCTCTGTTTTCTTGAACTGGGACCGGGATATCCCACCTACCAGAGGTAGGGACAATCTCGGGGATAGCTCTGTTAGGCCTTCAGTCAATGCAGATGTAGTTAGGGATCTTCTGGAAGGGCTAGACATTTTTAAATCTGCAGGTCCAGATGCCCTCCACCCAAGAGTGTTGAGGGAGCTGGCAGGGGTCATTGTGGAGCCCTTGGCGCAGCTGTATGACCATTCGTGGTCATCTGGCCAGGTGCCAGGGGATTGGAAACTGGCTAATGTGGTCCCAATTTT
>NW_017729032.1:234817034-234827439 GCF_001723915.1 Gavialis gangeticus
CAGACTTCAGCCAGCAAGGCCAGCCATACCTTGTCGTGCATCCAAAGGTGCATCTCAAGCTGGTCCAGAGAGGTGATACTCCCCCTCTGTGCGACTTTGGTCAGGCCGCAGTTGGAGTACTGCATCCAGTACTGGCCGCTGCACTTCAAGAGGGGTGTGGCCATCCTGGAGAGGGTTCAGAGGAGGGCCACCCACTTGATGAGAGGACAGCAGGACAGGCCCTACGAGGAGAGACTGAGGGACCTGAACCTGTTCAGCCTCAGCAAGAGGAGGCTGAGGGGGGAACTGGTGGCTGCCTACAAACTCATCAGAGAAGATCAACAGCAAATAGGTAGAGCCCTTTTCTCCCCAGCACCACCTGGGGTGACGAGGAACAATGGTAATAAGCTGGTGGAGAATAGGTTTAGGTTAGAGATCAGAAGGCAATATTTTACAGTTAGGGTGGCCAAAATCCGGAACCAGCTTCCCAGAGAAGTGGTCCTTGCCCCTACCTTGGGCAAATTCAAGAGCAGGTTGGATGATCACCTGTCTGGGGTCTTGTGAACCCAGCATTCATTCTTGGCTGTGGCAGGGGGTCAGGCTAGATGATCTGTTCAGGTCCCTCCTGACCTTAGCTACTATGAAACTATGGCGGAGACCTATCTCATATACTCCAGCATAGTCATACTATAGGAATGTAAAAGCCACCTATATTGCACTTAAGTCACTGGATTCTGACCTTTCAGCAGAGGTGACTTGTTTACTCTGTCAAAGGCTATCAGTAAACCATAGGAATAGCTGATGATGATGTAACAGAAGGAGGCATCTGGTCTCCAGAAGTAGGGTAGCTGATCAGTTCATCTGGCCAAGGTATCCATATTCCTGTATCTGGTGGGGTTGACTTTATTCCAAGGAGAGCTTAGTCTCTAATAGTTTCATTGAGCAGATCACCAGGAGAAGTCAACCAGCTTGCCAAAAGAGAGGAAAAGGCACTTTAGCCTTTCAGTTATGGCACTGTGGTTAATCCTCAAAAGATATTTTATGGCTGAAGAAAAGTGATGCATACGTTGTGCCATCACTTGATTTATCTCCCTGTTGTGAGAGAAACTGTGCTAGTGTGTCTAATGTAGGTTATGTGCTGCTAAATTTTTGTTTACTATGGTTATAAGAAATAATAAAATTGCACATGACACTTTCCACCAGTATTTGTAGAACAATTAGATGTGGATAAATTCATTTACCCATTCTTTTTGTGCACTTGTTCAAATGTGTCCAGCTCTGTTCTCTGTAGATACTCATTTCAATCTCATTATTATGACTGCATTAAACCTTTCTGAGAAGGAGAAAATACATTTCATTCTTGAAGAGTTAATGTATCCCTTCAGTGGCACTTTCCACTAGTAGTGTAACAAGGAGTAGGCAATTGGAGCATCATCCTTGGGTGCCCACTTAGTGGGATGCGAAAATGGCAGCTGTCCCCCCTTCCATCACTGTTGCCCAGTGATATTTCTAAATAGAGAAAGATCCTGTGGTGTCTGTTTCTGTATAAAACATATGCTCAGCAAGGGCAGAAACAGCATTAAGCATCCTTACCAAAATTTTCATAGGAATAAGGAAGACTCTTAATTAATGTAACCATTTTATCTTGTTATATATAACTTGCTTCACTGAGCAGAGTTAGATGAATCCTTCTCATGGTTATAGTTTGCTCCAGCAGGGCCATTGCTGGAGGAAAAACGCTTTGGTTAACAAGCAGGAAATTCTGCAAAAATCATGGGGAAATTACAGCCTCTTTTGCCATTCTTGAGAGCAGGAAGCCCTAGTCAGTTGGTAAAGGCAGACAATGCATCTTTCACTGCTTGAAGGCTGTGTTTCCCTGTCTAGTAACACAATGATCATGCATTTATCCAAGACATTACTCCTGACAAAGTATTAAGCATGGGATCATGCAGGGAGGCCGTGAGTGCCAGAAAAGGCATAAGAAGCTGATGTTGAAGCTTGTTCTACTCTTGATCTGCCACTTGATTCACCATGTGACTTTGAGGAATAGTGAAATTAAATGGATTGCTCAATTTACTTGACTGGTATCATGGGAAGGATGATACGCATATAATTTGCATTTCAAAATCTATGGATGAGCATAGCTACATAAAAGCCGAGCGTTTATTATTAATAATAAAATATTATGCACTCCTGCTCTACTAAACACACAGTACATGCCAGTAATGCCCAGTGTCATGATGAAGACCGTGAAAACAAGTGCAACCAAAACATAAAGGCCTAAAATATCATTTCCTCCCTGAGTGGAGAAACTTTATTGTAAAACTTGTTTCTTGCTACTTCCTTAATTTTGAATTTGTACCCTTGCTTTGGCATATTATCGATGATTTGAAATAGCTTTTGTAGGACTTGCATGAGCTTCTGGCTTTTGGAGAGTTTGCAGAAATATTTTGTCAGTCTGTCCCATTCCTTCTCCTCCTCTTTTCCTTTTCCACCTCAAAAAATGAAAGAATATTTTTCTAACTTTTTGGCGTAAATAAAACACCTACAGTAGCCCTGTATCACAGGCTTCTGGATACTTCTGCTGTAAATCATGTCTTTAAGGTTTTATCCACTGCTAGCCACAGATCACTCTGAGTTCTGCAGTGTATGATTACTGAATCTATAAATAAGGGAATAAATCATTGGTTTCTAACTTAGAAAGCATATGTGGTGACATATGAAAGTACATCAATTTTTAACTTCATTCTGAAGGTGACCCACAAGCCAGTGATCACAAGGTAAGTAAAACAGAAATGCTATACTTGACTACTATACCTGATCGAGAATTATGTTTTAATAGACTCTGCAGGATTTACAGTTTTACATTTCTCATCTACATATGTTCCATGTTTGTTTTGAATGTAATGTAGAATAATTTCATAACCTTGAAAATAAATCCAGTGGATACTGCTGCCATCTGCTGGTCCCTTTGTAGAACTACATGTTTTTCTCTGAAATTTGAGTTGCATTCATAAGAACGAAGCATGTGCGACGGATTTTTAAGTACACAGGAGGTCTGATTTCATAAGAGCTCAATTTCCAGTTACTCCCCAAAATAAAGGCCAGATGTTTTGAAAGTACTTAAAGACCAAGAACTCTTAATGTGAGCTGATGATGACTGGATTTTCAGAAGACCTCAGTACCAACCATGCTGAGTTCTTTTGAAAATCTGCCTCACTCACTGCTTGAATTTTTAATGCAAGAGTTCAATAGAGATCTTAAGGGGTATTATCTGCAAATTATTATTATCTTCCCTAACATGTGTTGCCATTACTTGGCACTGTCCAGTTCAGAAATACTGAATTACATGACTTTGCAATATATTCTTTTATTATCATGTGAACACAAGGTGAGTGCTCTCCTCTGGGACTTCTTAATGAATTCTGAATCTGTTAATACTTAATCTACCTTGGATCACAAACCTACAAAAGAAGATCCCCTCATAGATTCTACTTTTTGAAAGCTTGTCAGCTGGCTTGTCAGGAAAGGGAACAAAGTTACCCTGTTATCTCTGCCTGTGTTCATCTTTTACCAAACGGAGTGATATTTTGCCTTCCCAACTGAGCTAATTCCAAAACATAACATGGACTTTCAAGGTAACAAGACCATGGTTTATTTGACTTTGTGCTAGAACCCATCATTCACTCAAGAAAGTTTTTGCTTTAGATCAGGGCTACCCAGCTTCAAGGTGCTCAGGGGCTATATGCCCCATGGGACACATGCCCCTGAAACCCCTCCTAGTTTTCTCCCCCCACCACATGCATGGCTGGCCCAACTTCATCCTCGGCTTCCTGGCTATGGGCTACCATGGCACTGTAGGCTGCACTGTGTCATGCCGTGTAGCTCCCATCTCCAAGGCCGGGGAGGACGTAGAAGCTGGAGGAGAGAGGAGGAGTCCAGGGACACCAGCTTGTCCTGCAACCAGAGTAAGATAGGGAGCATCAGCTTGCAGGTCTCCAGTTGGACATCTCTGGTCTAGATGTAAGGTGAGTGTTTGTTAAATAAAACAGAAAAAAATCTTGGTTTCTCTTGATTTAGTTGGGCTCCATTTCTGCACTAGAACACATACACCCATAATCAGGAAATAATACTGTTAGACAATTACTGTTAGCATGGTATGGTTTCATGTACATATCCATTGCTTGGTACTAAGCTCCTTGTTATACATATAAAAATATTTTATACACTATGTGCAATGTGGCTGAAACTGTTGGAATTCCTACTTGGTCTGTTTTATACACACAGTCCTTGGTGTCAGATGTAGCTATAACACTTAAAACTGGATGATATCACTAGACCTGCTTATAAAAGATGATTAGAGAAGTCTGTAGTGACAGGGAAAGAAAATATCCATTACTGTGCATTGATTCTGCTATACACAGTCATAGGGTAGGGCCTGTTCATATACAAAAGCAAAATAGGATCACCTATAGTGTCAATATTGTCTTTTTGATATGTTTAACAATATGGTTTTTAAGATGGCTAATATGACAAGTACTAGGAACTTAGAGGGATCTTATGAAGACGAAGGAAAGAGAAGGTCATCAGCAATCCCTTGGTGTGAGGATGATCTCTACCCTGCCTCACTGATGGGTCTTGAGGTGACTTAAGAGTCCAGTCCTTGAGCCGCAGATCTGTCCACAAGTTTGCAGGTCATCTTCTGTAGGGCAGAAAGAGAAATCAAGATGGCAGAGTGCAATTAAACTTTATGAATTTAATTTAATAAAGAATTCAGTTTAATTCTATTGGTTGCTTTTTAGCCAAATATAATTGGCTTGTTGTCACTGAACACAAGCTACAGGCCAAGCCTGAAGTTTTCAAGTTCAGCCTGTTTTGAAGAACTTGGTCTAAACAAAAGGTCAAAAGATAATTCTTTAAATGTGAATGAGAAGGTAGATTTTTATGGTTGCTAAATTTAACAAGAGCTGAGAAGATGTTATAAAAAAAAAAATCATTTCTTCTTGAAAAGAAAAATCAACTGTCTGACAGCAGTCAAAAAGTTTGTCTGGAAAAGGAAGGATTCTCCAGGAAATTACTTGCAACTTGAAAATTGGGTTTTGAAATGGTTAGTTAAGTCTGAGTGGGAGAATAATATTGCTACTTACAGTTTTAAAGGACGATAATGTACAAAAGTACTAGAACATAAAATCATTGCTGCATATTTTTCAGTTTAAGACTAATTTATTTTGAAAATATAGCATGTTAATTAATTTAAGTAAGCACAGCTATTGAATAGTTTATGAATGCTGCATGAGTTTAATTGTTCTATGATAATTTCTGTTGGTGTTTGTTGTCAGTTGTCCCTTTATATTAAGTAATTGAGTCAAGAGTAAGTGTAAGTGGACTGTTTTACATTACTTTATCATACACTAATCAAATGAGAATAGTGGCACTATGAATACAGAAAAGATAATTGTCTGAGCATAATAACCGCTTTTAAATCTGGATGTCCATAATCATTTAAAATTTAAAGCTATCATTCAGTGAACAATCAGATAGTGTACTAAAGTTGTAAAAATGTCAAAACTGATCTTGCTGATTCCCTGAGTAAGAGTGCCTATCAGAATATGTATGTTGTTAGCATAAATAACAATCAATAGAGCACTTCAAATTTCACCCTCAAAGAAAAAGATTGAGAGAGAAGGGAAAAGTAAACACAATATCTTTCCTTTAGGCTTTGCCTACTCAATTACAAATCCAGTGCAGTGTAATCATCATCTGCTGTAGTTTATCTAGTTCTACACATTTATGTGCTTTTGTTTTGACTGTCTTTTTACACATAGATACTAACCTCCAATGAAATTCCACATATAAAGTGAGTGATACTGGTAAATAAACAGTGTGTAAACTACACAAATGGGAAAAATGTACTAGCTTAGAAAAGAAAAATCACTGAAGCATGGTGGCTCTTCAGAAACCAATCCTTGAACAAGAGAAGTTGAAAAATAAAGAATAGAATAGATACAGAAAGACTGTCTTAAGGATTAAAGATGAATGTATAGATCTGGAATGTTTGGCTTGATGTAAAAATGAAATATCAAAACAACAGTCAAGTGAATCGTATTTTCTTTGTCTGGTACCAATGGGCAGGGTGTTGCACCACATAAAATGCTGGAGAAAATATAAAGAATGGAGGAACCTCTATGTATTACAACATCTTCCTACATAGTGAGATCTCTCCCATAAAGCAACTATTCTTTTAGATTGTGTAGGGACTATTTAAACAACAATTAAAAAGTTCCCTGGACTCCACTATTGAGAATGGAATGACTGCCTTATTGCTCTGATCTTCACCTTCCTAAACACAGGGTTGCTTTACTCAAGACAGGAGATATCTGGAACAATAAATGAACAAGGTCTGAGGTGGGAGTTGCCCCAGATATCAAGCACTATTTCTGTAGAGATAAAGCCATTGAACCATAGGGAAAAAAAAGTCTGGAAGAGACCGGGCGGGGGGGGGCTGTCATCCAGTCCAATCTTCTGCTCAGGATTAACTTTGGCTGTGTACACATGTTAAAATGATCTGGGAGAGTTCTCCTGCTTTTGTTTTCCTGATAGGAGAACTTACTTGGAAACACCTGAACAAATGTTTGAATGCCAAGCGTCTGTGTAGCCAGTGGGCCTCTGTGCACACACCTCAGTAGGCACTGCAGACTCCCCAGTCTGCTTAACAGATGGCAGAAGTGCATAGGTTAGCTCTGGCTAACCCAGCCTGCCTCACAGGCTGTCTCTCCCTGCAGCACAATGTGGAGATTGTGATGGTACTTCCTGCTTGACTGGAGCAGTGGAGTCCAGCCTGAGTGATATGCCATCACTGGACCTTTGTAGGGGCTGGGGGCAAATCATGCCGGGATGCTGGAGCACTGTGCTGTAGCTCTCAGAAGGTAAGTGTACAGAAACTCTGGTGAAAGTCATCTAACCCTTGTTGTTCCCAGGTTATTTTTCTTTTGGAGAGGCTGTTTTTGGTCTCAGAAAAAAACCCTAGATGTCTGTACACTTGTAATTTCTCTTAGGAAAGCAGCAGCTGTCCTGGTAGAAATAAAATATCTGTTCATGGCCTTTGACTAAATCATCCAAGACAAATCTTTGCCTAGAAAGAAAGAAGCAGGTGTATCTTCTGATAAATGCAAAATGGCTGTTAGTATAGAAGATGGTAATACAAATAGCTGAATTAAAAGTATGAAAAATTACTGTATCTCTTAATTCATGTTTAATTTTTCTAGGCTGGTCCCAAGTTTAATATATTATCTTAGTGTTTTGAATCCAGTTGTGCTGGAGACAGTGTTGCTCAGATGGAACTGGCCACTTGTAGATACTACAGATCGTTGATTTATTTTTTTCAGATGAAGATGAAAATATGGTGTCAGTTAAATGAAAACAAGTGTTCTTTCTTGGGATATAAAATGATCCCTGTATATAGTACACCCTGTAAAGCACATTGTTGTCCCCTATGATGGACAATGCTGTATGTGTGAATTACCAGTGTCAGTATTACAAACATAAAATCCTTACAACTAGATACATTACTGCAGTCCTTAACTAAAATTAATCTAGGGAATATCTGAGGTATACTGTAGTAACAGTTATTACCACAAACCAGTTAGAACTGTTTTGAAGTAGAACAACTGTAATGTTACCAACTGCAATTTCTTCCCTGATAGAGAACAGATTGAACTCCAGCATGGTACGCCCAAACAGGATTCTTGATTGGGTCTGCTAAGCGCACACTGTTTTTCCTTGACTTACTAGTTTTCCTATAGACCCAGGCTAGCACCCATCAAATTTTAATGAGAGTCATTTTATGTGCATCTGTCGGCCTATTCAACTGCTCATTAAAGCATCACATAAAAACGTGCTAACGTGGTGTAATATAGGCTACTGCACATTAAGTGTCACTAAAAAAGCACGTGCTTTTAGTAATGTGCATTAGGGCAGCCTAACATTGGAAGTACTAAATTTAATGTGCATTAGGAAAAGTACATTAATGAACGTGTGTTTGCGTCCTGTGAGTCTTAATTATGCTACTAAGGAAATGAGCAGTTAGTGCTGCAATTATAGTGTGGTCTGGGCTGGGCCTGCTACAGTAGTGTGTTGCCATACATGTTGTGGCTGAGGTACTTTTGCTATAATTTCTTAACTTCTGTACATAACAAAACTCAAATCTAATATTGCATTGTCTTTGCATTTAATTATTTTCCTTAGGTAAAGAATTTAATTATACATGTCTAAACATGAGGTTCTACTGCACATCTTAAATGATCTATCCCTGGAGGTTGAAAATATTTTACTCCAGAGAAACACCATCACAGAGAAGTGTGCTGGGGGTGAATGAATAATTATTTAGACAAATGCACAGCAATCTCTATCATTGCCCAACCCCCCCCCCCCCCCCCCAAATAATCTGTAGTACATGAGCTAATGTATTTATATACTGCCGATGGGTTAGATCTGTAAGAGTAAAAACAAGCTTAGACTTAAGGAGATGAATTTAGACTTAATGAAATTGAGTACCCATACGCTACATTTAAATAACAGTTATAGACATCTTGGCTGGTAAACTCTTGCATTCACTTCTTTATCTACCCTGTGGTGTACATAATTGACCAATGATGCCTGTAAATTGCCTTTATGATGAACTCATTTGAAACTATAAATATTCTAAATCAAATTATGCAAAAAGACTTGTTATTGATTTATTAAAATCAATGGTAAATTTCAATGTTTACTTCTGTTCACTAAACGCATTAACAATTAAACTCGCCACATATGAACAATGAGATTCCCACATAACATAGCTTAATTAATAATGATGTAGAAATGCAACAGGTATATGATTTCCATGATAACAGAAGCCATTTTAGAAAAAATAACACAGGATCTTTTTTTTTAATTCCAAACCAAGCATAGCATCTTAATTTAACACATAAATTGTAAAGTATATTTTGAATTGTATAAAATTCCATGATATAGAGATTAAGAATGTTGCCCCGTGGAGTCAGGCCAAATGTCAGGATCTCAATATTGCGCTGTTAGACAGGAGGGTGCAACACAATTGCACGTGTACAAACACGCAAATCAATCAGGTGCATACACACGCACACTACTAGCTCAGGCACATACTCATCCAAACCAGCCTAGGCACATGCATACCTATTACCAATTCAAGCACATACACTATACACCCTGGAAGTTAGACACAGATCACTAATTCATATATCATGAGTGCGTGTGTGCGCATGTGTGCGCGCCCCCCCCCCCCCACAACTCAGATACATGCACGTTCAAAATAACTAGTTTAGGATCATGCACACCTATCACCAGTTTAAGCCCATGCATGCTATACACGCCAAATTTAGACGGAATCAGTTAGCAGTTACCCACACCTGCACATTCAATACACATATGTGGATTACTAATTCATATACCCCCCCCACACACACACACACAATGATATCTATGTATGTATATCTATGTGTATTCACTAATTCACTGAGTTCCTAAGTTGGGTATTGTGATATGCATGTATGTATGTGTTTGGTGTACTTGGGATACCTGCGGAAAGGTTAAGGTAAGAAAGTATAAGTGTAGGGAGTTAAAGTTACCAGGACCGGGATTAGAACTGGTAGACTACAGGAGCCTGGGCTGAAGAACTGAGGCTTGGAGGTAACTTTTGGTTAATTGATCTTAATTGATTAATGGACAATGCCTAAAGCCTGCAGAACAGGGAAGCATGCCTGCACAGTCTGGGACTGGAGCCAGAGCTATGGGGGAGCTGAAAAGGTAGATGGGGAGGGGGAAAAATGGGACTAAGGGGAAGTGTGAGTGTTAAAGAGGGGATGTGGGGAGCCAGAGGATGGCTCTGGGGCAGCTAGAGAAGTTGCAGAGAGTGGCAGTAGGTGCTGGAAACTGGAGAGAACTGCAGGACAGCCACGAGGAGCTGGGAAGCTGCGGTGGGGGGTGGGGTGGGAAGCCTGAAAACAGGTGGACAGCAGAAAATCACAGGAAAAGCAGCAGGAGGCAGGGCAGCGGAAAAGCAGAGAAAGGTAGCAGAAAGTCACAGGGAAAAGGCCGTAAGAGCAGGGGAGGCTGAGAGGTGGCAGACAAGGGGAGATGGAATTGGGAGGAGATGGGGAAACTAGCAGAGAGGGTGGGGACTACAGCTGAGAGAGAGAGAATGAGGCTGGAATTTAAGATAAGGAAGGGACTGGGATTTAGTAAAAAGTGACCCAACTTGGGGTGGCAAATGACAGTGGTTTTATTGAACAGGGGAGATGGTGACACAATGCCAAATTGGTTCCCTTGCACCCACACACCCCTACACATACACAATGGCAGCAGGGGTTAGAGAGGCTTGGTGCAGGAGCTGAAGTCCAGGAAGAGAGAG
>NW_017729032.1:234828616-234847053 GCF_001723915.1 Gavialis gangeticus
AAAAACCCCCCCCCCCCCCCCAAACGAAACAAAACAAAAACCTGGGAGTTTTGCTACAAGAATACCTGGAGCTCTTTAAATATCAGGCTTCTGTTGTAATTTGTAATACATAGACTTTAATGATCTGAGAAATAAAATTGTCAGTTTTGTACTGATGATAGTAATTGCATAAAGTCTGATTATATAGGTTGCATTGTACTGAGGGATCCAACTGAGAGGAAAACCCAAAACAGTTTTATGAGTCATGGTTTGGATCTTCTCTGAAGTTTGTTCAATGAATTTGCTTGTAGGAAGTCATGGTAAGATGACATTTGAAATACCAATTGTTTTATAACATTTGAAAAAAAAAAAAAAAAGGATATTTGATTGAAAGAAAGAAGACTTTTGACATTTTTCTAGTTTATTGAACTGAAATCTTTAGTTTTTATTTGTTTTGACATTGTTCTTGAGTTGTCTGCAGAGCTTCATGGGAGTTTAGCTCACATTCTTTGCTGGGTAAGGTTTCCCAGGTAGACAGCCTAGTCTACCAGTATGTACACTAGTGCATGATTCACCATGGCAGTCCAAGCAGGGAAGAGAACATGATGTCTCTTAGGACCTTGTTAAGGTTTTGTTGCATGGTAATTTTGGGTGGCTTCTAATGCTTTTAACCCCTGGATTGTCCACACATTAACACCTGAAGCTAGTTTTAAGCACTTCATAGTTTCATAGATTTAGGGTCGGAAGGGACCTAGTAGATCTTCTAGCCCGACCCCCCGCCAGGGCGGGAGAACAACAAAACCCCAAAACAAGAAACGGGACTCAAATGAGTCCAGCCAGGTAGGCATCCAGCCTCTTCTTAAAGACCCCCAGGGTAGGGGCCAGCACCACTTCCCTTGGAAGTTGGTTCCAGCTCCTAGCCGCCCTAACTGTGAAGTAGTTTTTGCGGATGTCCAATCTATACCTCCTCTCCATCAACTTGTGCCCATTACTCCTTGTTATGCCAGCGGGCGCTAGGGGAAACAGCGTCTCCCCCAAACCCTTCTGGTCCCCCCTAGTGAGTTTATAGACGGTCACCAGGTCCCCCCTCAGCCTTCTCTTGTGGAGGCTGAATAGGTTCAGGTCCCGCAGTCTCTCACTGTAGGGTCTGCCCTGTTGTCCCCGGATCATGCGGGTGGCCCTCCTCTGGACCCTCTCCATGTTGTCCACTTGTTATACAGCTCAAAGTTGCAACACTCCAGGGCAGGGTGATCTCTGATCTGTATTACCCAGCTCATGCTACACTAAGATGTAGCCTAGGTGGGGCAAAATGGCAGATCTGGCTAGTGGCCAGACTCTATTTCCCAGCAGCCCCTGTCCTCATTGCTGCAACTAGTTTTCATGGACACCCTGGGAGGGGTGGGACCGTGACAGCATGGGGCGTGGGTTTCCATAGAGGCTGGCCCCAGCAGCACTGGCAGCGTGCAGAGCCAGGCAGGGGCTGGGGCTGGGGCTGTGATTTTTGTGGTGGTCCAGAGTTGGGGCAGAGCTGTGATCCACTGCCTGCATGCCCCTGCATGTCGTGAAGTCTACACCTTTAGTGTAAGCTCCCTTCCTCCCTGCTGGCCCAGATCAGGCCCACTGCTCTCCCACCCTCTTGAGCACCCCAGGGTGCATCCAGTTGTGCATGAATGTTTGATTCCCCAGGGACAAGTAGCAGTGGCGCACCTTGCCCCGCTGCTGCTTGTCCCCGGGGTATGCTTGTGCCATGCACACTTTGGCGTGTGGGAAGTTACTCCAGGTGGCGTAGAGGAGGCTGGGGCCAGCACTGTGCTGGCCCCAGCAGCCTTACCTAGGGTCCTGGGGGCTTCCTGCAGCTGCAGCCACGGAGATCCTGCCGGGTGGAGCCTGGCTGGCAGCCGCAGCACAGGTTCGAATGGCCTGGCTCTGCTTTCTAGCAGTGCATGCTGCTTGAGTGTACAATGCTTCAGGTTTGTTTGTTTTTCCTTTTTTTTTTTTTTATTTTACCCTTGGATATCCAGGGGTAAGAAAAAAAAACAAAAAAAAACAAAAAACAAAATAAAACCCCTGGATTAGCACATGCTTGGGCAGCGTACCCTTGCAGTGAGAATTCCAGATTTCTCCATGTGTGGTGCTGCAAAATATCTTTGCAGTGCCACAAAGCAGACAACCACACCCATCTGGATGCATCCCCAGGTACCTACTTACTGCCCCCTCCCTTCGCATCCCTGCTTACTTGTGGCTATTCACACTGTCTGTGCATTTTAATCCTCCAGGCCCCTGCTGGCCTCAAGTGTGACTGCTCCAAACTTGAGCTAGCGCTAACACCGATTGGGATTTATGCAGTTCACAGTGTAAGGTGTAACAAGGCCCTTGGAGGGAGAGCCCATAAAGAGGGCCCTAATTCACAAAGGAGAATGGAAACTGCAGTTTCTGTGACATCTTTGGATAGACACAAATCAATGTTCAACTGCTCCAAAGAAGAAAAGCTTGATTTTGTTTTGATTTTAATTTGGGATGAAATGATTCAAGACTTGGTTTTTCATTTTTGTTTTGTAAATGGGAGCTAAAAAAAATCTAGAAAGCATTTCAGCACTATTTCATTGCTCTGTGGAGAAAAAATTGGTGTTCCAGAAATCTGATTTTCCACCTGGGGTAGTAGGGGTGGAAAAATTCCTGAACAGTCTGTTTCACTTTTACATTCTTGTAATTCATTATTCTCAAGGGGGCGGAGGAGGGAGAGGGGGAGGGAATCAGTGTTATGGAGAAAGCAGAGAGTAGTAATGCTCTCTCTTTAATCCCCTCATCTACCCCCTGTAATGTTTTGAAGAGGTGTAGGGTTCACTAACCAGCAACACCATCCTTTACAGGCAAATATTTAATTGTGGGGGAGATCCCTTATCCTTATTTCATGAATCCTCCAGGTATTTGGGGGAAGTAGGGTCACTTGTACATGCTAGTAATGTAGGACATTTTGGGACAGAGGAATGACCAGTTCATGCTGCCACCATTTTCTGTTATCAAGAAGGAGTGCACAGCTTTTTGTGATGTCTTACATGTATAGGTTTCTGCAGGATCAGGTCTCGGGTATGCAGCTTCGAGTGACTTTGTTCTCTTTACATTGCTTTTTGAGGAATTTCAATGATTCACTACTGGGTTACTCAATAGAATTGGAGCAAAACTTCTAATTTGGATGCTAAAATGTAGAGAGATAAAGCTATATATAGGACATGAATTGGTAAAAAGCCTAGTAATTTGACTATGCAAGTAAGAGTGCTAATGCCAGTGGATTACACTGATGCTGGGACAACAATAGAAGGGCTGAAAAAAAGCCTACAGGTAGATGCAGCAAATTCATCTTTTCACAAAGCCACTAGAGAGAGGACTTGAAGTTCCTGATTATTTTCATGTAAAGAAATAAATTAGAACCAGAAATAAGAGCCCCTCTGTCTTCTTTCTATTTCTGTAATATAGTTCAGGGTTGCTTTTTTGTATCAGACTATCAAAACAGGGCAAAACATGTGCAAACAATTCACACATCCTTTATGGATGAAATTCACTTGCGTGCAGAGGTGCATGATTCCAATATCCTTGCACCATTTATGTCTTGCAGGGTATAAGTATGGGACAGAGGTGTGACAAAGCAGCCAGGCACCTGGGGCAGTGGGACACAAGGAGGCAGCAACAACTTCTGCCATGTCATCAGCCAGATTGTACAACAGTAGTGGCAGTGGTGTTTTTTCACCCCTATCCTGCTCTACAAGTTGGCACCAAGGGTGGCTGCCTGGTCACCAAGTTAAACTACTGGTTTAGGGTGTGGAGATGCTGCTTGTATGGTAGTTTTCCTAAATAAGTTATATATTCATAGGAACTTGCTATGTTCAAACTGAATGTTGAAGGTCTATTTAAATTTCTGCTTAATATACTACCTCACAGCTTCTAATAAGATCAGAGAATATTATCCAGAAGCAGAATATGGACCATCTATGGACTTTATACTCTGAACAATTTCAAAGCTAACAATGTTTGCAGTGAAATCTTGTGGGTAAGTCTGTGTCCTACTTAATGCATTAAATGAATGACATTATTAAGAACTGTAATACCACTATGACTCCCCAAAAAATTACAGCACTAATTGGCACTGCATTTACAGTCTTTAATATTGTTTTTTCCCAAGTCCTCATTGTTCCTTAGCAGCTACATTACAAGTCTTGAATAGTATTTTTATTCAGAACAGTCAGATACAGCTCTGTATAATGTAATTGCTATATAATTCACTTTAGGTTAGTTCTAGTACAAAAGGGTCATTTCAACAGTATCCACAATAGAAAACAAAGTAATGTCTTGCATATTTTATAGCAATAATCTAATAAATATTCATAGTTCTGTCAAGTTACTGATAGGAAAAGTGTATGCAAATTGTATGTGTAGCAAATCATGTGTAATTCCCATTAAGTACACAGATCGTCTTTATAAAGATTTCAGCAGTTATTGTTAATTGAACAGCATGCATTCTTGAGAAAATTTAAAATATGTTTCAGAAAAGTATTGATTAATTGACCAAATATTTGATTAACTAGTTCAACATTTTCATATCTTTTTATTCATTGTTCTTTATGAGAATAACCTAGTAAAGTGAAGTTAGACCGAACTAGTACACTTAACATGATTTTTTAATGTATGGTATCACAATAAATGTCTCCGTTATAGAGTAAAGGAAAAAATATTCAAATATAAATAAAGTCCCCATGTGTCAAATCTTCCTACTGCTGAAAATCTGGTAATGATCTCTTCCTATGACAGAGTAGCAATTTATAAATGATTTACAATAATCTCTCGCTTATCCTAAAATGTAGCATTTACAATTTGACTTGCTGTCCTACATAGTACATACTGTACTGTCATGTGTACCATACTGGTATAGTGTGCAACTAACTACTTACCATATGTCACACCATTTTTTTCAAATCCATGCTGATGAATTAACCCTTTCTATTTGTCCTCAAGTATACGCTTAAATTAGAACTCATGGCAATCGGGAGAGGTCCTTGATGACTGAAAAAAGGCAAACATAGTACCCATATTTTAAAACGGTAAAAAGGAGAAGCAAGGGCACTACAGACTGGTCAACCTCGCCTAAGTCCCTGGAAAAGTCATGAAGCAGATCCTCAAGGAATCAATTTATAAGTACTTGGAGAAGAAGGTGATTAGGAACAGTCAGCATGGATTCACCAAGGGCAAGTCATCCCTAACCAACCTGGTTGCCTTCTATGATGAGATGACTGGCTCTGTGGATGTGGGGAGACCAATGGATGTGGTGTACCTTAATTTTAGTAAGGCTTTTGATACGGCCTCCCACAACATTCTCACAGGCAAACTAAGGGAGTATGGGCTGGGTAAATGGACTGTGAGGTGGATAGAAAACTGGTTGGAGCATCAGGCTCGATGTCTAGTTGGCACCCAGTATCAAGAGGAGTGCCCCAGGCAAGTTTCCCTCAGGTGTGCATGTGCATGAGGTGTGCCTGTGTGCAGCCGCACACAACTAAAAGTGTGGCCATGCACAGCTTTTTGAAGGCTGCACACCAAGAGAGGAGCTGAAGGTCAGCTCCTAGGTGAGGTGGGGGTGGGAGCCTGGCATGGGCTTGCCTTGCCTTGCCTTGCCTCGGGGAGGAGCCACTGCCTGCTCCAGGTGAGGCTCCAATAGCTCCGGGACACTGCTTTACTCCCCCCACATGGCTTCGGGGAGCGAGGAGGCATGTGGCATCAGGGCTGGGGAGCAGAGCAGTGTCCCAGACCCGGCAGAGCCTCACAGGGGCAGGCAGTGGCTCCTCCCTGAGGTGAGGCAAGGCAGGGATGGAGGCTGGGGCAGGGGGCTGGCGCAGGCTCCACTGGCTCTGGGGAAGTGCTCCACTCCCCAGCCCTGATGTGGGGGAGCGGAGCACTTCCCTAGAGCCAGCGGAGCCCGCACCAGCCCCCGGCTCCAGGCCCTGACCCCCAGCTCCAGCCTCTGGCCCAGCCTCTTGGTTCCAGTCTCTGGCCCCCAGCTTCTCTGCTCCGGCTCCAGCCTCCAACCTCTTGGCTCCAGCCCTCGGCCTCCAGGCCCCAGCCTCCGGCCCCCAGCCCCCTTCGGTAAGTGTCCCATGCCAGACCAAGGCAGCGTGTGCATGGACCAAAGCGGCGTGCTCACAGACCGCTACTCCTTAGAGGGAACATTGGCCCCAGGGTTTGGTCCTGGGGCTGGTTTTGTTCAATATTTTCATGTAGTAGATCTGCTGCAGAGTAGGGCTAGGATTCAAAGTGACCTAGACATATTGGAGGATTGGGCCAAAAGGAATCTCATGAAGTTCAATAAGGACAAATGCAAAGTCCTGCACTTAGGACAGAATAATCCCATGCACCAGTACAGTCTGGGGACTGACTGGCTGGGCAGCAGCTCTTCAACAACGGAAGTGGACAATCAGGTGAATATGAGCCAAAAGTGTGTCCTTGTTGCCAAGAAGGCTAACGGCATACTGGGCTGCACTGGTAGGTATATTGCCAGCAGGTCAAAAGAAGTGATAGTTCCTTCTATTCAGCACTGGTGAGGCCACATCTGGGCCATGTCTACGTGAGTGGCAGCATTTACACTGTACTCAGGTCCTTAGCATTTTGAACCAGGTCAGAGCAGTCCTGGCTGGCAGGAGGCCCTGAGGGTCAGCTTGCTAGCCTGGGGCTGGTCCAACCTGGTTGAACATGCTCCGGAGGGACTGGCTGGGGGCACGAGGGTGCTCCAGTGCAGGGCTAACTGGCAGGCAGCCCCACACTGTAGCACCTTCATGCCCCAGCCAGCCCCAGTCAGCATCTGCATGTGTGTTGTGACACAGTAAATAAGTTTGCCATAAGAAAGTACTTGTATTGGGCATTACTATCTTATGGCAGAGGCAATTAATTTCATCTGGCCTAATAGCACCACACATGCAGATGTTGATGCTTTACTGCAGAGCTAATTAGTCCGCTATGCAGTAGGCAGTAAAAATCTCATGTAGCTGTGCCCAGGGGCTCTTATCTTTGGAGCTTAAGTCCACAGGTGCTTTCCATGCTCCTAAACTTTAAGCCCATGCAAACATAGTGTGTAAATAGCTGATCATTATGAAGTTTGTGAATAGAATAGAATTTGTCATACTTATGTGTTAATTTTTTTAATGGCTCAGCAAAATCAGATAATTTGGTATATCCCCACAATTTTTCAAGAATGTTTTCATTGACAGCTGTTAACATGATTATGTTTTAAAAAACTGTAACTATTCTTAAAGGCAGATATTTGATGATAACATTACTATTAAAAAAAGATAATGAAGAGACAGCAAATTTTAATTCTTCCAAGCAATTTATATTGCTTATATTACTAAAAGCAAGAAATACTGAGTGACTTAATTTTTTAAAAGATGCTTTCTGTATAGCTGCAGCTTTTAAAAGCTCTTCATGCAATTAAAGGGCACCAGTTTTAACACCTATATTAAACAAAAACCAAAAGTCTTTATCTGGGGAATTTAAAGCTTTGCTACTTAAGGACTGTTCAGAAACCAACACCTGCACATTCTGGCAATTAAAATTCTATAGCACATTGTAGTTAATGTAAGCTTCACCTTTGACTTCAGTGATATCATCGCAGGCAGACATTTCAGGGAGGTTAAGGGGAGTTTAGATTGTGTTAAAAATGACCACCCGATTTGAAGGTAGGTCTGGATGGCGGGGGGCTAGCAAAAAGAGGCTTGCATGACTGGGGAAGTGAACAAGCTCACAGGGGGACCGGGGGGCAGGTGAGGCTTATGGGGGGTGGGTTGCTGGGGTCTAGGAGGGTTTGGCAGTGGAGTTAGCAGGGTCCCAGATTCTTCCATAGAAACTCTCCCCAAACCATCTCTTACTTCGGTTGTGTTTACCAGGATCCAACTGCCAAGTGCAAACCCAGCTTCTTTATTTACAGGGCTCTACCCATCTGGTAGTGGAGAGTAACCCATTCCTGCTCTTCCTATACATCCCAGTAGGCCCTAGAGGATAAGGAGCCAGAGGCAGGAGTAGTTGTAACAATCTTTAGACAACTGAACATTTTATGGTAAGAAACAGAAACACACACAGTACTCAGATTTTTTTGGATAGGAGTGTCAATTTAGAGGTCTACACTTATACCCCCCTGAATATTCCCATGCCTCCAACCAAAATAAAATGGTAAAATGACTCCCAGGTACCTCTTACTTCCTTTGCCGATACATAGTTCAGACGTGTGTATGCATACATGCACAAGTGCACAGAACATCTTGAAAAAAGACCCCAGTAATTTTAAGGTAACAGTTGTTTCTTTTGTGAGTGCCTGTTCCATACATTTCACTTATGGAGACTCACAGCAGCAAAGAAAACTACAGCAACCTGATGCTAAGAGTTTACCTAAGTTCATAACATTATTGCATTACTAAAATGAACATCAGATCTCAATGCTTGCATTATGTACTAATATTGGGCAAGTATGTCGAAATGAGATGAAGTACAAGTAACTGCCAAAGTATCTTTGGAATATTTTCCAAAGAAATTATACAAGTTCCATGAGTGCTTTTGAAGTGAGCTGTCATTCTTTGTATTGTATCTAAATTGGTTAGTCCATACCTTAATTTACCTGTAATTTAAGCAGACAGTCATTTAAATCATTTAATCTCATGTGAATGGCCCTTCACAGGCATTAGCTCACTTGCATGTCAGCATGGCTCCGGCAAGAGGTCCATATGCAGAGTGAGCTCTCTGAGCTCACCAGCATGTTAGCATGGATACTGGCTGGGGCCACCACTTCTGCACAGCTCCAGATTCCAGGGAGTGAATGCAGCTGCCACTCATTCCCCTCTTTCCCCCTGCCTTTAAATTCATTTAGGGTGGGGAGACAGGTGAATGGCAGTGACGTTCACCCCTTGGGCTCCAGAGCCATGCAAAAGTAATGGCCCCAGCCAGAGCCTGTGCTGATGTGCTGGTTGAGCTCAGACATGTCTCTGCATATGCACTGCATGGCTACACCTCCACCCACTTTAAAAACAGGTTGAGAGCTACTGCTCTAAATGATTTACATTTAGCTAGCTACGAGGAGCAGTCCACTGACTAAAAGAATCCAAACTTAAGCATGTATGGGATACGCTGTCAATGGCAGAACGAGTATTGTCAAGAAACTGAAAAATAATTTTTTCCTTTTTCTCCTCTCTGGCAGGGGACATGGGGCCAGTCCCATTCAATTCCCTGGCCCTTAGACAGGTGAGTGTCTTTTATGGCCTTAGAAGTCTCTCCATTTTCTCTTCTTTAATGCTCCCTCACTATATCAAGGCTTAATCTGAGGACAAATATTGTAGGCGAGAATACATGGATAAAATTCCTTTTTCAGAATGTATTAGCTCCATAGATACTGAGAAAAAGGCTAGTCTTGCTTTCTGCAGCACTTCCAACCCTTGGGGCTCAGGATGCTACACATCACAAATAATACTGTTTTATATACAAAATACTGACACTCTGTCAAAGTGATACAGGTTTTTTGAAAGTAAAGTAACATTTATACAGTAATATATACTGTCTAGTAATTGTAAAAATGAGTAAGCTTCATAAGTGTTTTATTTTTACCATTGAGAAGTAGATGGATGACAACTGTGGTGGATGCAGTGATTAATTTCCAGTAAATTCTTTGAAGCTGCATTCTTGAGCTGCACAAAGAACCTTGGCTTTTATTTTATATTAGATCTCTTTATTTTCCCATGGAAGGCTGACCTACGAAACTGTCATGTCTAACAGCTGACCTTTGATCAAATGAGATATCACTATGCAAGTGGAGTGTAGAAAACTGGTTAAGATTTCAGATAACCCTAGAGGAGAAACTGAAACCTCCTTGTAATAAGAAGGAAGAACAAAATCATTATTACATTTCATTAAAGGGGGGGAAGTCCCATACCAGCTGGATAAAAGAAATTTAAATATTATGGATTTTTAATTACTTACTTCTGCTATCCATACCTCAGCTGCTTCAGATCCAAAATTGTTTCCATGTGCCTTATGTGTTATCTTTGGTATAACTTTATCATAAAGCCCTGAGGGAGAAATATCAGTTCAGAAAATTGCAAGGGAAAAGCAAAAAATGGGACAAAATTAATAGTGTCTAAACCAGTACTAGGTGTCCTAGTGAAGCATGTTATTTTTCATTGGATATGACTAGGGTTGGCTCAGCAATAACAAGACTTGAAACCCCTACCTCTTCTCTCATTCCTTGGTCTGGCTGCTGCTCTTTCACCAGGCGTTAGTTTATCCTCACCACCATCAATAATAATTTTCTGCACAGCAGAGGTATTACTAGGCTTGTAATCGCTGCCAGACTCCTCTGGCAGGAAAATCATTCTCTGACTCAGAGCCTAACAACATTACAGGGGTTGTGACGAGCTTGGCAGTGATATGTTGACAAACTGTTTTGAAATTAAACAGGTGGATATAGACATGCACTTAACATCAAACTATTACTTTTCTATATTAAAAACAGGTTTTCACTTTGAAAAGGGATGAATCCCATCCATATAAATCAACGTTAGGTCTGACATTGACTTTCTGAGATAAGGAAGTTGAATAGAAAATAAAAGCATAGCACTAAGAGGAGTGGGATGGGTTTATAGGTTGTAATACCCTACATGGGAATAAAGGGTGAGAACTGGTCAAAAAAATGTCATTACATATTTTTTTTAGTCAGAAAATTCCAAATAATTGACACTGAGACTGCGTTTTCAGGAATTTTGCAGTTCCAGTGAGGATGTGATTAAGAAGGGCTTGTTAGGTCCACAAGGAAATTCTGATAAATATGAGAAATCTGTGTGTGGTCTTTTATATCTCAGTTAAGTGACTTAACCAGGGCTTTATGATCAACCTTTCTCTCTGGCCTAAAATGCATGTATTTATTGATTGATAAAAATTTTCATATTTAGGAAATGGCTTCAACAGCACAAACTGACATAAATACCTCAGAGTAGAAAACAGCTGGGTGATTCACCTGGGATGTCAGGTCTAGGATTTTTTTGCTCCAGATCTGAGAGCCCTGTGGGCCATATGATGCTGTACCATGGGCTAGATCTAGTCTACAGGCTATACCTTTGACACCTGATCTAGTTTACAAACTATGAATCCATCTGTAAATCTGTACTGCATGCACATTCAGCTTTTTAAACCCACTAACAACAATTTCAGTGCTTCCATTACTTTTGGACTTTCAGAAAGTTATTCAAAGTTTTGCTGAGAAAAGTTCACATATTTGAAATTGCATAAGTAAAAGTATTTGCTGAATTGGCAAAGGATCAGAAAGTAATTTTGGGAAGAAAGGTAATCTTCCCTTTGCTAAAAAATTGAGGTTGTTGAAGTAGAACACAGGCATGAATTGACCATGAGGAGACCTCACAGCCAGATTTTTGTCAGTATATAGTGATTTGAAGCCTGCCATTTGTTCAGACTGTAGAAAGGGATAAAGCACAAAATTGTGGGCTTAATCACAGCTGCTTGCAATGTATAAACTCATTTAAAAAAGGTAAGAGACATCCGTGCCCCCGGTCACAATGGTCTCAGGTTTGTTACCAGAAGTGATCTGAGCACGATCCTTCAGTGTAGGATCAAGTCCATCCCACTTCCATTTGCTATAAATACATCAAGAAAAATGTTTTTCTTTGCCTAGTAGGTATCTCTGAACTACATAAAAATAAATACTTCACATGGCTCTATTAAAATACTGGTCTTAAAAAACAATATTACTGTCATATTTAAACTTAGTAAAGGAAGGATCATAAAATTATTTAATTGACATAGAAATATATAAGCACCTAATTAGATATGCTTTCTTGAAAATGTGTTCTTGGGTTAGAGAGCTGAGATCTTTTAAATGAGATCCTTTTTCCCTCCCTCCCTCCCTCCCTTTCTTCCCTCCTTCCTTCTGATAAGTGATATAAATGGAATAATGTGAAACAAATAAAGAGCTGTTCAGTGTTGCATCCTTTGGAGAGATGAGGCAAATCTTTATCCTTAGCCCCTTGATATTATTTTAGTTCTATAGTAAACATGTTTTCAATTTCAAAATTTACTTCAGGTAAACCTTTAGTGGATGCAGTCTCCTAACTGCATGGAAAGTCCCAAAATGACTAGATACAGTGTCTAATGAAAATTGATTCTTGTCCTTTCAGGGGAACAGACATTGCATTTGTAATCTGAGGCATAGCAAGTATTTATGAAAACTTTATTTTACTCCTACCTGCAAAATTCCTGTCTTCATTATGCTTATAATTTTCAGGTGTAAAGTTGTTGGGGTTTTTTTGTTTTTTTTAGATTGTGACATTCACATATGTCCTATCAGAAGCAAATTACAGGGAAAGACTTAGGAGAATCTGTTAATCAATGGAGGAAAGAAAGGATACAGTTGTACAATGTCTAAGGTCAAATGTACACCTCAGTATTGGTTTAATATCTAAAGTGTCCCTAGATGATATGCTATCCAGGCAAGGGAGTGTATTAGCAGGCTTAGTTTATCTCTAGCAGTTATGATTCTGAGAGGTAGTTAGCTGTGTTAGTTTGAAATCCAGCAGAAAGCAGAATGGCATCTTGGAGACTGACTGGTTTAGAGAGGCACACACTTTCATAGATGACAGCCTACTGGTTTATCAGATATTATGAATGGGTTTTCAGAAAACAGAGGTTTTAAATAGAAGGGAACTTAATAAAAATGGAAAGGGGCTAGGGACAGAAGCTACACATAAACCAGTTTAAGTGATCAGGAACTGGTTTACACTTGTAACAGAACAGAAGTTCAGTGCACTTAAGCCACTTTCAAAATGGCTGATATTGGTTTAAGATAAACCTGGTTGGATGTAGTATGAGACTAAACTGATTTAGGTCAAGCCAGTTTATGAAACTTCTGTCCCAGACCCCTTCCCAGTTCAAGTTAACTCACAGTCCCCCAGCATCCTAGGATGATTTGCAGCCCTGGACTGTGCTACCTGCTCCAGCAGCACAAGATTACCCATACTCCTCTGCTCCCTAGGCAGAGCCCTATCACTGCTCTAGCTGGCTGAGAAGGGGGTGGAACCTGGGCTCTGAAACCCAGCTGGGGTCTACCTGGCAGGGGTGGAGCAGCCCCTCACAGTCTTTTCCCCTGTTCCCTGCTTGAGCAGGGGAGCAGGAGGCATGGCTAGATACTGGTCAGGCCAGCAGGCTGAGGCAGAGGGGAAGGAGAGGGGTTTAAACACTTTCCCCTGCCCACAAGGGACCCCAGCCAGGGTCTGCCAGTCAGCCCCTGCCTGGCTTTTCCCCTGCTCCCTTCTTAAGCAAAGGGATGATGGGTGTCACCAGATGCTATCCAGGACCCTCTCCCACTCCATCTCATCCTGCTGACCTGGCTGGCATCTGACTACACCGCCCACCCATCCACGCAAACAGGGAGCAGGGAGAAAGCCAGGCAGGGGCTGCTTTGCCCCTGCCAGAAAGAGCTCAAGTGGGTCCCGTGTGGGCTGGGGAGGAGGGGGGGCGTTAAACCTCCTCCCTGGTTCTGTACCCCACTTGGGGTTTTCTCTGAAGGGGAGGGGCAGCCCCTGGCATGCTTCTGCCCCTTCCACTCAAGGGGAGGAGAAAGCAGCCCTTGCCAGTGTTTTCCTGCTTGAGTGGAAAGCGTGGCCATGCCCCAGCCCAGGGATGGCACACTGAAGTGGGGAGGGAGGGAGGTTAAACCCCTCTCCTTTCCTGCCTGGGTGTGTGAGCCCCAGCCCAGGTTGTGGCCATGTCCCCCTCTCCACTAGAGCAATTAGCAGGGGTGAGGTAGGGGACAAAAGCTTGGCAGGGGATGCCCCCCACAGGCAAAACCTAGCTGGGGTCCAGGGCCAGGGAGGGGGTTTAAACCCATTCCCTCCCTGCCTCAGCCTTTGAGCTGCTGGTGGGGTATGGCCATGCCCCCTGCTCTCCACTTGAACAGGGTGAAGGGGCCTGGCAGGGACTGCACCCCACCCCCAATGCAGACCTGGGCTGTGGTCCTGTGCAGCCAGGGAGGGGGGTTAAATCCCCTCCCTCCCCACCTCAGCCTGTGAGCTTTTGTATGGGGCATGGCCACACCCCCTGGTCTCTACTGGAGTTGGGGGCAAATACCCTGGTAGGTACTAACTGTGCCTTCAAACAGGGAGTGGGGGACAGAAGCCTGGAAGGGGCTACCCCGCCAGGCAGACTAGGGTTGGGATCCCATTCAGACCTAGGAGAGGGTTTCAATCGCCCTCCCCTACCACATAGTGCTGGGCTTGGGCTGGGGTCTGGCCAGGCCCCACTCTCTCTGCTTCAACTGGGGTGGGGAGCTCCACCTGTCAGACCCCAGATTGGGTCCTGCATAGGACTGGGAGGGGTTATAAACCCCTTCCCTCCCTGCCTCAGTGGGCAAGTCTCAGCCCATGGTGTGACAACCCCCCCGCTCTCCACATGGTGGAGGGGGGTACAAAAGCCTAGCAGGGACTGCCCCCCTCAGCAGGCAGCAGGGAGGCAAAAGTCTGGTAGGGGCTGCCTCACTCTCCCACTAGGCAGACCCTGGATGTGGGGTCCCTTGTGGGCCAGGGCTGGGGTTTAAATTAGCCACTCCCCCTTTCAGCATTGTAGCCTGGGTGCAGAATGGGGGGCTAAGCCAGGCAGGGGTGACCCCTCCCCCAGATGGACCTGGGCTGGGGTTCCTTGCAGGGTGGGGGGGAGGTGTTTAAAGTCCCCCTTCCCCTGGCCTCAGCATGCGGGGGTACTGTAAGCAGTTGATAGCATATATGATATTGGTAGAGGAGCAGGTAAATGAATACTGGATGTTTATAATCCATGTTGTTTAGTTCACATTGGGCACATCTACACAAGACACTTAATGTGCAGTAGCCTAACAACACTGAGCAGTAGCACATTACATGCACATGTGCTAATATGCTACTGTGCAGTATTATTAGGCACTAAAAAG
Source organism: Gavialis gangeticus (assembly GCF_001723915.1). Taxonomy (NCBI): domain Eukaryota; kingdom Metazoa; phylum Chordata; order Crocodylia; family Gavialidae; genus Gavialis; species Gavialis gangeticus. The sequence continues at coordinate 234,843,582 of NW_017729032.1, forward strand.
GCATTTGCTGGCACTAATGTGCAGTAACTCTAGTTACTGAGCATTTAGTTAGTACTTCATTAAGCAAGTACTAAATTAAATGTGCAGTAACTACTGCACATTAATAAATGTGTAGGTGCACCCATTGCCAGCTAACATCCTTGGCACACCACCAGTCCATTGCTGGCAGCCAAGCTCTATGTTACAACTGTATGTGCTCTAACCATGCAGACTGGGGCACAAAGTTTAGAATTTGGCTACCTTTATGTTTTATCCATCTTCTCTGACCCCACCATTTTGGGATAGGATTGTAAGATACTTGAATAAGCATACAATGCAGTTCATTTTGTTCTTAAAAATTCATATACACCTCTTTTTCTAATTCTAATGTAAGTTCTTTGTGTTTCTTTAAGTTTCACTCTATATTCAATAAATTCAAATCTCAAAAGGAATCTTAAAACAAGCTTCACATTTTGCTTTGTTTGGCATCAAAATAAGTCCACATGATTTCTACTAGAAACTACAAATTGGTCCATGTTCACATAAAGCTGAGTCTTCTTAGTACAGGCAGTCCTTGGACTTAGGACACAACTGGCTCCTGAAAACTGCATCTTAAGTTGAAACGTTCTAACTTGGAACCAATTTTCCCATAGGAAACAATGTTATAAATATTGTAAATAGCAATCATATTAATTTGGAAAGACTTCTTTGAGGTGACTTTGCTGGACTTTTTGAATGGCTCTTGGCTAGAGTCTTCTCAGGAGTCTTGGCTGATGCCAGAAAGTTGAAACAGGATGTCAGTTTATAAATGTTGTATGTGTGAAATGTTGTAACTCGAAACATTGCAAGTTGAGGACTGCCTGTACACTTTTGATTGACTTTGGCTCGGTGGTTAGATTTCATCGTGAACCTTTGCCCAGATTTTTAATCCCTATTTATTTTGTGTAGTGTTGTGTGTTGGTTATAAGAACCACAAAACTAATTTTAAGACAGTTGTAAGAAATGATTAAGCTCCTTTCAGGAACCAAATAGCTGTAGCAACAATGGTTTCTGCCACAAGTAGAGATACACGTCTCCCCAGAATACAGGCATGTGAGCTTTGCCAAGACTTTGAGATTTGTGGACAGCAGGAATTTTGGGGGTGTTGTCTTAATAGATTTGTATGCGATAGGGGAGGAGATAGCAAGAAAACACCTGATGTAGCACTGGTAGCATGTCCTTGAAGAAAACCAAAATCTTTCTCTCTCAGCTTTAGTGTTAGAAGAAACTTGGAACTGTGGACAAAGAATCTTTTTCTTGTTGTCTAATTCCATCTGTGTCAAAGAAAACAAGATTTTGTGTAGTCTTTGTAAATAAATAAAATTTTATCAAGGAATAACAAACGTAAAAAGTTTTTCTTCTAAAAAGAACAACCCTGAGGACCTGAAATTTTAGTGATAAACTCTGTCTAAAACAGTGAACAGGTGAATATCTAGACAAAAGAGTCCTCCTCCTTCTTTTTGGTCTCTGGTTTAATGACTAGTTTAAATATTTCTTGCAAAGCAGAACAGCTCCAATGGGATGGACTGTGGGAGACTCATGTCAGCATATACTGTAGCCTGGCAGTTAGGTGTTCTCCTGAGGTGTGCAAAACCTATGTTCAAATGCATTGTAATTTAGAGCAGGAATTTGGACCAAGGATACACGGTACAATTGGAAGCACCCCATCCTAAACTACCTTACACATAGGCCATGGATAGACATTACATTTTTCTAAACTTAATCTGGACTACGGCCATCACTATATGCATGTGGATATCTGTAGTCCGAATTAAAGTTGGCTCCAGTCTGAATCAACTAACCCTCACTGAATAAGGTCCAAACTAGGCAATTTAAGCTGTATTAATTAACATGTATATATGACAGGTATCAAGGGCTTGCTGTTGCTTGTGCCCACCACCAGGTGTCCAGTGCCCCTCTGGCATCTCTACCGCAGACGTACAGAAATGCACAAAAACTTGCCTGATGGTCAATTACCATCTATTATCCCTTAATTTGAATTAAAATTTGATTCAAACTCTGTAATGTGAATCAGTTCACACAGTTTAGAAAATGGTGAGCACATCTACAAACCACGGTGCTTAGAGCACTCCTTCTTGAAAGGCAGGAAATTCAGGTTCCATATCCTTAGGCAAAAACTAATGGATAAAAGTGGGCATTGTTGCCATCATTTCCTCTTTAAATGGTTTTGTGAATTTAGCCCTTAAAAATATTTGTGAAATTCTTCCTGGGTTGCATTATTCAGCAAATACATTATGCATATTTATAGATAACTGTATAGCTATATCTGTATGTGTCTCTCTACATGTAAATATATAGATATACACACACACATACACAAACACACAATCACTCACCCATAAGTCTGATATTATTCCCATGTGTGTACATGTGTGTGGAGGAGAGAGAAGAAACTGTTATCCATCTTCTGTTGCACATAGTCTCATTAAAATATGTCTACTGTATTGATAACTTTGATTCCTGCGTTTCATAACTATCATAGGAAGAAATGGTGCACACAGAATACCCTCCACTCCTTGACATACTGGTAACAGGTTTCTGCAGACATGTCAAGATCTATATTTTCAGGTGGGGGGAGGGGGTAGAAAATCACACAATTGCTTTCCAGTGTTTTTTAATCCCAGTTGTGCCACAAAGTCTATAGGCATGACTGGATGCACAGGCAATTAAAAGAACAACACAAAAATCACTTTGTCAGTGCTTGAAAACATTGCAACCAGCTTCACCTGTGAAGTCAGTGGATTTGAAAGGAATTTGACCTAACTGTGAGAGAGTCCTTCCCCCAGGCATGGGGCCCTCCCAAAGTATGTATTGCCAGCAGTTTGCTGTGGCTGGTTCCTGTGATCAGAGACCTGATGAAATCTTGTCTAACTTTATCCCAACTACAGAGCTGGTCCAATAAAAGATACTGCCTTAAGAAATCCTTTCCTTCCTGCAAGGAACACTTGAATGCTTATCTCTGCTAGCTCAGCTTAAAGCAATATTGCATGGGAAAAGTTGGTCTCTCAGATAGGAAGGTCTCAGGCCATTTAGAAAAGATAATGGTACTTTTGAGGGGTGAGGATTTTATAGGTTTTAAAAAGATAGGCATTTTTCAGTGCAAAGAGGGCCTAGATTGGCATGCTATTATATACCTTTATTCCTAGCAGCTTATATTTTAGAAATGACTAAAACAATGGATTTTTATTGTTTTCTATAAAATTTATCATACATTGTTAAAAAAAGGTAGGAAAAAACATTTAGGAAATTTCTGCTTGTGCATTTAATTATTTGACAACTTTTGTTTATTACTTCTTATGTATTGATGTCTATGTCGTGTGTGTGTGTGTGTGTGTCTCCGGGAATGTAACAAGTTCCTAAAATCCCAAGCCAAGTCCATCCTCCTTACGGGACAAAAAAAGCTGGAATTTCTTTTTTTGGACATTTGTTTTGC
>NW_017729032.1:234847162-234874165 GCF_001723915.1 Gavialis gangeticus
TATATATATATATATATTTGTATATGTGTGTATATATATAAAAAAATATATATATATGTTGTTGTTTGTCCTTTGAATTCAAAGATGACCATGATATCACAGGTTGGTTTGACTTCTGTGAGCATGTGAATGGCTGATCAGGCCAATTTTTGCTTTGAATTGTCTGTGGCATGCTGAGTAAGAGATGCTGCTTTGGGTTGCTTGATCAACAGTGGATGTGCTGCTGTTGTGAGATTTGTGCAGTTTGCACTTCTGTCTCAGTAGTTCTCCTCTGCTCATAGATTGCAGCTCCGCTATGGATAAGGTTTTGCCAGGCAGAACGATTGTGAGCGAGATCTTCCCAAGACTTTTGGGTCAACGTTGAAGCATTTGAAAGATGACTTGATGGAGTCCTTGAAACATTTCTTTTGGCCTCCCTGAGAGTGCTTTCCCTCCTTTAGCTTACCATAGATCTTCTTTGGCAGTTGCTCATCTGACACCCTGATGATATGACCTATTCATCTCATCTGTGATTTCTTCAGCAGAGTGTGGATGCTTGGAATACCTGCTTGTGTGAGAACCTCGGTGCCTGGGACCTGGTCATGCCATCTTATCCTCATCAGTTTCCTCAGACAGCCCATGTGAAAGTGGTTCAGCTTCACAGCATGGCATCTGTACATTGTCTAGGTGTTGCACGCATATATCAGGATTGGCAATACAATGTCTTTGTAGAGCTTCAGTTTTGTTTGTTGGCTGACATTGCTGCACTCTATGCATTGCGTGTAGTCTGCCACAGGCCACACTTGCTTTGGCAATTCTGGCATTGGTTTCATCATCATTGTGAACTGCACATGGCAGTGTACTGCCAAGATAGGTGAACTTGTCCACTGCCTGGAGGGTTTGGCCGTACACTGAAATGGTAGGCTCTATGTAAGGCTTTCCTGGTGCAGGCTGGTGCACCACTTCTGTCATCTTAATGTTTATTGTAAGAACAAAGTTGTCACAAGCTGAAGAGAAATGGTCTGTACTCAGCTGCATGTCAGACTCAGATTTAGCATTCAGGGAACAGTCATCAGCAAAGAGAAGATCATGAACAGTCACTATCTATAACTTTATCTTTGCCTGTAGTCTCCTCCAATTGAAGAGCTTGCCATCCAGCCAATATCTGATGTCAATCCCAGTGTCACAGTCATGAAAGGCATCTGTAAGCATGGCAGAGAACATCACATTGAAGAGGGTTGGGGCTAACACACAGCCCTGCTTGACTGCACTGGTGACTGGGAATGGTTCAGATGACTATCATCTACAATGTGAGCGAGCATACCATCATAGAATTTTTGAACCATTGAGATTAATTTCTTCGGGCAGCCACATTTTTCCAAGATCTTCCAAAGGCACTCCTGCCTGACTGTATCAAATGCTTTTGTCAGGTCAATGACAGTCACGCACAGGTTGGAGTTCTGTTCCTGGCATTTGTTCTGAAGTTGATGAGCTGCAAACACCATGTCTATAATCTTGTGTTCTTTCCTGAAGCCACCCTGACTCTCAGGCAAGAGCTCTTGTTCAACGTGTTGCACAAGGTGATTTCAGCAAAATTCTGGTGAGGATTTTGCTGGGTATTGACAGCAAGGAGATACGCAAATGGTTGTTGCAAAATTGTCTTTTTCCTTTCTATTTGTACTCCAAGTGGATGATCGATGCATCCTTGTACTCCTGGTGTATAGTTTCTTGAGTATACATTGACTGAAAGAGGTCAGTCAGTTTCAGAGCTATGTATGAACCTCCAGCTTTATAGATGCTATACCAGCAGAGGTCTGCTCCAGGTGCTTTACCATTTGACAGCAGGTTAATTGCTTTCACAGTTTCCGTTAACATTGGAGGATCAGCAAGCAATATGTTAATGTCCACCTGAGGCAGCTGATCACTTGCTTCCTCACTACTAGATGATTGTTTATTGAGGATGCTGATAAAATGTTCTGCCCATCTTTGCAGTATCTTTCCTTTGTCAGTGAGCAGTATGGTGCCATCAGCACGCATTATTGGAGATGTTCCTGATGACTGTGGCCTGTAGTTTGTCTTCAGAGAATCATAGAAGTTCTTCATATCATTTCTGTCTGTGTAGAACTGAATCTCATCTGCCTTGTTGCTCAGCCATGAGTTTTGCATCTCTTGGTTTGTGTTGGACGATCCTCTTCATACTGTTGAAGCCTGTCATCTTAGATGGTGAAGTGCTGTCTTCTAAGCAGGACTCATTCAGTAGTCTCCGTATGTCAGTGTCATTTTCATTAAACCAATCTGGATGTTTCTGTGGTGGGACTGAGGGTACTGGATGCAGCCAAATACACAGAGTCTCTGAGGGTGCCCAGTTTTCCTTGATGTTATTGGAATTTACATAAATTATTACTAGCTGGCTGTGCAGTGTTTCAACAAATGCCTGTTTCTTATTTTCCTGTTTCAATTTGGAGACATTGAGCTTTTTGGGTGGTGTTGGGTTTTTTTGCCTTGTCATCAGCTAAGATCCATCCAGATATTCACCTTGGTGACTATAAGCCTGTAGTCAGTCCAGCCTTCTGCACTTCCCATGGCCTTTGTCACTTTGGCATCCTGTGTCTTCTCCTGATGAGAATGTAATCAATGAAATGCCAGCACTTGGAGTGTGGGTGCATGCAAAACGTCTTGTGATTTGGCAGGCAAAAGACTGTGTTGGTGATAAGGAGGTCATGTTTGGTGCATTTCATTGGAGGAGGAGGAGCTTATTGCTGTTGCATTTCAATTGGCTATTTTTTCTGATGATGCCTGGCCATGCCTGGTGATCTGCACCAGTTCCTAGCATTAAAGTCACCAAGGATAATGAGCTTGTCTGCCTTCTGCACTTTTGTGTTAAGAGACTCCAGATCTTCATAAAATGTGTCCTTAATCATATCTGGGTTTGTCATGGTGGGTGGATAGGCACTGATGATAGTTCCACGTCTTTGCCCAGAGATTCGGAGTCTCATTAGCGTGAGTCTCATTCACTCCCTTTGGGAGATTTATAAGCTTGCTGACTAGCTGTTTTTTGATGGCAAACCCAACACTAGCTTCACTTCACTCTTCTTTACAATGGCCACTCCAGAAGAAGGTGTAGTCAGCTCCTTTTTCAGTATTTTGTACTTCTTCAGCTAGGTGAGTTTCACTCGGGACTACTATCTGACTGTTGAATTTGGCCAGTTCTCTACCAACTAGAGCTGTTCTCTCTGATCTATTTGCTGTTGTACAGTCCATTAGCGTGCACATCCAAGCACCGATGGTAAGTGGTGTTGCCTTTGTCTTTTCACGTTGTTTTTGACCACTATAGTGGGATCCCTATCAGCTGTGGTATGCTGACTGGGATTAAGGTGAAGCAGACAATGTTTAGGACACGTTTTCTAGCCGCTTCCTCATGCTATGGACATGTGCAGTGTGATCCTAAATAGAGCTGTTCAGTCACCCAGCCGGGTGCTGAATTCCACTTCTACTTTGGTCCAGTGAAAAGTGACCCTATGTCTTGAACTGCCTGTGTGCAGGTCTGAAGCTACAACTCCCAGTGTATCCTCACCTGCTGCTTTGCTGCTTAACCATCACCACAGGACTTGAATGTGTCTATGATATGATATAGTGATGCCATGACTTGCACATGAATTGGATTTAAGTGAGGGAAAGTTGCAGAGAGTCACCCTCCCTCTCTCATCCAGGCCTGTATGAATTCAGTGGCTTGAGAGAGTCGAGACATCTGGAGAAAAATCTGAATGCAGTAGATGGTCATCAGCTCTTGCAGCACCTGAACTTATGGCCTGACCTCTCCACCCAGCTCTTGCAATTTGCCTTTGCAGCCAGGGAAATAAGCATATTTGCTCAGCTGCTTAACCTACCAGAGAGGACTTTCGAGAGGGAGCCAGGTGTAGCTGCCCACTCTGGTCAGCAGTCTGGCTCTGCCTTTACTTTTATTTGAGGTCATTTCACGTAGCTTTTCTCTGCCAAGGATTAACCCACAAGGCAGTGGGGGCTGGAGTTTTGGGGCACCCCAGACTCACCCTTCCCTGGGGTTTGGCCCTGGAGGCACTTTCTAGGGGCTGTACTGGAATGAGCAGTCCCACCACAGTGACCTCAAACTCCAGTAGGGTGAAGTTTTCACTCATACCCATATATAGATCACTTTGTATTATACTTATGCGTAGGCATTGCACTCTCTCTCTCTCTCTCTCTCTCTCTCTCTCTCTCTCTCTCTCTCTGTTTTTATATATATATGGAATAGGTATCACATAAGTATAGATAGATATGTGCGTGTGCATATATTATGCCAATTCCATCCATATATAGCCAGCAATACATAAAATAAACTATAATATATTGCAAGAAAGCAGTCTAAAAACATTTGTATCTGGAGTAGAAACTGAAGATCCATCATTACCAGCATAGGCACATCTGGAGCCAGTTCATTTCTACAACATCTTTTCACTGGGAGGAAGAATGGCCTGTGTGTTGCATTATCTGAAAGCACGCTAAAAGTAATAAATCAATTTTTGATGGCAAAGCTACAGGATTTCTTATATGCAGGATATTGGCCTGGGAATCTGAAAAATTGAGTCGGATTCCCACCTATGACTTCTCTTGATGTAATTTAGGAGTTGGCCTGTTTCGAAGTATCAGGAGGTTTATATTATTTTCCAGTTTAGTACATATATCATTCTAGTGTAATCTGAATGCATTACTAGCCTCTCCACATACCAGCCTTTACTTAGAATTTTAAAGTTAAAAATCCTTCATAATTAATGCTCACAGAATCTGGTGCTTTTGATAAGTTATTTTGTTTTCCACACTTAGCTGTAAAGATAATAACTTTTCAACGTTTCCACACATCAAGGACTCCTCAGAACCTCATAACTAGACTTTTGGTGCAAAATGGCACCTGCTTCAAAAATAAAGAAAACAAAAGAAGGGAGGGAGAGGGAGACTATAGTAAAATAAGGGGTACCTGAGGGAATACTTTAATTGGCAAAGGGCTCTTTCCTTATTACACCTGAGTAAACAGATTTACAAGTTCAGTTGGAATTAGCACCAAGCATGAACCACAGGAGAATGTTTTGGCAAGAAATGAGGCTTGTCGTCTGATTTCCAGTAAAGATTTGAGATGAAACAGTGTGTGATCACTTAATCTTGTTAAATGTAGCACAAAACAGTAAGTGTATTAGAGCGTGTATTTAAATGATAACAAACCCTGCTGTTAGAGCTAATAGAAAACAGCTCTTTTCCCATTCAGCTGCCACTTCCAGAAAGGATTCCTTTCTATATCAGAGCTATTTGCTCAGACTTCACATGGTTGACCATGGTGTGTTTTTGATGTTGTCTTTTCATTGTTTGTTTTTTCTTCATTGCTAGGTACCTGGCTCCATATATGGTAACATAAATATGACATGAGGAACATACTGTATTACAGTAACATTTCAGATGCTATGATGCTATATGTATGCTTAAATGATAACATCAAGTATGAAGTGTTTAAAAGAGCACATTTCTATTATAATATGAATTTACTTCCCATGGTGCTTATTTTCTCTTTATTGCTTTTAAGTGGCAATTTTCTTACAATTTTTAACGGCAATAAAATGTGTTGGTGTTTGCTGATAAAGAGTGAAAGCCAGCACTACTGCATAGGCAATGAGGCAATTTGGAAATCCTAGAAGATTCCTGTTTTTTTTTTTTTTTACTTATAGTTAATATACATCCTGGGGATTCTATTAATCCTCATTATGAAAGTTTTAGTCTTAAAAACATAACTATACAGCACATCTACATGTCACTATACAGTGACATCACTACAATGCCATGCTTTAGTACTTTGTTTTGGAAGTACTAATGCACGGTGCAGTACAGGTGGTTACTGCCGTGCATGCAGTACACAGTTAGATTTCACTGGTACGTCACACTAGTGGCACGCTATAACCAGGGAACGTGCTGCTACAGTGATGTAGGTGGTGATCATGTATAGACTTGCGCGATCACTATGTTGCCATAGCGCACCGTACAGTGATGTAGCACACAACTACATCATCACAGGGCGACGTGTAGATCCATCCACTGTTGCCAAAATGTATGAACTGTGGCTTTGCCACAAACTGTGTTCAGAAGACAGAGGTTATAGCAGCCCATTTTGTCCCTTGGTTTCTCTTGGAGATAGAATTTGGGGCATTGTATCTATAGATGGCATAGATAACATCTATACATGGCATTGGAGATATGTGAGAGGTGGAAGAGTGGCCCAGTAGACTCTAGAGACTATATATGCTCTTGCTTGTTTTCACTACTACTTGTGACAGTGGCAGCTGGTGAAGGGAATAAAAGAGTATTTGTTAGGCAGATACAATCCAGTTTATATTTGTTAGTGGCCACAGGTTTCCACACAAACTCCACTGACATCTTTGATAGATATTAGGGCTGTGCAAAGCTTTGGTTGCTGATTCAGTTTGGAGAAGATTCAGCGACTGAATCTCTGAATTGAGTTGGGAGACGAGTAAAAAGGTCTGAATTTATTCAAAGCTCTCTGAATTTATTTGGAAAAGATTCAGAGAGCTTTGGAGATTTGGGCAGTCCCCCTCGCTGCCACAGGGAGCTGGATCCAGAATCTGCACTGGTAAGTAGGGGTCAGGGGGTGGCAGAGGGGACTGTGGGAGGACCCCTGCCAGGCCCCATCCCCTGCCTACTCTTCCAGCCATGTCACTGCCCTGCGCTGCATGATGATATCTGTCATGAGCCCCTATCCCCTGCCCGCTCTCCAAGCCCTGTCAATAGTTGCCACAGCTCCTGATTCTTTAAAAAAATAAAATAAGGCCTGCACTCACCAGCTGCTGCAGCATCCATCGGGGCTTCTGGGGGCTCATGGCAGAGGCCCCCATGCAGCATGGGGCAGTGGGGGGAAGCGGGAATCACCCTGCCGCCTGGCAGGAGTCGATGATTGCCGGCCTTTTTTTTTTTTTTAAAAGAGCCGGGATGCTGGGGCTGGGTGAGGCAGCCATTGACAGGGCTGGGAGAGTGGGTTGGGAATGGGACCTGTTTGATTTTGGAGATTTGGCTGATTAGGCAGTGGCCAGATCTCTGAATTGGATTCGGCCAGATTGATTTGGGACAGTGATTCAAATCACCAAGTCTAATCACTGTCCCCTGAATCAGCTGAATCCGAAGTGAATACTAGCCGCTTTGCACAGGCCTAATAGTTATACATATGCATTTCTGGAATATGCTCAACAACCTTGTTTACTGTGAATTGAATATGAGCTGGGACTATTAAGTACATAATAGATGCTAACCACTGCATAGGACTGGACTTAAAGTTCCTTCATCATGCAGGAATTACTTCTCAGCTTAGAGCAGCATCAGTGGTAATGCAGTACATCTCTCTGCTTCATCCTCGCAGTTTCTGTGGCTAAGACCTGGACTTGGGTTTTCCTTGATTTTTCTCAGATATTCAAAATTTAACATTTCCTACAACTGACTTATTCATTAAAAATGTTCTGTCGCTGTAGCTATTCTTATTGTTAAGTCAAGGGGCTGCACTAGATGATTCATGAAGTCCCTACTTACTTATGATTCTCTGAATTAAGGCTAACAGTTTCAAACTTGGTGAATTAAATTAAGTCTATACACAAGAACCTGAAATAACATGTTGATAATCATGCCACTTCTGTTATGCTGTCTAAGTTTGACTTCTGAAGTTCAGTTTTAGGCATTAGTTTATTTTTGTAATAAATGTTTTTCATCTTGAGATGTTTTGCTTATAATGGTCCTATGTATTCTAGTGGAAACTGGAATATTTTTTATGGTGATTCACCAGATTATGGCCTTGTAGCTATATTTACTGCAGTTTCTTGATTATAGGGTTATCCTTATTCTATATCAAATATCCCTCCATGTCAGAAACTTTACTATAATATGTCATAGTACTGGTATGATGCTTTTATTGTTTAGAAGAGTCATTTTTCAGAAGCTGCATATTTGTGGCATGTTAAGACTGGCTGCTTGTTCACGTGGGAAAGCAGCACATGGTAAACTTGGGTGTGAATTTATAGTGTGGTAGATGCCCTGTATTAACTGCTTGTATAGGGATGTTATGATTATATGTGAAAGTTACCACACACTTGGTGCAAATTCAAGGCATGTCTACACCATTAAATAATAATGCAAGGAGCACTGCACTGAATCATGTCATCCTGCTCAATGTCCACTACACCTTGATATAATGTGGCTGTTTTAGTGTAGTACTTGTTGCATACCAATAAGCTTTTGGTCTCAGGAAATGTTAAGATACTTGTTCACAAAGAATAATCCAAATATAGATATATGAACACTGATTATCTGCCCTGTATTGGGGGCAGATGGGGGAAATGCAAGAAAATAAATAGGTTGCATGTTTTTGCAATTAGTTACCAAAGCTGCTTTAAATTGGATTGCTATCAGGAATTCTCATAAGAGGAAATCTCTCATCTCAAAGACAGAGTGAGGTTTTCTATACCAGCTTTGCAAACTGTCATAGAAAGACATGTGCATTTCAAGTATCCTTTGTTTCTCCCATTAGACTCATGGTGTGTAATGGCAGGAGAGATTCAGATTGCAGTGTTTTTCTCCCTAGAATACAATGCATTTTCCACTTAGAGCTCAAAGGTAATTTTGTTGCCTCTTGATAGAAAGAGGCTCCATAAAACAAGGGAGAAATTCAGATTTTAATCAAGGAACTGTTCTCTATTTATTTCTATCCTGAAATGAACAGTCTTCTGTTGTTCTGACCCGGTAAAACAGCAATGTTCTTTAAAAACGATTAGTATGTCTGTTCTGCCTTCAAAAAAGTAAATAATGTGGAACCAAAGGAAGTATAGATACTCTGCAACTTAATTTTATGTTCTTTTTTTATTAAGCTTAATTTGGCTTTAACAGAGCAGTGCTGAAAATATTTTGTGGGAAAGAGATGGGTTTTTTCTTCTCTTCTTTTTCTGTTTGCAACCTCATTTCTAGGCTAAGTACAGAGAGTCAAAAAGCCTGAGGCTGAATCAGTAGAGTCTTCGCAGGTTAGTCTAATCTGCATAGATTGAACCAATAAGCAATGAACGGATATTGACTTTTGATTCTGGAAATGCAGCCACATGACTGTACCTGGGGGGTGCTAGGGCACACCTCCCTGCTCAGTTGGAGTAGATAGCTTGGGCCAAGGCTAGCCCACCCACCCTGCACAAGGGACTTTCTGGGGGAAGTGCAAAGCATCCTGGGATGCTGGGGAAGTGTGAGAGAACTTCAATCTAGAAGGCATCTAGGACAGAAGTTCAATAAATCAATTTAACATAAATCAGTTAACTCTGAAACTATCTCCATCCAGGTTTATATTAAACTGTTTTTGGCCATTTTGAAAGCAGTATCTGTGCAGTGAACTTCTGTTGTGTTACAGATTTGAAATGGTTTCTGATCACTTATAACAGTTTGTGTAATTTTTGACCCTAGCCCTAATGTCTCATGAGTGATTCGTTTGTTCTGCAAAATGAAATAATTTCATGAATATTGTAAAACCTAATAACTTTTAGTAGATCCCATAAACAGTAATAACTTGTTGAGTCTGACTCTTTTAGGCCCTGACAGATGTTACAATAATGACATAATTTGGAGCAGAGGAATTTTATGCCTCATCTCAAGCACTGTGCATCCTACCACGCTAGATGTGCATGGCAGGATGTGTGAAGTTTGGGCTAGGGCATAAATTCTCCAATCCCAATAGAATTGTCCACAATCTGATCTTTATAATTGGGCAGCAGGTGGCTCTGTCCTTGACTTTGGGGCTGCTTCATGACCAATCCCAATGCTCAACTGACCTCGAGTTGCCAGCTGATTCAGATGATGGGGCATGCCACATGTTCAATGTATGGTGCCGTACAAACCAGCCACAGAGATGTTCCATATATTTTTGTGGAACATCTTTTTGGCTGGTAGGGCTGTGCAAAGCTTTGGTTGCTAATTCGATTCAAAGAAGATTTGGCCTGATTCAGCAGTCAAATCTCTGAGTCCAAATTGAATCAGAAGACCCATTAATCTCTGAATCAAATCAGAAGCCTCTGAGATCAGGGGGGCAGATGGAGCATCCCCGTCAGACAGGTTTGTCTCCCTTTTTAATGTTATCATTGTCATTAGGGATAACAAAATACAGATGTGAATTGAAGATCCACACATATATACATTCCAGTGAAGAAAGTATTACAAACGCTATAAATTATTATCCAGTGTTAATGTTGCCAAGCTGTAAGGAAGGGATGTAAAGAAGTGAAGAAAGCAAAGCAGCCTACTAAACACAGCAGCAATGTTACTTTATTAGGGTAAATCATGTGAGTTAGCCACACACATGGTATGACTGTCATTGAAGAAATGGAAATCCCTTTGGCAAAATGAATGTCCATACTTGACAATAGATTTTGAAGCTAAAATGAAGTAATAAAATAAGAAATATAATTGGGCATGAAGAGAAATCGATCATCTTCTGATCACTCATTTGTGTTTAAACATAGTGACAGTTGTTGCCGTTTAGTGGTACAAGCCCTGAAGAAAACTCTGTAGAAAAACAATGTTACATTTGGTTATAACAATGAAGAGATAAGGAATCAGGAAGCTCTCATATTTTGAGTCTTGATTTCACTCCCCCTCCCATCCTGACTTGATTGACATGCTCCCAAAAGCCACATGAGTAGCATGCTTTCCCAAGCTTTTTAATGAAAGTAGAAGTTATTTAGTTCCATACTCCTATTCTGACTTAACAGATTCAAACATTTCTTGAATGAGTCCAGAGTAGGTGCCTGCACTTCTGGAGGGAGTCTATTCCAGGTCTTGGGGGCTCAGACAGTAAAGAAATGTTTTCTCATGTCCAGCCTAAAATGGTCTTGTAGGAGTTTATGACCGTTGGTCCTTGTTTTTCCTTGGGGCGCTCTGGTGAACAGACATTCTCTGAGATCCTGATGAACATGCCTTGTATACTCATAGGTAGCCACCAAGTTCCCCGCTGAGCCTGCGCTTTTCCAGACTGGACAGTCCCATGGCTCTCAGCTTCTCTTCATAGGGCCTATTCTCTTGCCCTCTGTGCATGCGTGTGGCTCTCCTCTAGACTCTCTCAAACTTCTCGACATCCTTCTTGAATTGTGGAGCCCAGAATTGGATGCAACACTCCAGAAAGGTGTCACTCTTTTTCCTAGAAATGTATGGAATCTAGTATTTAAGTGGAGATATTAGACTAGTAGGGGGCTTGGTAGTAATATGTTTTGTTTTTCTTTGGTTTTTTTGCAATAAGGCAGCTATTGCTGCTTTTTTTTGTTCAATCCAAATTGGTCAAGAGCAAACAGAAGTCACTGCCATTTGATGCATTTTGTTTGGTCTCATCCTTATTCTTGGTAGTTAAAAATAAAAATGAAGAAATGTACTTGAAGAACATGATTCATATTGGTTATTCTAGTAAATCAGCTCATGTTCCACCATCACAAACCACTCCTATCACCACTGTAAGCAACAAGTGGCTCCCTTGTTGATAGCCCAAATAGAGAAGTAAAAAACCAGCTGAGCTTGCAGGCTGAGCTTTTTCTTATCCTAAGACAAGACTTTAGGGAAAAATGCAATACTCACCATATTCTGTAGCACGATAGGCTTCAGGTCCTAGGACTAACCAGCCAGCACCTATCAAGAACAGTATAAATACTTAGAAAAAAAACACTTCAAAATTGTCTCAGTGTTCAATAGTAAATAAAAAGATTCCACACGTCAAGTGTTTTCACTTTTAAATCAACATATCATAATATAAAATACATTTTTAATGTGCCTGAAACACTATAATGGGTTATGTTTTAGATTCTTAGGCTAATGCAACAGGGTAGCCCTACAGTGAAACATTCTGAACATTTCACATTCTGTAGGTAATTAGCTATTGCACTTTTAGCTCATTACTTTATATGTGATTAAATTATGGTTGGGAAAGTGCTTTTAAATAGTTTGACAAGTTTAATTCATTTATTAAAACTTTGACTTCTGGATGAATTTGCAGAAAACACTCTCTTCTTTCAAGGGCAGCTCAGGAACTGGAATCCCCAAAAAGTCACTGAATAAGTTGTATAAATAAGAGTAGTGATTTAAATAAAATATATAACATTCATTTTTTTTTTTAACTTAAAAATAAAATATCTGGGCAACAAACTACAGTGCAAAAGAGCTACCCTGTATTCATCCAGTACCCCAGGAACTCGAAAGCAAGTTAAAAAATGCTGAATCAAATTCCCAGGCTTTTCCATCTGGCAGTGTTTTATTCAACTATTAAAAGCTATGTTAAGAGACATTGTTAATGTTGCAAATCTGAAGCACTTAACAGATAGGAAAGGGCAACATTAATGTCAGCACTTAATATTTTTAAATTACACCATGATATGCTATTTTTTCCACAGGTCCCTGCCTCATTCAGTGTAAAAGTCTCAGTTGTTCAATACTGTTTTCTCAGTTCAGTGGGTAGCCCCATGACTTACACTGTACTCGATACAAGCCCTGATCTGTAGACAGGATTGTTCATTTCTTTTTTTGTCTTAAGGTTTTTTTTTTTGGTGCTCATAGCTATAGTAGTTGGCTGCTTTAGAAACATTAACTTATTTTCAAAATAACCTTCTTATGCCAAAAACAGGTGAAAGGGTGGTAGCATCTCTCCATTGTATTACTAAGAAGCTTAGGTTCAGAGAGAATGAGGACAGAACTTTTCAATTATTGTTAGTATCTAATATGAGACATTTGACTTTTCAAAGTGCTTAGCATTACATAGCAACTTATATTTTGAAAACTTAGCTCCCACTGTTAGCACTGTAACAGGAAGCTTTCTTGGGGCCGGTCTTCCAATGGCCCGCCTACCTGTTTCTGAGCCAACTGCTCGCCTCCTTACCTGCCGTGCCTTGTTGATATATAATTATGATCTTAATTAGGCAGGAGGCTGCCCATTCTTGCTGCAATGACAGGGGGCACTATCTGTGGCTCTGTTTCTTCCCTACACCACAGCCCAAGCCTTGCAGATGGCATCCACAGTTATTAACATCACCGGCCCCACACTGGGCCCCAGAATCCTTACAATTGGACCCCAACTGGATCCCTCCAATCAGGCAGCCTACTCCACCCTCATTCCAGGCTGCCTAGCTCCCTGAACTGTTCCCCCTCTCGGGTGTGGTCCCCCCCGGGACTTTGGCTACACAGGCCCTGGCCTCATCTCCAAGGCCAGTCAGAAACTCCTGGCCCTCAGCTCTGGGCATCCCTTGCTGTGGGCCCCTGGCCCTTTTGACTGTTCTAGTCCTGGCCCCAGCATTGACCAGGGTGTTTCAAGTCGGGCTTCTGAGTCTATAGCCCACTGTCTAACCTGAGTCCACCTTCTTGGTCCTACCATTGGGTAACCCACCCAGTTGTGAGGGCTGGGGTTATTAAGATGCCCGGACCTGCCTTTCACCATGGTGGTAACTGGCCTGATATTTTTTGGGCACTCCTGCACCACTGGGAGGCCCACTAGGCTACCCACTCCCAGCAGGGTGCAGTTTTAGGTCATGGCCAGGACCAGAAGCCTCCAAACCATCTCCTTAAGCTCCTGCCCCTACCTCCAGGGTGTTGCATTCAGCCTTGCAGCCAGGCAGTGTTTCTGCCTGCTTTGCCAGTAGTGAACTGCTCTATTTATACAGGCGGCCAAAGATCTAAAATGGCCGGTGCAATCAAGCACCTGCTGGCTGCTTGGCTCAGCCCTTAAAGTGGCAGGCACCAACAGCGCCCTGCCACAGTACTTAAAAGGCATGTCTACATGTGCCAATTTAAGGTGCATTGGCCATTTTTAAGGCACATTAAGGGCATGGGTCTACACGTGTGCCCTCAATGCACCTTAAAAATGGTGATTTTTAGGTTATTGACACCTAAATTTGATACCTGCAAATGTGCCTTAATGCACATGTAAATGCACTAAGGCACATTAATGCAGTGTATGTTGACTAAGATGGGACTAACTTTAGTCCCAAGTCAGTCTGCACACCACATTAAAGTGCCTTAGCATGTGCATGTGTAGACGTGTGCTGAAATAGCCTTAATGCGCATTAGGCAAATGTGCATTAAGTTTAGGTGCATGGAAAATCATGTGTAGACATGCCCAGAGAGTCAGAACCTAAGTACCAAGATAGGTACTGAAATATGTGGAACTTGGAATTAGGGAACAT
This sequence comes from Gavialis gangeticus, assembly GCF_001723915.1. Lineage (NCBI taxonomy): Eukaryota > Metazoa > Chordata > Crocodylia > Gavialidae > Gavialis > Gavialis gangeticus. The sequence goes on from NW_017729032.1 coordinate 234,861,385, forward strand.
CTCTACCTCTAGGTGGCTCACTTAGCAAAACACTCGAAATCTGTGGCAAAGTGAATCCAGCCTTCCAAGGCAGCATTTTCTTTATCATCTTTAATCCCTACTTTCATTCAGCATAGGAATGTTACCTTCTTGCAGTAAGGGAGGTACAGAATTGACGCACACTAGTCTCATTCACTAGGGGCATGTCTACATGAGATGCTTAATGACTAGTAGAGTAATTCTACTGCACATTAGTGCATCATGGTAAAAACTGTGCTAATGTGGTAATGCACAGTATAATTAGTCTACTGCACACTAAGTGTCACAAAAAGACCATGTGCTGGCAGTGCTTTGCAGTAGTACTGGTTACTGTGCATCTAGTTAGTACCTCATATTAGAGGAACTAAACTTCATGCACAGTCACAATGACACATTAATGCACATATAGACGCACCCTATGCAACCCTAATTTATTCCCAAAACATATTCATCCTGTGAAGTAAAAAAGCAGGAGTTCTCTGGATATAATCATCAGGTGATTATGTTGCAAATGCAGGCTTGATTCTGGCACTTCCTATGGATTTAAAATATATTTTATATGGTTGTATGTTGACACCCACATGGTCATCAGTACCGGTGGAACATGAGCTGATTTACCAGAATAATCAGTATGAATCATGTCCTTCAAGTACATTTCTTCATTTTTAAGTGATCTGAGGCACATTTAAAGTACTCCAGTGCCAAAAAGTTCTATGTACTCAGTTGGAACTGTAATTATTCAAAATATGTATCAATATATGCATTTTCATTATGCTGAGATTCTGAATAAACTATATACACTAGGAAATTGTAACCCAGGCAACCCACCACCAGTCTGGCCCTAGGGGCATCCTGGAGGCAGTCAGCTTTCAAAATAACTTTAAAAAAATGTTAGCCACAAAACAAATGGTAAATTTAATGGAACTTTCAAAAGGGGATGTTGCAGAAAACACACTTTTCTTTTAGAAAAAAAGCAAAAAGAAGAAAGCTAGTGTGCCTCAGTTATTCACAGTACATCTCATGTGAGGCTTTTAAGTTTAGAAGAGGGGAGACATAATTTTACAAAACCTCTAATAATGCCACGATGAAATGAAAGGGGCAGCGATACAAATGTGAAAAAATAAAGTACATTGCATATGTCTCACCTAAACGCCATATTAAACTCTGTGCCTTTGGTAAAATTCTGGTTTACTGTTTGGAAATCAAGTAAACACCAAAACTGTGGAACTGCAAGTACTTATACACTTTCCGAATAGCTAACAGATATTTCCACTTTAAGAATCCATTATTGTTAGGGATATAAATACCTTTATTCATTGCACCTAGTATTTTACACTAAAGCCCTAGGGGTTTCAGATGGTATGTGGTTGTTACTTGCTATGAAATTTAGTGCAAAGTGTATTAAAGTTTACATCCTACCAAAACAAAAGAAAGAGTTGTATCTTTATTTATATAATATATCCCCTTCACATCTTGGATGAGAGAAATGACCCTGTGGAAATGCTCAGCCCATGCTGAGCAACTGCCAGGATCAGGGTTTGGTGAAGTTTATATGTACTTGAGGACCTGTTCAAGAACTTTTGATGCAGGGGTGGGCAAAATACAGCCTGTGGGCCAGATCCGGCCCACCCGGCCATTCTATCTAGCCTGCAGGGCACCTAAAAATTTTAGAAAATTAATACTTGTGTAGTCCTGGCTGCCTTTCAAAGATGACAGGAGCCAGGGGCAGTAGGATCCAGGAGCAGCTGAAGGACTCAGGAGAAAGGCTGGCTTGGCCCCGCCACCACAACCCCATCCTGACCCCCCCCACACCAGAAGCCTCTGCTTGCCCCCACTTTCACTGCTTTCCTGCATGCCTCCTCCAGCACCATGTGGCCCCAGGCTTCATCATTGGACCATGGGAGCATGGGACTGTGCCAGTATCCCGGGACCAGGAGTGGTGCTGTGTATGTGCATGTTCATGTGTGTGTATAGTGAGTGAGGCACAGTGTGTGTGTGTGTGTGTGTGTGTGTGTGTGTGTAGTGAGGGGGGCACAGTATATGTATGTGTGTGCATAGGGCGAGTATCATAAGCACACCATACCATACACGTGCATCCATGCCCCCCTTGCACTGCCATACATACAGCCCCCCACCCCTTCACACACCTCAGCTACCCTTCCCCCCACACAGCCCCTCATAAAACCCATACCCACCCACTTAATCACATGCACACCCACATGCTCCCTCACCCCACACCCAAAACCCCCACACCTATTCACCCCCTCACAAACCCCCCCCACACACCCACACCCCCTACACCCCACATATCCACACACCTGCAGCACCCCACAAACCTATACCCACCCCACCATGCCCACTAGTCCCCCACAGTATACAAAAGTAATATTTCATTTTAAGTTATTGTGTGATCACCATTGTGTACACTACACAAATACATGTAAATCAGGATGAAATTTGTTTTTAAAATCAAATTAATGAATGTTGTAGATGTTTGATTTTTAGAGTATAATTTGGTATTTTTCTGGTTCTGAGACAGCAAAACCTTTTGCTGAAAGGAGTACTTCTGGGTGCAAAGGTCGGGGCTAGGAGGTGGGACTTCTGATCCCAAGATGGTGAGGTGGGGGTGGGGCACCTGTCAAGGGGCGGGGCTACCCATGTGGCTTTCAACAGCTTGCCAAAACTCGATAAGGGACCCTCCACCCGAAATAATTGCCTGCCCCGTCTTAATATCATACTTTAAATGGAGTAGGAAGACAATAAAGAGATCCTATAGGCATTTTTAATATATATTCTCTTAATATATATTTTACATTTCAATTTACTATTTTTGACAATTTCCTTTGTTGAGTTAAAAGAGGGGAGTCCTTGTTAGGAGATCAGTATAGTCCCTTGTGCAGTTTAGACAACTAAATGAGAAAAACTGAAATACAGTGGCTACAATTATAAGGTTGATTCTCCTGTTCTTTACAATAGTCCCCTACTCTTGTATCAGTAGTAATTTGATAGCAAATAAGGTGACAAACCAGACTCATAGTATTTTTACAATACATTTCCCTTGTAGCGCAGTCCTCATCAGGTATACATCTGCCTAGACCTGATGGAGGTAAGCTCATCTACATCAGATGACTATCTGTCCTTATAATTTTTACTAGATACTTATTTGTATGCAGCTCTCCTGAATAGCTGAAATATGCTTTGAAATGGCAGGGTTTTTTTCTTTAGCATTCATTATAATGTATGTGCTCTTTTTTTGTTTTTGTTTTAAAGTTGATGTTTTGAAGTAACTTCACATTCATGAGTCAAAGAAAAGACCAAATAAAGCAGTAAAACAACTATTAAAACAGGGACAAAAAAGGGTGATTGATGTGGATTTAACTTCCTCCTTGTGTAATTGATCCATTAATCACAATCTGAACAAACCGAAAGTACTACAAATATATATGTGTATATGTATAAAAATGTAATTAACTGGCATCAGCCTTTGTTGCAAGTTATGGCACATCATAAAAATAACAAATCTGCATAAGAACAGATATTGCCACTATTCATTTTTTTCCCATCTGAGAAGTGACTTGGTAAAAGTAGGCTTTTTAAATGGTTATTTTAATATAGTGTGATATACAGCTCTATTTAAGCAACAGACAAAGGGCATATTGATTTTACTAGTAAAGCTGAACTAGGGTATTTTGTTTCTACCAGTAGTTTGGGCCCTTAAATTTCATACCTGTCAGTCTTACTGGGCAGTAGATCACATGGGTTTTTTTTCTTTTTTCCTAGCTAAGTAAGTCCTTTAGGATTACTTTTTCTAAAGGTGAACACAATAGAACAAAATTAAATATTGTAATAAGTGAAGTTCTACTACTACCATATAGCAAAAGGGTACCCAAGTCCATGTAATAGAAACATATAAACTTGGGTAATAGCATTCAGAGTACTATAAAATGAAAATCCTAAGACACTGTAACAGGATTGTGAAATGTGGTAGTCAATCAAGGATTTTGTGGAGTTTTAAATGATATGAAGCAAAGGGTTTATAATGCCATTTATTTAAAGAGTGTTCTATCCCAGTGGCAGACAAGACAGTTTAATACTAATCCGTAATAAAAATACTTTGGACAGTTTTGCCTGGTCTGTTAGTTAAACTGGTGTTCCAGGCCAAGAACCAGAAAGAAAGGAACTATAACAGCAGTCACCGTAGGAAAAGTAGTAATATATCATGTGAGTTCTTCATCTACTCCACTAAATTGTTCAAGTGACTATATATTTATTCTTAAGTTATCACTTCTGATAAATCAGTGCATCTGAAGCAGAGGGTAATCAGTAACCAGAGATCATGGGTCACAGCCAAAAGAAACTCTTATGCCTTTAATATATGAGTTGGGTCAATTTTAGGTGTATAAATCTAAGACTTCAGGCTAGAATCCCCCTACTCTGTGGCTGTCTAAATCCAAGTGCACCTAAAATTCTATTGACAGTTGTCTGATTGACTTTACGTCCTGCTCCTGAGCATGGCCAGAACAGTTTGCCTTCAGCCTCTAGGCAACTAACTCCTTCTGAAACCTGACTGGAATTCAGATACAAAGCAGAAGAGCAACTGAGTCTTGTGAGAGATTGTGCAAATGTAAGACATGCTGGCTGCCTATAGACAGGCTCGTTTGTGTCGGAGATTAGGAGAAAGTTCTGACTGTGAGGGTGGTCAAGCACTGAAACAGGCTTCCCAGAGCAATTGTGAAATTTCCATACCTGGAAATTTTCAAGAGCAAGTTAGACAGGTACTGTACTTGGCTTGGGTAGTTTAATTAGGGATGTTCCTTCCTTGTGTGGTCCCTAATAGACTTACTTTTCTATGATCCTATGGTTTTTTTCCCCTATTTCTTTGCTTAATTTAATGTAGAATTAAATCACTGGTATCAAGCCATATGCAAAATGGGGTGTGGGGAGTGAGTGCATTGCTGTCAATGTTTCTAGAACTTATGCTGTTAAGAAAATCCAAACTAGGAGGAAAGTGGTATTGTGTTGGGCAATGGATAATCATTTTCAAAGGTCATACCAGCCACAGGCATAACTGCCAATCCAAAATTGTCTTTTTATCTTTTTATTGATTAGGCATAGGTGGAAGATTCTGGCACATTGTTTCTTTTGTATATAGCATTGATTTTATATTTGCCAAGAATTTATCTACACGTGATAGAAAATAAGCCTTTTTTAAATTTTTTGGCTGTGGTAGTGGAGGAAATCACATGCAGAACTGGGCATACCTCTTCCATGTAGTCTTTTATGGGTATAAAATACTGAGAGAGAAAGAATAGCAATGTATTTCTGTAAATGAAAGTGTGTTCCAGTCCATTTCTTGTGTTTACCTGACTGCCACTGGATAGGTTGGTAAGTATCCTCATGTATCCCACACCCCAGATTACCTTACTGAGAACTCTGTGTAGTGGAGAACAATAGTCTTTTGAATATGGTGAGAAAGAAACAAACTGCAATGTAATTAAATAAAGTCTTGAAATATAGTTTGTGCGCGGTGAGAGCAAGAGCTGAAGAAATGATCTAGTATATATTGAAATCCAGTTTCATTAAATTTTAATAAACCAAGTTTGAATGATGAGTTCAGGTCTCACAAGCAGGCATGCTGTCATGGATATCCTTGAGAAAACAAGCCACTAAAATCCCCAAGCCCTGAAAATCCCATGAAAGAAATGAAAAAAAAAATTGTCATAGGGGAGGAAAACAAGAAAAATGTCTCTTCCATTGAAGTCAATGGCATTGCTCTTGACCTAACAGTATAAGAAAATATGAACGTGATGAACTTGAACCCAACTTCTCTCTGCATTTAAAGATTCTGTAGATCTATGTTTCCTCTTTGTTGAGATTTAACATTAGAACACAGGTATGAACATGGACATGTCCAAGGTGCCAATCTAATAATAATGACATATTCCCTGATTAATATCCTTCCAGTAAAGTAACAGGCACTGCAGTGGTTCTACAGTGCATACTGCAAGGGATTGTCTTTCATATCCTGTGGTATCAGGTGTGAAATCCTTATACTGTCTCAGATCACCAATCAGATTTGAATTCTGGTTTGACTGGATCAGGATTTCCTCTCACTATTCTTAATTTCTATGGACTTTGCTCATGTTTTTAAGTTAGATAAGTTGATTTTATTGGTACATGCAGGTCTTTCTGATAAGAATTTAAAACGTATTACTTTTTACATGTAGCTGTTTAACATCCAACAACATTTTTTCACAAAAGTAAGGACTTCATAGGTGTTTTATATAAACTTTGTGAAACACTTCAAAACCCTTCATCTTGATAACCTTTTTCTACCTAATGCAAAATCTAAAATATATAGTTAGCATTACAATGAACAGCTACATAATTTTCTAGTATGATTCTTCTGTTGTAAATGTGCAAGTGCACAGACATTTATAGAGTTGCATAGCTTTCTACTGTAGATGATATCATCTGCTTTCCATATTCTCATTTTTTGAGAGAAACAGAGGTCATATCTCTTATGCTTGGGGCAAGTTTTGTTCTTCAAAGTCAGAATGTCACTGAGGTTAAAAGCTAGCCAGAATGAGAAGAACACTAATAAAAAATGAAAAATCAGTCTTTAACCTTTTCTAAATACATCAGTCTGATCTTAAATAACTTTCTGAACGAACTCATTGAAATTCAGGTTATCTGAAAGATGGAAAGTGTCTGTACCATAATTAACAAAAAACATAAATCTAATATGCCAAAAAAGTCAATTGTTGTAAATATATTTAAATATTGCTCTTTAAAAAGGCGTTCACATTTGAAGATTATGCAAGTAATATGAAATACTTAAATAAACATCAGTCTCGACATGCACATGTGATGGTGCTACAATAATCTCCAAAATTTTCCTTTACAATGCTGCCTTGCAGGAACTTGACATCTCTTAGGATTGTGCTGAGATTGCCACCAGTCCTGTTGCCCAGTATTGATCACCAATTGTTCACCAATTGTTTCTTGTCTTACATTTTTGGATTTTATAAAAATAAATTTTATACAGCACCTAATATAGCAGGATTCTGGCTTGCAACAAAGGTGTCTAAGCACTACAGCAGGGGCGGGCAATTATTTCAGGCAGGAGGGCTGCTTACTGAGTTTTTTGGCAAGCCATTGAGGGCTACATGACAGGCAGTCAGGGGCAGATAAATATTAATTTTCTAAATTTTTTAGGGGCCCCGCGGGCTGGATAGATTGCCCTTCCGGGCTGCCCACAGGCCACATTTTGCCCACCCCTGCTTTACAGTAATACAGTGATGCCCCTCTATGCGGCACTGACCAGGCTGCAGTTGGAGTACTGCATCCAGTTCTGGGCGCCGCACTTCAGGAGGGATGTGGACAGCATGGAGAGGGTCCAGAGGAGGCCATTCGCATGATCAGGGGACAGCAGGGCAGGCCCTATGAGGAGAGGCTACGGGACCTGAACCTGTTCAGCCTCCAAAAGAGAAGGCTGAGGGGGGATCTAGTGGCCTGTTATAAACTAGTTGGGGGGACCAGCAGGCATTGGGGAAATCCCTGTTCCCCCGAGCACCACCAGGAGTGACCAGGAATAACGGTCACAAGCTGGCAGAGGGTAGATTTAGGCTAGATATCAGGAGGCACTACTTCACGGTCAGGGCGGCTAGGATCTGGAACCAACTTCCAAGAGAAGTGGCGCAGGCCCCTACCCTGGGGGTTTTTAAGAGGAGGTTAGATGAACACTTTGCTGGGGTCATTTGACCCCAGTACTCTTTCCTGCCATGGCAGGGGGTCGGACTAGATGATCTACTCAGGTCCCTTCTGACCCTAGAAAGTATGAAACTATGAAACAATAATAATAATAATAGTCTATCCAGATAATCATATGACTTTTCCATAATGAAAAACTGCACAACTTTCTTATTAAACATTTGTAGTCTGCTTCTATCAGAATTTGAATTTAATTCTAATTCTATTTGCACAAGAGAATAACAAGTTTTAATGTCACCATTCAGTTCCATTACATAGGCTACGATACCTTGGATAAAGGCTTAGAGAATCATAGAAAAGTATGGCTGGAAGGGATCTCAGGCAATCTCTTCTAGAGCCCTAACTCCAGAGAGGACTGTCCTTGACAAAATGATCCCAGTCAAGTGTTCATATAAGCTGTCTTAAAAAAAAAAATTCTAAGGATAAAGTTTCTGCAACCTTTCTGGGTAGCTTGTTCCAATGTTTATCCAGTCTCATAGTGGAAAAAAATATTCCTAATATTTCACTTAAACTGAAGAAAGAAATTTGAGACAATTTGTCTTAGTCCTGTCTCCTATGACCACAGAAAACAGTATCTCTATCCTCCATGTAACCGCCACTTCAGGTATGTGAAGACTGCTGTCAAATCTCCCTCAGTCTTCTCTTCTTCAGACTAAATAATCCTAGTTCTTTCAGCCTTTTCCATGTCATGTTTCCCAGATCTAATCATTTTCACTAGATTCTTTCTAACTTATCCACAAGTGTGTTGAAGTGTGGGTAGCAAAACTGGAGACGGGTATTCGAGGTGAGGTGCCATGAGTGCCAAATAGAACGGAAGGATGCAGGGGCAAGATCTGGAGGGGCTATAGTGGTGGGAGCACAGCTGGGGACATTTTAAAGTCTGCAAAGAAGGTAAGAAGTCCCCCATGCTCTCTGTGCTCAAAGGCACATACTCTCTTCTCCCCTTCCATTCCACCTTCTCCCATTTGTTGCTGCCAGTGTTTCAGTGATGTGGGAAGCTCCGGTCCCACTCCAGCTGAGCTGAGCAGAGGTCCAGCCTGGGCAGTGACAGGTAAGTAGATTCTTTCTCCCTATGCCTGCTCCTGAGAAGGAGGATCTGGGGAACTACACTAATTTGTAAGATTGAATACTCAGCTGCCCCTACTTACGAAGGCCGAAAGAAAACAACATTAAATACTTCAGCTTTCTGTGCACCATCCTTTACGAGATTACCTTTCACATTCAGACAGGGACCTAATTGTTTGCTTGCATCCTCAGTGAAGAGGGGGAAGGATGGAATAGTGGGTAGAATCTGACTTTTCATCTCTATCATCCACTCGCCAATGCATCTGGGAGGCAGCATAGGAGAAGAGAAGTAGGTGAAATGGAATAATTTATTGCAGGTATGGTTGTTATTACTCTGAATTCTTTCAAAGAAAAACACTGTTAAGTTTTAAGGCATATTTAGATGGAGGTTTTTAGAAAATATTCTGATTCTCTATAGAAAATTCAAAAAATCGTTTTTGCCCCCAAACCAGAATTTACTATAGAGAAAATCAAATTCTAATACTTTGGCTTGTTAAACTTGTTTCATTCTGACAATAAATTTTGTTGGCCTAAGCTGTTACGATGTTCATAGTGACTTTTAACTGGGAGATGTCATGTTCCTATTTTTCCTGACAGAATAGGCTGCCTAGACAAATTATGTTCCATCAGAACATAGTCTCCCCACTTTCTGTATACCTCTCCCCATTGCAGTACATTGTAAGAGTCACACAGCAGGACATAGTTTGGCAGGGGAACCTAGCCCACAAAAGGGAATAGAGGAAAAATGTTGTTCTGTTATGAACACCATTTTCTGTTGAAAAACAGTTTTAATGGAAATTTTTGATCATAGAAGCATAGGGCTGGAAGGGACCCTGAAGGATCACCAGGTCCAACCCCCTGCATGAGCAGGAAAGGTATCTGAGGTCAGGTGACCCCAGCCAGGTGACCCCACCCAGTCTTCTCTTGAAGACCTCTAGGGTAGATGATTACACCACCTCTGTGGGGAGCCTGTTCCATAGTCGGGACACCCTAGTTGTGAAGAAGTTTTTCCTAATGTTCAGCCTGAAACTACCTTCCAGGTGTTTGTGGCCATTGTTTCTAGTATCCACCCAGGGCACCCTGGTGAACAGTTGTTCACTGAGCCCCTGATGTATGCCTCTAATATAGTGGTAAGCCACAAATAGGTCCCCTCTCAGCCTTCTTTTCTTTAGGCTGAAGAGTCCGAGATCCCACAGCCTCTCCTCGTATGGCTTGCCATGCAAGTCTCTGATCACATGCATGACTTCTCTGGACCCTCTTGAGCTTTAGCACATCCTTTACCCAATATTGAGTAAAGTGGGAGAATCACTTCTTTGGTTTTACTGGAGATGCATCGATTGATGCATGCCAGAGTTTTATTGGCTCTAGCGGCTACTGCGTTGCATTGCCAGTTCATATTCATGCTGGGGTCTATTGTTACCCCCAGATCCCTTCCATTTGTAGTGCTGGTCAGATTAGCAATGCCCAGCCTGTAGGTGTACTGGGGGGTTCTTCCTTCCCAGATGCAGCACTTCACATTTCTCTATGTTGAACATCATTTGGTTCCATTCTGCCCAACATGCCAACCTGTCTAGGTCTGCTTGTATCTGCAGCCTATCTGCAGGTGTGTCTGCAAAACCCCATATCTTTGTGTCATCCATGAACTTGGCCAATGGGCTTTTCACCCCCTTATCCACGTCATTTATGAAGATATTGAACAGCACTGGGCCAAGTACTGACCCCTGGGGTACGCCGCTGCCTACATCACACCAGGACGACACCAATTCATTCATTTGGACTCTCTGTGTCCTACTCCACAACCAGTTTTGCACCTACTTGACAGTCCCACATTTAAGCCCGATATCTTCCAGCTTTCTGATCAGTACCTCGTGGGATACCAGGTCAAAAGCTTTCTGGAAGTCGAGGTATATGATGTCAACCACTTTCCTCTTGCCTACATGAGCCAGACCTTTAAACTATTTCATTTCTGGCATATGTAAGTTGGTCATCATCATTGGAAATCCCTCGCATTTAAGGACAATTGTCTTCCATGATTACTTTATTGGTGAGTCAAAATGGCTGATGAGGCTGATCCAGGATCAACAGAATGTGTTGCAATTTGGCCATATATTTCTCTGTGGGGTGGGTGGCTTTGGAGTTTTGATTCAGTCGACAACATGCTGTTTCTGCCCCTCTCGCTTTTCCATCTCCTCTTTCTGTTGTGAGGTTTCAAAGCACTGAGATCCTTGCAACAGACTCTTACTCCATTTGGGGCAGTCCTGGGCAATAGTCTCCCATGATTTGATGTCAATATTGAGTTTTTTCAAGCTGGCCTTGAGGGTGTCCTTCAAGTAATTTCTCTGCCCTCCTCCTGAGCATACGTCTTGACTGAGCTGGGAGAATAACATTTACTTTGGAAGTTTGGAGTTAGACATCTGGATGATGTGGCCAGCCCAGCAAAGTTGATCTTGGATGACTGTCGCCTCAGTGCTTGTGGCATTTGCTTACAAGAGGACACAAATGCTGGTGTGTCTATTTTTCCCACTGGATTTGAAGGATTTTCTGCAGGCAGTGTTGATGGTACTTTTCCAGTGACTCAAGGTATCTCCTGCATGTTTTCCACATCTCAGTTCCATACAGTAAGGTGGAGATCATGACTGCTTGACAAACCATGATCTTGGTTTCAGATCTGATATCACAGTCTTGAAGCACCCATTTTTTAAGGTCTCCAAAAGCTGAAATTGCAAGTTTTAGGTGATGTTGGATTTCTTCTTCAATGCAAGAGGTGGCTTCTGAGGTACAGGATAATACTCAGTGTTCTCCAGAGTCTCACTGTAAATCTGAATAACTGGAGCTGAGGACTGCTCATTATGTGCTTGTTGATGGAGGACCTGTATCTTCTGAATGTTAACCATTTTCTTGTATGCCTTGGTAAAGATGTCAGTGATTGCCTGAAGGTCTGCTTCCAAGTGAGTACATGCTTACAGCATCATCAGCATACTGGAGTTTGATGATTGAGGTTGGGGTGGTTTCATAGTTTCTAGGGTAGGAAGGGACCTGAACAGATCAAGTTTGACCCCCTGCCCTGGGCAGGAATGAGTGCTGGGATCATAATACCCCAGCCAGATATCTATCCAACCTCCTCTTGAAGACCCGCAAGGTAGGGGAGAGCACCACCTCCCTTGGGAGCCAATTACAGAGCCTGGCAGCCCTAAACATAAAGTAATGCCTCCTGATATCTAGCCTGAACCTACTCTCAATCAATCTGTGGCCATTATTCCTTGTTATCCCAGGTGGTGCCCAGGGGAATAACGTGGTCTTGGTTTTGGTTCAGACTTGGCTGAGGTTAAACAGCTTACCATCCATTCAATAGTTTAGCTCCACTCTGACTGGAAGCTTGGTGGTGGTCAGATGTAATATCACAGTAAGAAGTATCAAGAAGAGTTTTGGAGCAATGATGCAGCCTTGCTTAACTACCATCTTAAGCTCAAAGTAATCTGTAATAGATCCATTACTGAGAATCATCGCTCACTTACCATCCTGGAGCAGGCAAAGAATACTGATGAATTTCAATGGAAATCCATATTTCAGAAGGATCCTCCAAAGCCCTTTTTGGTTGGCAGAGTTGAAGGCTTTCATGAGGTCAAAGAAGGCCATGAAAAGAGTTTATGTAGTTCCCAGCACTTTTCCTGCAGTTGATGAGCAGTAAAGATCATGTCAGTTGTGCCTCTTGATGCCCTAAACCCGTACTGAGATTCCAGGAAGAGCTCTTCAGCAAATGTAAGGAAACAGTTCAGGAGGGTTATTGCAATGATCTTTCCTGTGGTGAACAGCAAGGTTCTCCCTTTTTAATTTCCACAGTTGGACCTATCTCCCTTCTTGACAATCATCATGATTATGGCATCTTTCATTTCCTCATAATTACAGATCCTTAAGATGAGGGCAT
>NW_017729032.1:234874730-234893061 GCF_001723915.1 Gavialis gangeticus
GGACCCTCTCAAGGTTATCCACATCCCTCTTGAAATGCAGCGCCCAGAACTGGATGAAGTATTTCAGCTGCAGCCTGACCAGTGCCACATAGATGGGAAGTATCACTTCCCTCGACCTGTTCGTGATGCACCTGTTAGTACAGAATAGAGTGCGGTTAGCTTTACTGATTACTTCATCACACTGATGACTCTTATTCATCTTGGAGCTAGATCCCTTTCTGCCTCTGCTGATGAGAAGGTTATCCCCTAGCCTATAGGTGTGTCGGTGATTCCTTCTTCCTAGATGCAGCACTTTGCACTTGTCTTTGTTGAACTGCATCCTGTTCTTTTCTGCCTGCTTCTCCAACCTGTCCAAGTCCGCCTGGATTCAATCCCTTCCCACTAGTGTGTTTACTGTACCCCATAATTTTGTGTCATCTGCATATTTGGGTAGAGTCCTCTCCATGCCCTGATCCAAGTTGCTGATGAAGACATTGGATAGCACAGGTCCGAGGATCGAGTCTTGGGGGACCCCATTGCCCACATCTTTCCAGGTCAGTACTGAACTGTCCACCACCACTCTCTGTGACCCTTAAGCCAATATGCCACCCACCTGACTGTGTAATCATCTATGTCACAGCCACTCAGTTTGTTTATGAGAATAGGATGAGATACCATATTGGAGGCCTTCTTAAAATCCAAGTAGATAACATCTACCTCAACTCCTGCATCTAAGCATTTTGTGACCTGGTTATAAAAACAAACAAAGTCAGTCAGGCAGGATCTACCTTCTATGAACCCATGCTGGTTGCCCTTCAGCATTATTTTTCCTGCTGGGCTCCCACAAATGTGATCCTTGATCTTTTTTTCAAAGGCTTTCCCAAGGACAGAGGTGAGACTAACCAGCCTATAATTACCTGGATCCTCCTTCTTCCCCTTCTTGAAAATAGGGACTACATTGTCCCTTTTCCAGTTCTCTGGGACCTGATGTGAGCACCAAGAGTGCTCAAACAGTTGTGCCAGTGGCTCTGCTATGACACTGACAAATTCCTTCAGCACCCTTGGATGAAGATCATCTGGGCCTGCTGACTTAAATACATCCAGCTCCTCCAAGTGTCCCTTTACAAGGTCAGTGCTGACAGTTGGTGGGATGGTGTTCCTCCTGTGCCCATCTATAATGGAATTGGGAGATTTGTCTTGATCTGCGTTCAAGAATATAGAGGCAAAGAACTCATTGAAGAGTTTACCCTTGTCCCTCCTATCTGTCACCAATTGCCCTAGTCTGTCTTGTAGGGGTCCTATGTTACCCTGCACCTTCTTTTTGCTCCCTATATACCTGAAGAAGGACTTTTTGTTGTCTTCAATTTTTGTCGCCATCCTGAATTCCATTGCTTCTTTGTCCTTCCTAGCTGACTCCCTGCGAGTGCAAGCCAAGGAGGTATGCTCCTCCTTGGTAGCTACCCCCTGCTTCCACAGCCTGTATGCCTCTTTCTTTGCTCCTAGGCTTTCCCGCATTTCCCTGTTTACCCAAGAGGGTTTCTTGACCCCTTTGCCCCCTTTTTTATGTGCAATGGGATTGTCTCCTTCTGTGCCTGAAGGATTGCTCCCTTGAGGAATGACCACCCTTCCTGGATTCCCATCTCACCAATGCTCTTGGTCTGCAGTGCCTCACTAACTAATTTCCTGAGCACATTGAAGTTATCCTTTCTGAAGTCTTGCACTTCTGCCCTGCTGGTTACTTTTCCCACCCTACTCCAGATAGTGAATTCAATCAATTGATGGTCACCATCTCCTAGGTTACCTTGTACCAGCAGATCCCCCACCAGGTCAACCCCTGTAGCTAGCACCAGTAGCCAGGTCATCCCCTGTAGCAATAAGGCATTTCCCCTAGTGGGACTGTGTACCTTCTGTGTTAGGTGGAGGTCCTGTATGCAGACTAAGAACTTATGCAAGCAGTTAGATCTGGCTGACTGCTCCTCCCAGCAGACGTCAGAGTAGTTTACTTCACCCATGACAACCATGTCCCTTGACTGTATGGCCTCTGAGAGCCATACAGTCTTGAGAATTCCAGGTCTAGCTCATCCTTCTGGTGTGGCAGTCTGTAGTAGACCCCCAATACCAAGTCCCTTTCCCCCTGAGATCCTTGTATTCTAACCCACCATACCTCAATTTGCCCCTCCTCTGATCCCATCTTGATTATAGAAGATGCGTATTGCTCCTTAACATAGAGAGCAACACCCCCCCCACTCTTTTTTCCCCACTCTATCATATCTGTACAACCTATAGCCCTCAATGCTTACTGCCCGGTCACAAGTAGGGTCCCACCAGGTTTCAGTTAGCCCAACCAGGTCAAAGATATTGCTTGCAAGCAGGAGTGTGAGTTACTCCTGCTTGTTCCCCATGCTCCTAGCACTAGTGTACAGACATTAAAGGCCCCCCAATGAGTGCCTTTGTTATCCCCCTGTCCTGATGCCTGTTGGGCCCATTAGTACTTACCTGGGTTAATTCAGTGCATGGCTCATGGCTCGCTGATCCTAGCTTCTCTTTTTCCTCTGCAACCCCGTCCCCCAACAAACCTAGTTTAAAGCCCTATGCAGGAGATCAGCCAACCTGTAAGAGAACAGACTCTTATCTTTCAAAGAGAGATGAAGACATCCCAGGATGCCTCTTTCATGGAAGTGTGGATTGTCAAGGATTGGAGGGATTCCGAGGTTGTCTCTGACTGGATGTTGTGGGATAGAGTTGATAGTACTTTCATCAGTAACAGAGTCTTGATTGAAAAGGTCTTCAAAATGCTCCTTCCAACAGGTGTAGATGGATCCCCTTTCCTTGATCAGGTCTTTTCCATCCTTAGGTCTCAAGCAGATTGGTCCCTGAATGCTTAGACTGTAAATGGCTTTGGTAGCACTGAAAAAAACACACTTATTATGGATGTTGGTGAGATGTTGAATCTCCTTTGCCTTGTCTTCCCACCATCTGTTCTTCATATCGTGGATCCTCCTTTGGACCACTGCCTTGACTTGCTGGTGATTTAGTTTCTTTTGCTTGGAGTTGATATTATTCTGCCAAGCACTAAAGGCCTTGCACTTGTAGTTGATTAACTCTTGGATTTCTTGGTCATTCTTATCAAACCAATCTTGATGTTTCCTGATAGAGAATCCAAGTGTCTCTTCATAGGTACTGATGATGATGGGCTGGATGGCATCAACATTCTCTCATTGCTGTTGAGAACTCCTAAGTGCTGCTGACATTCTCCTATTGCTGTTGGTTGGAGTTCACGAGTTTTTCATGGAGGCACTGGTGAAAGAGGTCACACTTGACTAGGTCCTTTAGTCCTTCAACACTGACCTTTCATCAGCATTGCTTCTGATTCAGCTGCTGTTTTGTAGCCAGTTTGATGACATAACTGAGCAGATGAGTTGGTGATTGGTCCAGCAGTCATCTGCTCCTAGCATAGCTCAGGTGGTGTGGACATCTTTGCAATCTCGGGCATGAACAATGCTGTAGTCAATCAAGTGCCAATGCTTAGTTTGTGGGCATTGCCATTATGTCCTGTGCCTGTTTTTCTGTTGGAACAGGGTGTTTGTGATGGTGAGTCCATGTTCTGTGCATTTGGTCGAGAGGAGGAGGCTATTAGAGCTGACTTTCCAACTCCTTCCTCGCCTATAGTTCCATTCCAGTGTTTCAAGTCCCTTCTGACTCTGACTTTGAAATCACTGAGCAGAATAAGTCTGTCTCCCTCCAGAACATCATAAAGGACTTGGTCAAGATTGGCTTAGAATTCCTTCTTGGTTTCATCAGTGGCATCAAGAGTCAGGGCATACACGCTGATGACAACAGCATATTGGTTCCCTGCCAATTTAAGATGGAGAGTCATGAGGCACTCATTAATTCTGATAGGAAACTCATTGAGTTGGTTTATGAGTTTATTCTTGCGTCCCTTTCCAGAAGAAGGCATAGCCACCTCCTTGTTTTTGAGCTGGCCATCTGCTGCTTGCTGGGTCTCATTCAGTGCAGTGACATCAATATTGTGTCACCTGAGTTCTCAAGCCACAACTGTGATGTAGAAGTCTGGGTATTCACTGTTAGGACTATCCATGAAGGTACTGATTGTGTGTCTTTGTTGATTTCAACTGCAGCAAAGGTGATCCCACTGGACATGGTTATCCAGTCAGCGAAAAGATTAGGCAGACTGTTTAGGGCACCTTTCTATCTCCCTCCCTATGTGGGGTGAGCAAAATGGATACTGAAGAGGGCTGCTCAGTTGCAGTTACCGTTGCTGAATCACATGCCTGCCTTGTCCAAATGCATAGGTAAGCTGGAAGGAAAAATAAAATGCTTGTGAAGAAATAAATTTAAAATTAATTTCTTCTCATGACATTTACTTAGAAAGAATGATTTTGACATATGCATACATAATTCCAAGCACAAAGTGTGTCTGGTATATGTAAATGTTTCTGTACTGGATGTATGGTCACAGACTTTATTCTTAACAGTGAAAGGTACAACTATATAATTTTGTCAAGCTCATTTGCCTGCATTAATGCAGAGGCTCTAATTTGGTTTTAGAGATTCATAGTGTTCTGTTGGGATTGTTACCAATCTGTTTGCTCATTGTTATATTATAAGAGTTTCTTATACATCCCTCTACCACAGGGGTGGGCAGTTATTTTGAACAGCGGGCCACTTACTGAGTTTTGGCAAGCCATTGAGGGCCATATGACAGGCAGCCAGGGGCAGATAAATATTAATTTCTACATTTTTTTAGGGACCCTGAGGGCTGGATAGAATGGGCTGGCAGGCTGCATCCAGCCTGTGGGCCTCATTTTGCCCACCCCTGCTCTAATAACTCCATTTGCTCAGTGTATTGATGTCTAACTTTCTGTTACTTCTCATCAGGGATCCTGTTTTTCTCTGTTAAAAAATCCAAAATTCTCTGATTAAAACCCCCCAAATCTGTGTTTTTGCATGATAAAAAGAAACCTCTCTCTCTCTCTCTCTCTCTCTCTCTCTCTCTCTCTCTCTGTGTGTGCGCATGTGTCAGTTGAACACAATGTTTTATTGATATATTTACAATTTTACAGCAATCTGGAAGCCTACCAGTGCCTTAATCATTATAATAAAATAAACTCTAAATACCTATATATTTTGGCATTTGATTTGGGGGTTTTTTATCATGGAAAATTAGTTTCCCCTGCCCCCATCACTCACCAGAATGTGGGTCCAGCTGCAGCTGCCCCCTGCTGTTTTGTGGTGATGAGCACTTCTAATATGCCAGTGTTGCCCATGTCCATGCTTTTGCCCCTCACTCGCAAGCTTCCCCCCAGGCAGCCCTGCCAGTGTCCTTCACTCTTGACCTGCATCCCTCTGGCCCTGCCAGTGCCCCTCACTCCCAACCCACAGCCCCCTGTCCCCACTGGTGCCCCTCACTCCTGACATGCAGCTCCCTGCTCCCCCCAGTGAGTGGGGCAAGGTATGGGTTTGCTGGGAAGAGTGTGTGGGGCAGGGGGTACATGGGCGTAGTGGGGGGCATGGGGTCATGTGCCCCTCCAAATTTCTGCACCAACAGGGGGCATGGGGCTGCAGCCTGGCTGGATCAGCACTGGGCAGGAGCCCAGTGGGTGGGACCTGGCATTGGAGGGTAGAGCAGGGCATAGAGACTTAGTGCTGCCATTGCTGGGAGTCCTGCACCAGCTGCACTGCCATGGCCACCAAGGTGAGGCACCACTGCCTGCTAAGCAGCAGCAGAGGCAGTAGCAGCTGTGATGGCTCAGGCTCACGAAGGCAGCAGAGGAATAAATCCAGTCACCTCATGGGCTGGAGAGAGGAGTAGGGGACACCTGTGCTACTACCCTGCCCTGGGCTGGGGCTCCTGTGCTGCACCACACAACCTGGCCACAGCTCTCCCTCTCCTCCTCAGGCAGTGTCTCCTGAACATCCCACCCCTGCCCTTCAGAATACAGGCACTGCCCCCTGGCACAGACACACAGATTCCTGCCACCCCTGATGGACCCCCTCCCTCTTCTCCCACTGTAGGGGCAGGAA
This sequence comes from Gavialis gangeticus, assembly GCF_001723915.1. NCBI lineage: Eukaryota > Metazoa > Chordata > Crocodylia > Gavialidae > Gavialis > Gavialis gangeticus. The sequence goes on from NW_017729032.1 coordinate 234,880,755, forward strand.
CATCTAGGCGGGCTTCGCTGGTGACAATGTGGAACTGGGCTTGCCAGTGGCACTGAAGAGTCTGGAAGAGTCTTAAAGGAGCAAGATAAATCTGAATGCTCTACAAATAAAAGAAATCTTTACAGTCTGTTCCCTTTAGCCAAATAGTAGAGGAATTCATAAGCAAAGGTTAAAAGAAGTAAAAGGAAAAATGTAGCTTAATGTATTATCTGGATGTTCATGTAGGAGACTAACACACCAATCACATTAGTTCTATTTCTCCTGGGACAAAGTGAAGTAGTTCAGACATCCATGTTCATTGGGATAAATCCTAAAAAGATTCATGGGAATAGAATCACTAACAGTTTATCTCAGGACATCCAAAGTGCATGTGAATGTTTATTCTAGGATTACATCATTGAATCAACGGCAGAAAAAGTGGAAGTGCATTAAGCCACTTACTAAACCGTGGTTAAAAGGGTGATGTGTGTACATGTCAATCCCAGGATATTTCTGTTCCAGGACAAACACAGACACAACTTGTCCAGGGACAAATACAGTGTCTGTATTTGTCCAAGACTGGTTTCCAATGTTTAGTATGTATTTGGAGTATGACAAAAGTATTAATCACATGCATTATAGTGAGTCTGAGAAACCTAATTATCTTTGGGTTATGCATGTGGGTTAAGCAGAGCATTGAAAGCTTTCTGTTTGGGAATAGATGAAAAATGTTAGTGTTTCAGACAACACCGGATTTTCCACCTGTCATATTGAGTCTGAAGAGAGAGATTTTCAGGTGAAATTGGAGTTGTCAAAAAGAATGTTTCTGAAGAGGCGCGATGTTTTCTAGCTCTCTGATTTGATGTCTGTCCCCAGTTCTGGCTAAGCAGTTTGTTAAGGGTACCCAAGTGGGTAAGTTAGAATTTTTCAATTTATGCCAGAAAACATGGTCGCATCTGGGTTGAGAAGAAATGACTCCCCAACTCCCCAGAAGAGACCTCTCTGAAACGGTGCTTGAGTATTGCCAACCCTAAACATTCCAAAATCATGAGCCAGACCTCTACAATAATAAACATAGATAAACAATAATTAATTGTTAAAATATTGAGGTTTCCTCTTTTAATGCTAATTTTGAGACCCACTTCAGCTTCATTTGTGTGTTTGGCTTCTGAGACTTCAGGATGTCTCTGGGTTATATCTTTCAAGGTTTTCTTAGTGTAACCACAAAGGCTAGAAATTTATTTTTAAAATCTGTGAAAGCTGAGATTCTTATCAGATCACATGAATCCAAGACTTAGGGGGGTTGAGAGAAAACATCAACTATCACAAGACTTGCAGTAAAACTGCTAGAGCCAGCAAAACTTAGTAAAAAGAATTTATCTCAGTACATGTAGGGAAGGATTTTTTTTTTTTTGATCCTTTAAAAGGGATCAGTCACAGATTTATACCATTTTCATTTTTGCTGTTGCCTCACAAACTTCTCTGAGCAAAAAAGCCATGTCATGTTTGTATTGAGAATTATCAGTCTGTCTAACCTAAGATAACTCCACATCAGCTAATTTTACTGGATTCTACAGATCATGAGCAGCAGTGTCCTTGCTGTGATTTGAAAGGTGTGACCTTTTATGCTTCTAGGGAAGAAAGGCAACATATTTATAAGGAGGCTGACTTTTACATGCAGTTGGCATTTCACGTTTTGTTTTAAAATAATCTGACCACATGCTTGGTCAGTATGCGAGATGAGCGTTAGGTTTACAAAATCAATTTACCCACATTTCTTTCAAAATCCATTGTTTGGCAGAAAAGTTATTGTTAGGGATCCTCTCTCGTATTTAATAATAGACAATATTTGCTTTTTTCGCCCTTTGTTTTCATCTCTTTAAATGCATCTAAAATTAAATAATTTTCCTTTCCCCTGGAATAATTCTTCTATGAGAGAGAGAGAGAGCGTGAGTGTTCAGTTTTATTTTAATATCACTTTCAAAAGTTTTGCTAGTGTTTGGACAGATCTTGCACAACAGGGAATGATGAAAACTCAAAGTCATTCCATAAGAAATAGCACAACAAAGTAGAAATGTGCCAAATTACCCAGAAACAATTTGGACGGCTGGCAAACAGGGCTGCCTGCTGGTTTGTGAACAGTGTAGGTAATTTGCCACTCAACTCTCTCCTATTTGCTTCAATAAATTGTAGGGTACTTAGTACCCTACTATCTGTTATCCATCTGTCTATATTTCTCTGTGCTGTCAGTGTCTGACACTAGCTTTGCTTCATTCTGTCAGTGTCCATCTTTCGCAGCCTTTTGGGAAACCTTTAAAGAGAGGTGTGCACTGTTGTGCGGACTGGGATTTGCAATTTATATACAAAACAATGGGTTTACATGGCCTAACCAGAAAGCTGTGGGTGATAATGAATAAAACATAGGGAAACTAATACATATAAAATATAGTTCAGCAACACTGTGTGGAAATAAATCAATGATAAGGTCTTATAATGGGACTAGGAAGAGGACTCAAGTCATGTAATTTTCAATCAACAGCCTCATAAACAGGGTGTTAAAAATGCCATCCAAGTCTGCAATTCAAATACTGGTGGTGCAATGCTACTCCATCTCTCTCCTTCGAATGGAGTTATAGCTCTGTTCCGACAGGAGTGCTGTCATGGAGTTTGTGAGGTGGTGAAGACCTTCATGAGAAATACCCATGTGGGCAAATGTTAAAGCAGGACATTATAAGCCATGCTGTGCTTTCATATCAGAGATATGACTTGGGACCTCAAGGAAAGAAAAACAGAAAAACCCTCATGCTTGTCATTTAACACTGTTTGTTTTGGATTGTGGGATTATATTTTGGTCACCCAGTCCTACACTGATATTAAATCCCCAGATAAAAAATAACAGTACGATGCTGTGATTCAGTGAAGTGAACTTACCAGAAGTATTTTTGATTAAATATTTAAAAAGTACGAATGCAATCATGGAAGGGACCAGGTGTTTCTTTCTTTTTAAAAACTTTTTCAGCTTTTTTCTTTTATTTTTAATGTTAGATGTCAGATGTTAGTGTACATTCTCAGTTGTGGATGTGTAAAAGTATTCAAGGACCTACTTACGCCAGCACTTTGCAGATGCTGGCTTTTGAACGCCTGCTTTACTTTTACCAGTTAGGCATACACAGCTTACAATTTCTGTGATGTACAAGTGCTACAATTTGCACAAGAAAATGACAGAACTGACAGAGTTTGTGGATGAACATTTTAGCTCTTGATCTGCAGGGGTAGTGGCATTTTTTGGCATTGGTGCTCATGTTTACATCTGCAAAGAACTATACAGTCATTCGCATTAGCCACACTGTGTGCGCACAGATGTAATGGTTACCTAAAATCCTCCCTGGTTAGGTATTTCATTTAATCAAAGAAGGGTTCATTCATAAATAGGAGCGTAACTGTTTTAAGTTATATATTTTACAATCTGTCTTTTCTTTTGCTAAAATGTAGAACAGATGGACTAAATGAATTTACAATGCCAAAAGCAAATCATACTCATTATGCCCTATCCTTCAATTTTAAAAAGAGTGTCCTTGCCTTCTCTAGTTTATTCCCATATACATTTGTATAACAAAGGCATTTGGGCTCAAGGGGCATTTACACCCATACTTTTTTCCAGCGGTGTGCCAGAGTCTGCTCTGTACGCAAGCTGAGGTGAGCTGCGTTGCACCATGTGCAATTGTATAAGCAGCGAAATGTGTGTCAGTGCGCAGAAAATGGTGGCGGTCCACTTTTGAACTGAAGGACCTCTGAGATGTTTTAATTTAAAAGCGCGCTATTGCCATTTTCTCAGATGGCCATAGGTTTATTAGAGACTGCGTTTCTATTCAAGTGATGCTTCTCCTTCCCTCCTGCATCTCTAGGAGCAGGAAGTCATTATTCCATGGCAACATTCAATTTAATCCATGTCCTCCTCTAGCTGGAGCTTCTACAGGAGCCCACAACAAGATTGACAAAAGGTTCACTAAAAAATAAGATCTGCAACTTGTTTGTTTCTGGTTACTTCTTCAAGGAGTCTCTTGACAACTGCAAGCCTCTTTTAAATAAATACTGACATGACAGTTTGAAAAGTAATAAAGCATCCTGACTTTCTGCCGTATGTAGTAATAAAAATGAAGTGTGTATTTTTCACTATTACTTTAATGGCTAGAATTGAAGCTAAAAACAGAAGTAGTTAGATTTTACAAGCATTTTAAATTATATTACTCAGCAATTATTGGCAACTTGGAGTCTAGGCTTGCAATTATCTAGTGCTTTAAATTATCTAAAATCAATGTATAGATACTTTAAGCCTTAAAATAGTATGCATTTATATAGACCTACAGATTTCATTCTGATGACACATTATTATTTGTCTGGTAAATGCAGCTATTTGGGAGATATTTACAGATGATCACATAATCTTGATAGCATATCAAAAGCTGTAGGTGACAGTATCCCAGTACTCTTTAATGTTTCTTAAATATTCTACACGTTTTTTGCTGTGACTGAACTTACAGCCTTAAGTACCACCTAAAAGCTATTTGCAATCTATTGTAGAAAATTAGAGAAATCCTAGTATTGGTTCTTGTTGGAAATGTTGACACCTAAGGTGGCTGTTGATAGAGAAAAATCATGTAGACAGAAATATAAGGAGTCTGTCTCTTCCTTGTGAACAGCCAAATGGATTTCCCTGACCCACTCCCAGGGAATCTGTGCCCCTTACATGATGTAACCAACAGTTTTTATTACTACAGGTGATTAAACTTCTTTTGTTTCCTTTTAAATAAGTATATTTTTAGAAGTAAAAATCTTTTTAAAAAAGTTCTCAGGAAAAATGTTTTGGTTTTGACCAAAAAGTTTTGAAAACTTTAAAGTTCTCCTTGGAAAGCTTTCAGCCAAACAAAAATATCGTAATTTAGTTGAAAACTCAATTTCCCATTGAACAATAGAAGTGGTGCTAAATGTCTTAACTAACCCTAGCCTTTTTATTCTTGCAAAAATATTTAGGATTGTAATGCAATAATGATATTGGCCCATAGCAGGAATAGTCATTAAGATCACCTTGAACATTTAGGGAAAAAAACTAGCAAGGTGAAACAGATTGAAGAGATTATTTCTGAATTTTTTTTAAATTTAAATATTGATACAACTCACCCTACTGATATTCAGCTTGTTAGTTTCATACCTTAAATCTCCTGTCCCAGTATAGTAACCCATACACCCATAAGACTAGGATACTGCAAAAGCAGTACTGAAAAAGCAATTTTAGGATTTCTGATCTTGCATATATTCCTTGATCTGTTTTAAGTAGAAGAACTAAGTAAAGACTTCTTCATTGCCATAATCTGACAGCACTGTGCCAAAGTCTGACAGCCAAAGTCTGACAGCGAGTTCCACTGTTAAATGCTTTTATGGGGTTGAGTTTTTCTAATCTGTTTGGGTTTTCTTAGGATATATGGAAATGACTAGTAGTACCAATTACTTAAAAAAAAACAACCCCATCATATTCCCTTCTCGTTTTCATCTCCTTTTTAAAAACAAATAAACCAACAAAACCCCTAGTTACTAAATGTTGTTGTTTATTATTTTTTATTTAATTAAAATGTCAGAAAATATAGACCTGGGGATACTCAACAGTAAAGTCATAATTATTTAAGCAATTAACATCATTTTCAAGAGAGCTGGTGAATCATATTCTATGAGGGTCTTTGGTACTCCCACTGATATTTAGGAATTCATCTTTGATTCCAGTGGGAGCAGGATCTCATCCTTAATGATTTATTTCTCTACTTATTCTGGAAAATAGAAGCATAGCATGGGCCTAGTTAGTGAGGTGGGGACAAACTTTATTAACTGTGCATGTTTCTCATTTTTTTAAAGTGACTGGAAAAAAAGGGGAATTAAAAAGTAATAAATAAAAAGTAAATAAAATAAAAAGTAACAAATTCTTACTTGTTTATTTTTGCCCTTTCATATATTCTCTTAAGATATGGAAAACTATGAGAGGGATCTAAGAAAAAGCCCTCTTTTTATCTTTAGTGTAGTCATTTTTATGCATTAAAATTTTCTTGAGGTAAGTGTATTGTTATGATATTAGCAGGTGAATTCAAATCTCAATATTCTAGTACTTTTTGTCCATAGGAGCCCCTCCTAAAAAAATAAAATAAAATAAAATAAAATCTCTGCAAAATGTTGCATTCTATTAAAATGTCTATCTTTTGACACATACTTCTGTTCTTTCTAGTCTTTAGCTAAATCCCAGTGTTATCTTTGGATCCCCAGATAGTATATCTGTGGCCTTGATCTACTAGCTGCCAGGCCACCCCTTTAATGACAGGCAGGGCACAAAAGGCTTTGTATGTGCCTTCCAGCATGTTGGCATTCTCCTTCCTTCTCTCTTTCCCTTTTCTTTGGATCCTTAACCAGATTTAGTAATGGGTATTTGAGGGCTTTTCTAATCCTATGATTTCATGTTCACTATGTATATTTTATATTTTTCTCTCTAGGATTTGAAGTAGTGGCTCAAAACATGGTGTTCTATCCAGTCAGTTAATCCATCCCTGCAGAACCAATCATTTAAGGATAAATGTTTGTAGTAAGCACGCTGGTGGTGTCAGGAGAAAGAGAGCAAAATCCAAACTGGAGCTGTTAATGCCTGGAGAGGTAGTAGGGAGCTGAACTTTTAGGCACTCTCGTTGGCCCCCCCCCCCCCCCACACACACATTGTTGCCCTTCTAGTACCAATACTTCTGACCCAATACCACTCTTTGTAGGTAGAAAGAGGAAGTACAGTGTGAGCTATACTTCTGCTCACCTGGGAACATGAAGGGTATGAAAGAGCTTAGACCTGTCACAGAGGGAAAGAGGACTAGCAGAGATCTCACAGGTGGAATGGTTATTCCCCAAACATTAGCTAAAGGTCAGAGTGCTGGAGTGCTTAGGTATACAAAGAGGGTTTGAGAAGATTGGGAGTAGCTTTCTAATCAGAGAAAAATCACTTGTCTGTTCAGTCTTGTAGTCTGCTGTTATAGGCCAGCAAGTAGACAGAACTGTCACACGTGAGCAGCTTTGTAAGCATAGCACTGCCCTTTATAGATACAGAAGCAATAGATTTCAGTACAATTAAGGAAGAATAATGCAAGTCTTTTCCCAACTTCCTTACCTATGTGTACAGGTCTTAAAATAAAATAGGTGAATTTTAAAAATATACCAATACTTGTAAATTCAACTCTACATTTATTTTAAGTTCTTTCTGAAGTGTTTAATACTATAGATACATTTGAAAGATGACAGTTCCGTGTTTGGTTTATTTGGAATATGATAATGTAATGAGAGGCTGAACTGCTTAGTGATAATATGGTAGCTGAGAAGCGGAAGGTTAATTTTAGTGTTGGCCTAAAACTGAACTCTTGTCTCCTCAACAGTTATCGTAAAGCTGTCCTGCAATTCTAAAATGCTGCAAAATTAGGATGCATCAATATTCAGTTCATAACATACTGGTGTATATAGCTTCTTCATTAAATTTAATTTTCCTGCTAAAAGACAGCATAGCCAATTCACTTTAGCTTCCCTCCAAGTAGAACATACAATACATAGCTTGATATAGGTTTATGACCAGCAAGTTGAGAACAGTTAACATTGGAATTGAAGTTACATGCAGATAACAGGCGATTGTAGAATTTAACAACTGTTAAGTGGTGTTAATGGGCACAAATAGGCCATAAGCGTAATACATTAGGCACCTACCAGTAGAATTCACTATGCATACAAATTGAACAAAATGAAATGGATAATTTAGAAATTACTTGACATTGAATATCTGTGTTGGCTTCTAATATGCAAGATGCATTCTTAGAGTGATATTTTTTATTGAAGCAACTGAATAGAAGGGATAGAGTTAGAAAAGCTTTTGTATACAAGGTATTCTTCATTGAGTGGTTTAGAATAGGCATATACAACATTAAAAGAACATCTAGTGCTAAATATACCATAGAATACTGATTATTTACATTTTACTTGCCTGAAAACATTAGTGTCTGAGGGAGGAACATGTGCACTGGGCATGTGAACAAGCATACTTGTGACGTAGCTTAAGTTTAGGTGGCCTAGTCTAAGCCACCTAAACCCGAGTTGGGATCCATGCATACAAGCAATTGCTATTGGCTGGGAAGATGTCCAGGCAGCCAGAGGCAGGTAAGTTGTGGGGGAGAGTGGGGACAGAAAGCCTGGTAGGTCCATCAGGGGATGGGGACCAGCAGATCTAGCAGAGGACTGATAGCGAGTTCCACTGTTCAGGGAAAGAGGATGACTGCCTGTTTGGGGAAAGAGGAGGGGTAAAAACAGAATAGCCCAGGGTTAGACTAGGTTATAACTTGCTCCATGCTGATATTAAGTTAGTTCATGTTGGAACTAGCTTTTTAGGGTGATCTAAGTCCTGCAAACACTTTCATAAATGGACATTTAGATCACCCCAACCCTGGTTAGGGCAATCTAAATGTAACACTTGTACATACCCTGTAAATATTTTGTAAAATATACCTGACTAATCAGCCAGCTGGATCCCTCATTGCTACCTGACTGAGGAGCTTCAGTCCTGCTCCTCAGTCATCCTCCTGCTTCTACTAAATTAGACATGTAATGACGGCCAAGTTCAAATCAGAATTTCTGTCCCTCTGCAGATTCAGGTGGTTAGACTTTTTATTTCTTCTACAAGGTTGGGATAGAAACTAAAAAAAAATGATTAAAAAAGAAGACATTTTGTTCAAAATATCAAAGCTCCATAGCCTCCCCTGCCCTGCTCCAGCTGACAGGGAACACCCAGGGGGACTGAGCAGGGAGGAGGGACCTTCATGCCTCTGCTGCTGTCCCTGAGCAGGGAGGAGGGACCTTCATGCCTCTGCTGCTGTCCCTGGCTGGCTAAGCCCATCTTGCCCTGGAACTCTGCTGAGGTAAGACAGGAGTGGTTGTGGGGCCTCCCCATCCCTGGGTCAGCAGGGAAACTGGCAGTAATGTGCAAGAGAGGGGGAATGGGAGGGGAAAGGACATGCGATGGCAGGGGTTGTAAGCACAGGGGAATTCCTACTCCCTTCAGACACTTAAAAAAAAACATCCTGCACTACTACTTCTGTGCCATTGACTTAAAGCATGGGGTGCATCTGTGCCACTGGGTCCCCTCTGGAACTTCCCCTGTTTGAGACAAGACTCAAAAAGTACATCTACATTCTTCAGCAGCTCCTTGTCTCACACTGAATTTAATTAACATGTAAGGAGAAACAAAGTTAAGTATTCTTGTTATCCTGTTAGGTCTTGGTCATAAATGTAAAGGCAGGGTAGAGATGCACCTGATGAACTGAACTGGAGATGCATAAGGATGGATTACAAGGATCAATCAAGAATTTATACATCTCTGATTCAGTTATTCTGTAAGGAGCACCCTGACTCTGCCTTCTGCCTGACTTCAGAATCACATGGCTAGCTACCTCTTTCTGCTCATAAATGCAGAGCAACAGTTTCTTCTCTAATATACTACAGTTAAGTGAGAATGCACAGGGCGTAAGTGCAGAATTTGACTCAGAAGAATAAACTTAATCTCTTATATTCTTAGAGGTACCGTAAATGATTGTGCAGTCCTTGTTGTAAATGTTTCCAGGACAATTAGCTAGCAAAAAGTAGTGTGTCCATAATGAGAGTTGTAATTGTACTGTCTGCAAACCAATTCATAAATGGCTGTAAAGAGTCTGCAATCTCTAAAGCTGCTCTAATCATCTTCACCAACATCCAGGGAAGACCAATCATCCCTGTATTAAAGCCACTTTTGCTCTGTGGTGCATCACAGAACCTAGCTTTAACATCACAAAATCTCTCATTAAACTGCATGAGTAGATGAGCCTGTTCCCAATCTATCAGCTGACACCCTATGCACTAAATGACGTCTCAGATGAAGCAAGTGAACCTGATAATTAACAAGCACTCTGCAAGTAGTCTGCACCTCAAACAAGGTTTAATACTGCCACATCTTTCCTTGCCTAACCCCAACCAAAGGTTTGTTGTGTGCCTGAAACAAAGGCAAGTCCTTCCAACTATATTATTCCTTCCTGCTCATCCAACCTATATAATTTAATAGCCTTACTTTGGTCAACTTATATGCTCAAGCATATCATGGAATGATTGATGAATATGGAGGAAGACAGACAAGTATTTTATAGCATGGATTTCCTGTGAACTTCTCAAGATGCTGTCAGATTTTATGATAAGTCACTCAGAAGTAGTGTCAAAAGCTGCTGAGGCTTTTTTGTTGGACTGCTTAATGTTCTTTTTCTCATTGTTCGTACTCTTTGGATGACTTTTTACATTTAATGAATAATGAATTTTAGGAGCTCTTAACATAAAATTTAAGAGATAACGGGTTTGTCTTTAATTTAATTCAGAGATAATGTTTCTTCTCACAATAGCTCACTGTTATGGTAAAAAGAGATGGGCAAATTATATATATGCAGTTATAGTTATATATTTTCCTGCTGTAGTAATCTTAGTTGAATACTTAGCTAGCTATGCAGCATGAGCAATGCCCTAAGAGATTCTCATACACCTTTATTTAGTGGTGATTCTCCGAGGAGGAAAGCCAGTGTTGATGGGAGAGCAGTCTGGATAGGTGGTTTAGAACAATAGAGAATGTGAATGATCCAGTAAAATTTCATTTTTATAGTAACTCTAAGGATGCAATAACCCTGTTCAGAGTTCAGGTCACAGTGCTTTCCATCTGTTATTTCCATGTTATTAAGGTTTGGATTTCTTAAGAAAACAGATGGCTACCAATGTACCAGGTGTTCACAGTATGCTTTCTTAACTTTTTAATGGTGAACAGGTACAACTTGAAGTTTGGTGTGGTGGAAAGGGAATTATTACTTTAAAGGCTGTGTGATGGAGAATAGTTTTAAGTTTTGAGCAATTCATAGAAAGTTCAGTTATATGCAGTTGTCTGTGGACCTTTGACATTGTGCAGTGAGAGATGATACAAGAAAAATTTAAAAGAACAGTTTCTTTTCAAATACTGCACTGGATAGCTTGTTGATTAATATGCACAAGAACCTGGTCTGACTGGGTAGCAAATGGGGAAATATTAATGGTTTGGTGACTCTGAATTGTTTCTGCATAGGTCAGCACACTGATGTTCCTTTAGGGCAAAAAGCAGGAAAATCTGCATTTCTTCTCTGTGCAACTTAAGTTGTTCTTTGTAAATATATTGCCAGTGTGAAAAGTAGTAGTAGTTATTAGTAGTAACTAATAATATAAAAAGCAGTTGTGGATGGCTAAGTGATGGTTAATACAATTTGATTGTAAAATAACTCAGGTCTACAATGTCCTTGTAGATGTGATTTTTTTTTTTTTTTTTAATTACCATTGGCCTGATTCAATCATTGAAAAGTTTGGGTATAAAAATGCTAGTTAATGAGGCCATAGAATCGAGCTAATTCCCACATAATACAAAGAGTAATATCTTTGATTCTCGTTAGAGTTTCCAGAAAATTGTGCTTTAATAAGATCTCGTTGCTCAGAGGCCACATACATACATTCAGTTTCTTGCTGGTCTCCAGGGAGAAACCACAAGTGTACAGATGTTCAAGATTTTTCTCCCAGAGCAAAAATGGCCATTCCAAGAAAACAACCAGGGTCATTCCTGTGAGAGTTTATCCTAAGAGAGCGAATGTCTGTACATATTATTCTCTAAAAGAAGTCACAGCACAGTTTCCCACAGTGCTTTGCTCCTGCTCTCTCTCCCCTCCTCCCCAGGGAGACAGTGTGTCCTATTTGCTGGACCCTGCCAGAATATGCCCCTTCATAATGCCACATTGTGCTGCATGGATACACAGGCTGACTCTAAGGGCCTTGTTACACCTTACACTGTGAATCGCACGAACATTGATGGGTGTTAGAGCTAGCTTGCATTTGGAGCAGTCACGTTTCAGGCTAGCAGGGGCCTGGAGGATTGAAAGTACAATCCCCTCCCCCCCAATCCCATTTGGGGCTTCCTCCTGCCTCTGGAGCTTCCTTGGTCCCCTGTTCCACCCTGGGCTCTCCCACTGCCCCTCAGGTTCTGCCCTGCCTCCCCCCACCCCTGGGCCATTACTTACTTGGGTCTGCCTGTGCTTTCTGTCCATAGGGAGAAGGCAGGGAAGGGTTGACTGCTTGCCTGGTAGTTTAACCCTTCCCTGCTGGCACCCCTGGGACAGGCAGTATAGCCACCTATAAGTAAGTGGAGGAGGGGATGGGGGAAGGGGGGCAGTGAGCAAGGATCTGGGCTAGT
>NW_017729032.1:234893488-234902235 GCF_001723915.1 Gavialis gangeticus
CTGATCCAGGCCGGCTGGGGAGAGTGGGGTGGGTGGGGGGTGTAGCCTAGAGTGCCTATGCGAAGAAAGACACACAAACTGGTGGCAGTATATTTTAACCTCTTGCAGACCTCAGGGTAACTGTTCTAAAACAGCAACTTTTTCAAGCGCACTTGAACACACAGTTGCAGAACAAGAAATCATCTGCAGACTGGATTGTATTATATATGGTCTCGTCAGGGATTCTTATCTGAAGACCTGGACTAGCTTTTATAGCCCTATGTCCCTCGGTGGGTTAACTGTTTTATCCCTTTTGATTTCTTCAACCCACCTTTGCCTCTCTCAGCACTGCACCCCACTTCTATGCTTTCTACCCCCTTGACTTATCCATTGTATTTAAGTTACTCTATTGCCTTCTATTTAGTGCCCTTGCCTTCTGCAAGTCCAGTCATAGCATCTGTTGAACTAGGCTGTAGCCTATGAAAGGTTCTGCCTCTCTGAACAGGTTAGTCTCTAATGACCTGCCTTGTCCTGCCTTCAATATGAGACAATAGTGTTGGAGTGATGCTGTAGCTGTGAATGTCCAAGAAATATGTGAGAAGCAAGGATTCTCTGGGTATTATCTTCTATCAGCTGGAAGAGATTTTAGACAATCTCTCCCAACCAAGCACAAAGGAAGAAGTAGACACCATGGGCACATCCAGACAAGCGTGGTCGTGCAGTACGTGGCAACGCAAACGTGCTCCCAGCCCTAGCTAGATTCCCCTCTCCCCTGGAACCAACAGTGAACTTCTGTTTGTTCTGTGGTAATGTTATAACTCAGAACACTTTGTAAAAAAAAAACACTCTGAATTATAGCTGCAAGCTGCATTTCTGTCTGCACCCTAAGCGATTGTTCTGTGAAAAGCATGTTCTTACCCATGTTTGAGTTTAGTCATTTATCTTTTTCCTGTTTTCATTCATTCTGGACTGTAATTTTTGTCACATTTTTGCCACATAATTTCCATGGGGGTACTAGGTGTGCTGCATGAGATGCACCATATTGTGGGGTAGCCAGGTATAGGATCCATGGGTTCAGATGGTTTCACTGTATGTGGGGTGGCAGGTATGTGTTAATTGTGGTGGAAAAGGAGATGAGTTAACAGGTTTTGCATTTTTTTTTTAAGGCAGGTTATGTACCATTTGATGTCTCTGATGATGAGCTGGGCAAGGTTATGAGGTCGTTTGATAGCCAGAAGTGGAAAAATTGCTTTCAAAGCGTGATCCTTTTCAAGTATAGGTTGTAGTTGTTTTATGATTCTTTTTTATCAATTCAGGTGTGAGATGGTAGACCTGAAGAAGGGTAATTTGTATATGAAAGCTTGCCTAAATCTTTCTCTATTATTCAGTCAGTACAATAAAAGATAGCACCCAGAAAAATACTTGCCTAAAACATACGAGAGATTTTTTATGGACTGTGCTTTCTCACCTGGGAAGCTTAGTCTTAGAGTCTGGCTAGGTGGTCTGAAACTCTTCTTGCAAAGCACAGCTTGTTGAAATCAGGCACCAAATAAAACAGATTGTTCTGAACATGTTATCCACCGAGTAATCAGGGAATGCTACGTGGGCTACCCCATAGCCAAAAGGCAGATTGTTAAATTGAAGTCTATGCTGAAGTGCTACCATATTTCCTTGAAACAATGTCCCTTGTCTTGGATTCAAGTACAAGGTGGTAGGCACAGGAGCAGGCAGCTGCTGTTGCTGTGATTCTGGCCCTGACCCAGTGCTAGGGTCTGAGCTGTAGGTGCTGCCTGCTCCCCTCACTGCCTCTGCCTCCTGTCTGTGTCTACCACCATTTCTACCACCCCTGCTCCTCTGCCCCCTGGCCATCCTCCCTGTGCTGCTTGTCTTCTAGCTCCAGCTCTGGCTTGGCTCAGGTCCAACTCCATGCTGAGGCACAGAGCAAGTAGTTGCTCTAGGTCCAGCCCAGCCTGGTAGCAGCAGCTGTGGTGGCAGCAGCTCCAGCTCTGGGGCCTGACTGGAGCTGGCACTGCTGCAACAGCTGCTGCATGACTTGGCTTGGGCTGAAGCAACCACATGCTTTGGGCCCTGAACTGGAGGGTAAACAGAGGGCAGAGGTTGCAGGAAAGTGGGCAGTGGAGAAGCTCAGGCAGAGGGACAGGCACTGGGAGGGTAAAGGTCCTGGGGTTTGGGTATGGTCAGATAAATAGCAGGGAGGCAGGTGCTGGGGTGTGCAGGCACTGAGAGAAACAGATAGCAGGGGGTCAACTAGTGAGGAGGGGGCATGGGCCAGGGGTCAGGATGCTCAACCCCCCCAATGTCTACCCCACCACTTGCCCCACTGCCTGCCCTCTCTACCACCTCCTCTCTCTTACATTTCCCACCAACCTTGGAAGGATGAATTTAAGATAACCCTCCAGTAATTAGATTGTATAAATGCAAAATTTTAACCTTGATCAATTTTCCATGTATAGAATCTAATAATGGTGGGGGGGCAGGTTGTCTTAAACTGAGGTGTCTGAATATCAGTATTTAAGGGAAAATATCAACCAAAGTGTATAAACAGTAAGATAAAAATCTTAAAAAAAAATTAAAGTCAATTTCCCATCTTTATATGTAAACCAGATAAGCAATTAACAACAGCTGGTGTGGCATAAAGGTTTTATAGAATTAGCTGCATTATTCACAAGAAGCAAAGCCATAGTAGGTTTTGTAGGTCATCCCAAACAAGAACCAATAAAACATTAATACCATTTAAAACTAGTAGGTATGCTATATATGCAGCACATATTGAAAAATATATATTTTGAGAGGTTTTGGCTTTTTTTTTAAAATAGATTTTTTTTTATTCTTCCCCAAAGTTATAAATACAATTCAAGTTCAAATTAAGTTCAAATGTATGTGCATGAGAGGGAAAAAAATTGTAAGCAAGTGTTACCCATCTCATTGAAAAGGCAGCAGTATGTAGCATCCCAGTGGCATAATTCTCCCATTCCTGGCTCTTTGCATCATGCAGTAACTGGCCTTAAATCTGTCAGTATTCCAAGACTGAATACTGCTCGTTGTAAGCCTTGTGTCTCTGTATTTTGCTTTATATTTGTCAGTAAGAAGGAAACATTTCTGTGACAAGTTGATTTTTGAAAAACGCCCGTTGCTTGAGGCTATTGAAAAGGATTGTTGAGTTAGAAATATTTGCAACCATTGGATTAGATTCATGAGAAGAGGGCAAGTGAGGTGGTCTAAGATACAGCTGCTCTCAAGATTCAACAGTTTATCCCCTGGAATTTATAATCTGTCCTGTTGATTTCACTACAGTGAATATACTTGCTTCTGTATGATTATTTCCCCTTTAACAGAATGCATTTAGGGGAAAAAAAATCCTTTTTTGCAAGAATATTATATACCTTGTTCTAATGAAAACTATAACACTTAAAGAAGACAAGGATTTCCCTGAATGTCTACTCTGTTTATTTTCTAAAAGAATTGTTTTCTTGCTGGGCTACCTGAACGGTTAGATAACAGGGGACCAACACAAAAGAAATCTCTGTTTCCCTCTTGTCATCTGAACAATAGGATTATGTACATGAGAACAAATACCTTTAAACTGTTGAGCCTTGCAGGCGACTCCAACTATTAGGAACAAGAGAGAGCCAGCCTGTGGAACTGATGTCAATTATAGGTCAAAAAATACTTTGTACGGTAGAACTAAAGCCAAATCTATTTTAAAGGACTTGCAGAGTTGAACCAAGGTAAATTTTCATTGCAATGAACAAAGAATTACAGTCTCTGCTGACCAACAATAGAAGTAATATACCTTATTCAACACATGCTGTGCCAGGTCCTGTGTTGGTATAAATCAACATGGCTCTACTGACGTACACAGTATTATACTGATTTACGCATGCTGAGGATCTGTCCCACTGTGCTGAAAAGGACACTTTCTGCGTGCCATCATTGTAATTCTGCTGTACTAATAGAGTCATTTTAAACAAATGTCATACGAGCTCTTAATCTGCTGTGGCAGCAGAAGATGAGGGAAAGAGAGAGAGAGAATTGATCTTTTTTTTTCCACCCTGCAATTTTTCAGTTGTGGAGTCAAACACATATTTATACAGATCACTCAGCTTTTTGATAGCATATTATTTTACCAATGCACTAATGAGCTCCACAGGGTATGCATTAGTAGGGTACTTGTATAGCATCTATTTCAGGTGCATCCACCAGCGTGCAGCCTGTAGAGGTGAATTGTTCCAAGGGTATAGGAATCAGATTCTCATCTCTGGCTTTTTACACCATATAAAAGAGGCCCTAAGAGCTTTGTAGGAGCAGTTGGGAGGGAAAGGAGTTGGGGGGATTTTTCCAAAATCTGGAACTATAGAAAACTGAAGTAAAGCAGCTTTACAGGGTGCTGTGCTGTGTGTATGTGTGCACCGATGTATATGTGTGTGCCCATACCTTTATATGACATCTAACGATCTACCTGACCAGCCTAGAATTAGGAGGACACAAGAGTGATCTAAACCAGCCTGAACCTTCTTTCCTCTTACGCTGTGAGACTAATCCATGTTTTTTACTTTTACATTTCATTCTTTAAAGAAAAATGAAAGGTTTATGCCTAAAATATTATTCTGGGGAGTAATTCCTATTGAAATAATAAGAGAAAAAAGTAGGGAAAACAATGTGGTTTATTTTACCTTTAAATTGTGGAATACTCATCAATGTAAAAGAAATCCAAAGCCTCATGAGATAACACTGGTAGCAGGTAGAGGTAGCTGAGATTTGGAAGGAGAAATCCATTCATTTCCTGTGTTACCTTTTATACTTTTATTGTTCTTTTACCCCTGGTTGTACTTGTGGATCCAATTAGTTAATTATTGTTAATTAAAAACCATTATTAGCTAGTTGGATTTCAGGAGATACAACAGTTCTGAACAGTGTTCCTCAACTAATTCTTTAAATTGTCTCTGACTCAAATTTACTGAATTTTGTTCTCCTCCCACCCCACCCCACCCCACCCTTTTTTTTGACCAACTACTGCAAAAGGAAAAATGATCAGGGCTACCTGGGGAATGGTTTACTTTCTTCTTTTCTTTTTTTCCATTTTTCTTTGTTATTATTCCATAACTTCTGAAAAACTGAAAAATAGCAAAAAAAAGGGAAAAGAAGCACAAGGAATAAAAGAACCTAATCCTGCGGTGAAAAAAATGCGAGAGGAAGAAAACTTGAAATTTAAATAACAAAAAAAATGTTTTACAACTGGCCTTAGTCACATTTGGTACTGTTTTATTTTATAATTTTAAATTTTGCCTGTCTTTACAATATATTACTGATTCTCTCCTTTCCTCTTTATACCCAACTCTACTCAGAATAAATTAACCGAAATAGAGGTTATTCCTTTATATTAGTAAGCTCCAGATTTTCTGTTTATTAGCATAAAATTATTTCAAATTTGGATCAAACATTCAGAAGGGGTAGCCTATATCCATGCCTTTCCTGCTTCCCCAGTAGAATAAAAAAATGTATTTTCAAATGTAGAGACAACTGCCTATAAGAATTTGGAATGGAACTACTGTAAAGGCATGTCTCCTTCACTTAATTTATGCAAGCAGTCTAATGGATGATCATGGGAATTGGTACTTGCCAACACGTTTTCAGGATCAGGGCCTAAATGAGTTAGTGTAACATACTGTACATTATGAAATGCATTGTTCCTAGGATGGTATGTTCTTATGAAGTCCTTGATTCTTGTTTGTCCAATAAATAAATAAATAAAACAAAACAGGGATTTAGTTTAGGTGGTAAAAGATAATGAGCTGCTTTAAATAAATTACTTCATGCTAGGGGAAATAGTGGATTGGGGCTCTTACTTTAAAAATATAATATAGGTCAATTAATATGAGATTTTTTTTCCCCTGCTGGACTTGTGTTTCATTTTTAAAGTAGACTTTTAGGAAGGAAATAGTACAATTTTAATTTTAATTGGGCTTATTCCAGTTACCATTACAAGCAACTATATGTTTCCTTTCTTTCTTAGAACCTAGTTTATTACCATTTCCTCCCCCTTATTTTCCTCTTTCCTTGAAACAGCACAGTATGATAATTATGGAACAAGTGAGGAGAATTTTTTTGTCACTTTGAGTTTTAGAACCTCCCTTCTGGTTATGGAAATGAGACAATGACTGGAAAAGGTGACTCATATGTATGTAATGAATAGAAACTAGAGGATAATAGAAAAGCACTGGGAAATCTCTTTGCCATCAGAGGTGCAATGTTTTCATTAGAGACTTTAATTTGGAGATTATAATTACCATTTTTAGCCAACCATATTTTCCTAATGATATCCAAACTATTAATCTCCATTGTCTACAAAATGCATTTATTTTAATCCCTCTAGTTGATTATGTGGTCATTCAAGAATGCAAGTTATTTAAAAAAATGTATTTCATCACAGGATCACAATGCCTAAGGGACTGTCTACTCCCATATGTCCCACTGTGATCCATAAAGTCAACCAAGAGCTATAGGTACCCTCGGTACACCAAGTCTGCTTGGTAAAAACATATGGGAGCTTTTTCCTGGTCAGTTCTGGAACTCCCTCTGTCTTGAGGCCTGCCAGAGCCCAAGCCCAAACATCTTTCAGAAGCACCTTAAGACCTTCCTATTTGGGCAGGCATTTAACAAGCAAAGCTAGGTAAGATATGGTGACAGTCTCTGTTTTATGTTGATATTCTAGTTCTCCTTTAAGTTTTTCTGTTTCCTTGTGCTTCCATTTTACAAGTATTCTGTCCTCTCTTGAAAGCTGCACTGACTTTGTGTATTTCTGGTTGATTAATACAGTAAGTAACTTGCAAATAATGTTACTAAGTTCAATTAACTGATAATTGTGTTTTCATGTTATTTATTGTTTGAAGAGTAGGATAACATGAGTATGGCCATAAAGCTTGAAAGCTTAACAATTTTAATGCAAATGACAATACTTGCCTGAAAAATCCCATTACTGTGTAATGGAGTAATTTCACTTGCAATTTATTACTTTTCACTTGTTTCATGCTAGTTGTTCCTTTTTTAGGTTATTTTTAAATGCAAGAATGCAGATGTGTTAGGGGACCAAACTTCTTAAATATCTAAAGCAGAAGTAGCCATGTTCAAGCTCTTGTGGGTAACAAATATATCTACGGAAATAGGAATTTCATTGGCAAGGCATCAGAGGATCATGGGGGGGCACTTGCCCCCCTCCCCCAAGATTTAACGTGAATTGATTTTATTGCTAAACATTGATGAACATTGACATTTAAAGAAAGGGAGGAAGGGAGGTAAAGGTAAAAACCTATCTGGGGCTTCAGGACAGAGGGTGCCACACACACATGCACACACACAGCCAGCAGTACAGGCAGAGTGGTGAGAGCAGCTCTGAAAGCTGCACCTTCCATTCCACTTCAGGCAGGACTCAGGAGCTTCTTCTACAGATAAATCTATGGGATGGGGGTGGTGGTTGGAGGTCAGGGCTTGGGGACTGTCCCTGCACCATTGAGGCTGGGGGCCAAACTCTGGTGAGTCTGAACCAGCCCTGCCCCATTGGGGGACCTCTATGACACTAGGATAGTCTGGGCTCAGGGTCACTCTGGGCACTCCAGAAACTGGTACATGGCCCTGATGGTGCAGGGCTGATCCTGGCACTCTAGAGTACCTGTTCTGAGCTCTGCTGCATACCACCAGAACCTTTAAATTATGTGCCTCCACTATCAACAGTTACCAATCGCCTATGAGGAATTTGCTTGCCAATTAGTTAAAAAGGAAGCTGATTTTGGTGGCCTGAAAAATGTTTCAAGCTCTCTTTCTGGAAGTAGAAATTTTGCAAACTGATCATTAAAGCTGGAATGGAATACAGGAGACTAATTCTCTCTATAAAGCACTGGTTACTGTAGCAGATGGAAAGGCAATGTTTATGATATGTCAGGATACATGCCCTTCTTCACAGGTGGGATAAGGCCATTGATGGAGAAAGATGGAAAACATAGATATATAATTGATTATGTGTGTGTTTAATAGCAAGTTTTTTCTTTGGTAACAAAGCTAGTTTAAGAAAGGAGCTAAAGAGGCCTCATGCATGGAAGTTTTAGGCCTTGACACTTAGCTGAGCACTAGTGCTTTACTTGGCAGGATCACGTAGCTACATTTAATATTCTCATATATTAAACATAAGCATCTAATTGGGAATCTTTCAATAACATTAATGTTATACATTAGAATGTCTTATCTAAGCTGAATAGCAGGATGGTTCCAAAAATACTGGGTTGAAATCATGGCATGTTAAAGTGTGTTGCAGGCAGGGTGTGGGGAGGGGATGGGGAATGAATATGAGAGAACAGTAAAAGGGTTATACAAATTTATCAGCACATGGTGGTGAAGGATATAACAAGCCAGTTGCATAACAAGAAGAGTTTGCACTTGGGGCACCACAATGGGGGTGGGGGGGCAAAAGGCATACTTGGTCTGGGAGTTGGATGGAGTGGGCAGAGCCAGCCTTAGGGGTGGGCAGCATGAACGACTACCCAGGGAGCTGTATTCATGGGGGTGCCGCATACACATACACTTGCACCCTGCCCTGCTGCTTGTGCTGGGCGGGAGCCATCTGGAAACTTCGGTGGCAAGTAATCCTGGGGGTTGGGCAGTGGGATCTGGCCTGCCCCCCACCCCCTAGCTGTGCTCGGGGCTGATTGGAGGCAGCTGGCTGGGACAGTGGGGTAACCCCCCCCCCCGGTGGCTGC
>NW_017729032.1:234907235-234930081 GCF_001723915.1 Gavialis gangeticus
TGCTCGGGGCTGATTGGAGGCAGCTGGCTGGGACAGTGGGGTAACCCCCCCCCCCGGTGGCTGTAGTGGGTGCTGTCAGGCAGCATGATGGGCTGGGAGGAGAGTGAAAAGAGCTGAATCAAGATTAAGGTGGTGGTGCCCAGTGAAAAGGTAGTGTGCAGCTTGCACGTCAAGGGTTTCACCGTCACTGGCTTGCTGGGGCTGGAGACTAAGCTGCAGCCTTCCTGGCCACCACAACCACTGCCAAGGGGGAGGGCAAAAGCAGTCACGTGGCACTGGGCAATGGTGACCTACTGCTGGGGCTGGGCTTTCTGTGTAGGCCATGCTGTCTGCTGCCCACCCACCTGCCTGCCCTTCCTGTCACCCTATGCTGAGTCCCTGCCACCCACTGACCTTGCTGCTCAGCACCAGGCTAGCATCTTGGTGCTGCCCCATGATAGCCCACAGGGTCCCTTGTCATCCACAGCTGCTGAGGCACATGTGCCCCTCATGCACCCACCACTCCCACATGCACCCTCACATACACCTCCTCCCTCTCCACACACCCCCACACCCATACCCTCCAAACTCCTTCACACACCCATCATGCACACCCCCCCCCACACAGCATCAGTGATTTGGGGGAGGGTACCAGGAGTGGGGGTGCCAAAATCCAAGATTGCCCAGGGCACCGTTTTCCCTAAGGCTAGGGACAGAAGGAATGTGGGTTTTGAGAGTGGCAGGACATAGAGTTCTAAGAGTAGGTGGGCCATGAGGTTCTGAGAGTGGGGCTGGAGGGGGTGGCATCAGTCTTACCTATGCCAGGAATTTCTAAACAGTCCTCAGCTGAGGTGCCACTCCCACCATATGCTTTTTCTGCCCTGGCTGTTGCTTTTAAAGCAGCAGCAAGTGAGGTCGGTTTTGGAATTCCTAGCATGGGTATGCTGCTGGGGCCTGGACTTTGCATCAGTGGAGGGTGACTTTGGTGCCTGCCTTAACTTGGAGTTGTGCTCCTCTCACCCACCCCTAATTAACTACTGCACCAAGCAAAGAGATTTTTGGTAATGCAGGAAGATTCTGGACATACTCATTAATTCACTATTATGTGAAGAGGTAGTTTGTATTGCTGTTTATGGAGAAGGGCAACCTTGATTACTGAAATTCAGCAATAAAATGGTATGTGCATTTTTTGCATTTATGTCACAGATAGTTGTTCAGATCCTGATACCATTCAGCTGAAGTCATTGGGTTCACTCAGGACACAATACACGATACAAAATGAATAAGATGATCAGAATCTGCCTCTAACTTGATTTCTAATTTAAAAATAGGCGGAAAAGTACTTGCTGTTTATAAAAAGTAAACCATTTTTTCAGGTCTTACTTCAGTGCTAGGCAAATTTTTTGCAATGCAAATTTGAAAATAAGATGATAAAACACCTACAAGAACATGATATAATAGGGCAAAGGACATTTTATCATTTTCAGGTGGACGTATATTAAAATATTTTTCTGCAATGAATAGGGTGACCCAGGGTCCCTTCCTAGCTATTTCTTTGTAAGATTGGATATTAAAGGTATCAGTGTTCCCTAGCTACTTCTGAAACCCCACAAAACATGGAAATTAGCATTTCTTTAAATATTCTTATTCAATAATAAGCATTTAGCTTTAATATGTGACTCCACTTCTAAGCTTTTCAGTATGACATACATCTCTTACGTTATTTGCTTAGGATCAAAACATGAAACCAAGTGCAAATGTTGAAGGAGTTGCTTCTTTAAGAGTCAAATCACTGAACTGATTGTGGAAAAGCTCTAAACTGTACTTACTGTGAAATGTAACCCTGATACAAATAGGGATATACCTATTTCAGCTTTTACCCTTGTGTGCACACACACCCTGTTAAAAACATACACACTTTTTATTTTTATAAATGTATACTTGTGTTTAAATTGAACACAAGCAAATAATTCGTATTGTTCTTATTGTAATCCATCTAGTTTTTGTCCACTTGGTTATATTAATACACAGGATAGAAACCAATATGAATTAATCTGAGTAACATTTCATAAAATAATATGTAATAATACAGTATGTATAACAAACTAAGTTAGAACATTCCCATGCATACATTGCTTATGTTTTTCATGATAAAAAGTCCAGGAGATCTCTAATGATTTCAACTTAGGCATTTTTTATTCTAATTTTAATTTTTAAGACACACTCATCTTTTCAGCAGCATTCTGTTGTCTGGTCTTTCTTCAGTACAGTATTTTAGAAGGGAATCTGGTGCATGCATTATGATCTACAGATATGTACTTAACAAAAAGATTTCAGTGAGTAGGCAGCTCTTTAAAAGAAGAAAGTGTAACAAGATTCAGGGGCTGGAAGCTCAGGCTATGTAACTTTAGATTTAAAGTCAAGCTGAAGTGTGAAGAATATTGAAGGGTGATAGTAATTAACCATTAAAACAGCTTATCTATAGGCATTGGGGATTGTCCAATACCTGCAGTTTTTAAATGAAAAGTAATTGTCTTTCTAAAAAAATATGCAATAGTTTAAATAGAAGACTCACAGCAAAATTTTCTTGAGGTTCTGTTTTTTGTTACACAAGAGGTCATATTAGTTGTTGGTACTGTTTCCTTCTTGTCTTAAAATATATTAGTGTAAATAAAGGAGTTTTGTTCTCCATAATATAGACGACCTCTGTTCAAGAGTAATGACTATTAAGGAGATTGCTTTGACAAGGGAGTGAAAATAGATATGTCTTTTTTTCTGAGTTGGCAATATGTTAAACAGGAAATTTGCGAGCCCAGTATCCTAGGTAGAGGTGTGATATTTCTTCCTTGAAACTTACTTCCTCATCTCTTGGTTTTGTCTGTATGAAGGATTTGAAGAGAGAGGAACAAGCTGAGAATTCTTCCTTGCAGGAAATAAGCTTGATATATTCATTTTGTTTAATCAGACCTTGTTTAATGGGCATCTCATAGATACAGGCACAGTAAATATACAAAAACAGGAAACCAAATCCTCGCCTTTTCTAAAGAAAATGAGCATTAGTTGTTGTTAAAATGACATATGAATGAGAAAAAAAGTTCTAGCAGAATTCATTCAGGATGGTAAATGTTTTCCCTCATCACCCTTTGCAGTAGAATTGCTCTGTGATTCTCTACTAGCATAATGCAGCCCTAAAGGCTAGGAAGAGAGGACGCTTATACATGTGCTCCAGGAGTAGGGGAGGGGAGTGGGGAGCTTTAATTAGAGCCTCTCCAAGAGCCACTCTAGCTAAAGCACCTGGAGCATCATGTGTATCACCATCCCTGCACTGAAAAATGGCTTGCACCAGTTTGTGTAACTTTTGGGTGCTTATACATGTGCAGTGAGGCTGCTCTGACACACTAATTCCAGTGTGTTGGAGCAGACAATTAATTGAGTCTGCTGGAGTGTGATAATTACTAGGCTCCACAAGACTCTAGTGATGTGTATCAGTGTCCCCACACTGAAAAATAGTGGCAGAGGCGCTTTAAGCAAAGTTTGTTTGATGAGCTTAAGTTAAAGCACCCCTGCTGCCATTTTCCAGCATGGGTACGCTGATGCATGAAATGCTGGAGTCTGCTGGAGTGTGGTAATTACCATACTCCAGCAGACTTGATTAACTGAGTCTATTCCAACCTGCTCTAATTATAGTGCATCAGAGCAGCTTTGCTGCACATGTATAGGCACCCAAAAGTTGCACATAAACCACTATAAGTGATGGGAAACTGATTAAAGCTTTTAACATAACAGAAATTCAGAGTACATAAACCACTTTCAAAATGACTGAATCTGGTTTAAGATAAAGCACAAATTTAAGATAAACCTGGTTCAGGTTTAAGATAAACCTTGTTGGACGTAGTACTATACTTAACTGATTTAGGTTAAATCAGTCTGTTGAACTCGTGTCCCTGATCTCCCTCCCAACTCAATTTCCCTTGCAGTCCCCCAGTATTTCAGGATGGTTTGCAGCCCTGGGCTGTGCTATTTGATCTGGTGGAGCAGGGCTGGACCCACCCCAGCTGTCACAGACCTGAGCCTGCATCCTGGCTGTATCTGCTTCCTTCTCCCTCCCCATCCCACTCTCCCAGTGCTGTTCAGACCCATGCTGGGGTGGGCCAGTGCTTGGCTGGGGGGGTGTCCTCCTTCCCCCCACCTCTTAGAAAGGCAGGTAGCTGGCAAGGGGGCAGGGCTGGGGAGAGATTGTCTTCTGGCTCTCCCTTTCTTTGCAGCTGACAGCACGGTGGGGGGCGGGGGTCAGGGAGGGCATTTGTCCTGCAGCCAATAGGTGTGGGCTGCTGATTGGCTGAGTTCAGCACCCTTTGGCAGTGTCTGGCATGGTTAGAAGTGCATGTGAGCACCTCAAGGCTCCTGGCCTGGGCCAATGCAGGCTTCTGTTTGCTTTGATCACTGGAACACTAAACGTCAGTTCAATTCATTATCTGTCCAATCTGTGCAGCTTAGAAAAACCTGCAAAGATGAATCAATTCTGCCTCAGGATTTTTGAACCTCTGTACTTAGCCAAAAAAGCAAAGATGGCCAACTGCACTAGGTTGCCATGCTAGCAGGGGGTCCCCTGTTGGCCAGGGCCCTTTGTTTAGGGCTCCTAATCCCATCCCCTTCCCAGTCACTAGTTATAGGGCTTTACTCAAGTTCTTCTGTGCCGTAATGTATTTGGGAGTGATAGCAGGTGATACAATTTGGAGTTTCCAGTGTACATTGGGAAAATTGGTACTGCATAAATGACTTGGAACAATGTTTGTACACATGCACTTGAATCGCAAGAAAAGGCAAGGAAAAATGTGTTCTTTATCTTCTCCTATCCAGAGGAAGTGGAAAGGGTATATAGAAAGGTTTGAAAATGCAAGGTTAAGAAGGTATGTTTCATAAGGAGAATGATCATACATTTATAAGAGAATCACACACTGACAAAACATGCATGCTAATCTGCACTTTGAGTAATATCAAAATCAATGTTTTTTTTAAAAAGAATGTACATTTTTTTCAAAATACATGAAACAGCACTATGACAATGAAATCTCCTTCTTTAAGAGCCAGTCCCATAATTGCTGTTGTTACCAGTTAGTTTAAATATTTTGCTGCTTAATTCTGTTCTCAGATGAACTATGCTCAGACTTAACAGTTCTATAACCTCATTAATATAGGTAATGAATTGATTTTACTGTTAAGATGCTCATATAGCATACAACTAAGATCATAAATATTTAATCAAACATTGATCTCAATCAGTTGCTTCAAATATCCATCAATCAAATTTGATCAATACTGGTAATGCTTTGCGTACTGTCAGTTATTCGAGTTTAATTAAAGGCATTTTATCATTTTATTTAAGGAAACCCAGAAGCAGAATTTCAGTGGAATCTGTTCATCTTCTTAGTGCAAAGAGCTCTGAGCTTCAGTCTCTCATGCCACCTATACCAACATGCTACCAACCCTTCTGTTGGTAATTAGTTAGTTGGCTCTTTTCCCCAGGTACAGGAAAAAGCCCTGATTTCTTGTAATGGATACCTTCACAGAGCTAGTAGGTTATTAGACAAACTTATTCAAAATAATCTTCATGGGCCTGAAGATATTCATGATGAGCAGCCTGAAGATTTCTTAAAAGAAATACGTACCGGTGCTAGGTGCTTGAAATAATGGTTAAAAGAAATAATAGTGCTGAACATTTCACAATCATGGTTCTTAATGATTCTGGATTTAAAATTAATGGTGTGGGGATGGGGTGGGGTTGGAGAGAGAAGGATAGAGAGATGCTGTAGTCTGTTGGTTATGTCAAGCAGCAGGAGGGTAGGAGATCTGGATTTTAGTCCTTTATCTAATGATTATACACAGTAGCAAATTCTCAGTTGGCGAAATTGAGAATGTCTCACGCCAAAATACTCTGTAGCTTTGTGGTTAGGGTATTCTCCCCTAACCATTGAGACATGGTTCAAGTGTCTGCTCCAGATCAGCAGAGTGTGAAGGTGAACTTAGACCCCTGCTTCCCAGATGAGTATCTAGACCACTAGGTATGGTGGTGACACCAGGAGACTCCCTTTTATGCCTGTTGTTCAAATGCTGTAGTGAGTCTAGGGAAGTATTTAATTTTGTTATGTAACGAGCAAAATAGTTTAAGTATTCTGATTTTTGCTTCCAATTTTTAGTCAGTCAACTCTTCACCAAATTCAAAACAAATCTGAAAATAAAAATGGGTTAGGTTAAAGCTGCATTTTTTGGTGAATAAGTTATTTGCCAGTGGTGGAGTTTGAGGGGAATTATTCTGTTTCATCACTACAAAAATAGTGCTCAGCTCCACTTTCAGAGACTACTGTTAAGTCCAAATTTTAACTCTGACCTTTAAATGAAGTTTGTTTACAATCCTATTCATCATGCATTCAAACGCCTTGATTTCAAAATGTCAGACATCATGAATATTAAAAAGAAATGGGCAAAAAAAATTGATGAAAATACTTTTAATGAACATTGAGCATTGTGCACGACTAGTTTGCAAATAGAACCTAATGGATTGGCTGTTTGAATTTTTAAGAGGCTTTTTAGCCTTTGTGTCAGCTTTTAGATTGTAATTTAATGTGACTTGAAGATTTCATTTTCTTGGTATTTACAGATTTAAGCTTGGTATGGGAAAGTGTTCTAAAGAACTAATAGCCAAGGTTCATCTTGCCCCACTAGGCATATAGCTGGATCTGAAATGGAAATTGGACAGCTAAGCCCAGAAGAATGATTCAAATAGTTCTAGAACCAGCACCCTAATACTTCATTACCAGTTTGTATCCACTAAGTGGATACAAGGGACAATGGTCTCAAGTTACAGCAAAGGAAGTTTAGGTTAGATATTAGGAAGAATTTTCTCACTAGCAGGGCAGTAAAATACTGGAACAGGTTACCCAAAGAGATGGTGGAAGCTCCATCCTTGGGGGTTTTCAAAACCTGGGTAGACAAAGCTTAGTTGGAGCTGGTCCTGCGCTGAGCAGGCGGTTGAACTAGATGATCTCCTGAGGTCCCTTCCAACCCTAGTTTTCTACGATTAGAAGTGCCTACCTATCCTATAAGGCTTTTCTCAGCCTTATAGGACAAGTAGTTTTCTTTTAGCTTGTGCTCATTCTGGCCTCATGACACCTGGTTGCCCAATGACCCAGCTTCAACAAGAGGGGTAAAGAGTACCCTCACCTGGCCCATTCTAAAGTCTGAGGGTTACTGTCTTGCAATCCTTGCAGCCTCACCTGGTCTCTGACAGCGCTCCCTGAGGCCAGCCCACATGTGCCTTCTAGATCAGGGGACAGCCCTGACTCCTTCCCACTCTGACACTCTGCTCTGTGGATCCTGAGGGAACTTTGGCATGTGTTGCAGGGTGTGGGGGCTCCCTTGGCTCAGTCCCTGCAGCTTGGTTTCGCTGCATGGACTGAGCCAAGTGGCGGGAGATGCTTACAAGGAAGTTTTGACGCCAGAGCAAGATAAATCCAGTCTGTCCCAACACTTCCTACTTGGAACGTGTGGGAACATATGTAAGAGTGTCCTCAATCCCTAGCCCCCCCAGTTGTCTGTGGCCCTGACTCAAGGAACTAGTTTAGAATTCAGGTCTCGAAAGAGGGACTTGATATCTTCTTGGGGAGACCAGATACAGCCTGAACTTCCAAGCAGCAAAACAGACAGCTGTTCTTGAATTAAATTCCCTACTGGGGCAAAGTCTACACAACCAGAGGTTTTCTGCCCCCATTCAAAGGATTAAGTAGTTCTCCTGTCTGCAAGCCAGCTGACACAAGACTCTTCACTTAAGTCAACGCTCTGTTTCTTTGCTGCTCCATCTGTTGTCAAGTTGATCTCAGTCTCTTTGCTGCCCTGGTGTCTCCTCCAAAGGACAAGTACAAATCCCATCTTGAAGCGACAGCATGGCTGTTCAAGGCCTGATGATGCTGAAGTTCCCTTTAGTCTTGTCCTGCCTGTAGCTCTGAGACTTAACCCTTCATTAGTTTTATAGATAAATTCAGGTATACATCATTCTAACAACATGAGCACGTTTAAAACAGAATTATTATAGGAACCCATATAAAACCCACTCTCCTGAAAAA
Source organism: Gavialis gangeticus (assembly GCF_001723915.1). NCBI lineage: Eukaryota > Metazoa > Chordata > Crocodylia > Gavialidae > Gavialis > Gavialis gangeticus. Next base: position 234,915,335 of record NW_017729032.1, read on the forward strand.
GGAGAGATAAGAATTTAAATCTCTTCAGGATAAGAAAGGCCTAGCACTATGGGCCCCCACATCCTGAGTAAATGCTGTATCCTATTAAGCAAAAAGTGGATGGCAGAACTACACGCTGTGTTGTGTATTGTCTGTCTTCAGAAGCCTGGCTACTACAAAAGAGTGATTAGGCTTTGCATGAATTGGAAGTGAATGGAAATACATAGTATATAGCTGGAGAGGATCAGGAGTTCAGAGACACCCCTGTGTTGTAATGTTTCCCACTGGCTATTTCTAATTATCTCCAGGCTTCCTGAGGCCCCTACAATTCCCCGTTCTTTAAATATAGCACCTAGATGCGCAAATCAGAATTCTTTTTAAGTGTCTTTAACATCTCTCCCTTTAGAGCACTGGGAAGTCAGACATTAATCAGGTCATTTTGAACCTCCCTCCTGAGGCAGATGCTTAGAAGTTAGGCACCACCTCACCTAATTTAGGGAACATATTAGAACAATTTGAACCTTGGTGTTAGTCTGAAAGTTTCAATTGTCTACTTATAAAACTTCCTTTTTGATTGTTTCTATACCTTTATTTTCACGGATACTTTGAGATGAAACTGCGTGCTCCAGAATGACATTTTTTTTTAAATTTTATTTTCCTCTCAAAGGACCTTTTGAAAGAAAGGTTTACCAGCTTCGCTGAGCATCATAGGAGCCATGTGCACCTAAAAGCATATCCACAGGGAAGAAGAATGACAACATCCTTCTTAGTGTATGGTGTTACAATGGGGGTGCATCTTCATAAGATGTTTACTGCGGAGTAGACTAATTAGCTCCACAGTAAACATTGCACATCTACACATGTGCCCCTATTAGGCTAGACTAAACTTATTTCCTCTGTAGCAGGATAGTCCAGACCAGTATTATCCTACTGTGGAGTTCTTCTACTCCTCAGCATCGTACGTGTAGACGCTGCCCCAGCAGGCTGGAGCACAAGGGTGCTTCAGTGCAGAGGCTGCCGGCTGGCTAGCCCCACACTGGAGTAGCCTTGTGCCCCAGCCAGGCCCTCCAGAGCATGTTGAGTTGGGAGGAGGCTGACCCCCGGGGCCTCCTGCCAGCTGGGGCTGCTCTGACCTTGTTCAGCATGCTGTGGTCCTGGGCATATGTTCAAAATGGTGTGCCTGGGAGCAATAAACTCTGGAGTTTACTGCTTCCATTAATTGCACATGTAGGCAAGCCCTGGGTTACCTATTGAGCAACACTGGGAATCTTGGTTCTAAAAAAATGAAGACATTTCCTTTATATCCTCTTCAATAACTATTATGCTTGTTATATGGAAGCAGAAATGAAGTTAGAAGACTTGACTGGTTGGTTTTAAATATTAAACACTATTCGTCTGCATTTGGGAGGAAAAAACTTTTCCTTCTATAGGTCATGCTTGTGGGTAAGTCTGTAACTAGAAAACTAGGTTCACTTTGCAGCAAAATTGTACAAAAGTCTGTAGTAGGTTTACCAGCTTCATGTAAAATGTCTGTGTGCTGTTGTTACAATCTATCTATGCACTGGATTATTCTTTAATTGCAATGAATTTTTTAAAAAAGGAAGTTGAAAGTGGGATAATTTTTCCTATGAAATAAAGTTAAGGTTACAAATATAGATCATTAATTTAAAGTGGCTGTGTGTGGGGTGGAGGGGGTGTTATAGAAGTGATATATCTCAGCATTATCTCAGGATTAAGCATTTACTATCCTAGGGAATTTAAAGTTTAAACTTTACTTCAGATTAAATCATGTTATATAGTGTTGACTATATAAACCTAGCCAAAGACATTTATTTGGAAATTGCTGTTTTATTGTAATTGACATGATGTGAAATGTTTCAACTTCTACAACATTTTGTTTTGGAGAAAAAAAGAAAAAATTATAGCAGTGAATGAATATTCCATTTCCATATCTCTAGGACAAAATCTTTTGATATTTCTTCTTGAAACAACTTACTTTAAAACTTTTAGTAGTAATAGTAGTAGTAGTAGTATCATCATTCATTATATACAATTAAGGCAGGTCAAATCAGTGCAAAGCATTTTAATTGGTATTAAATGTCATTTTAGAAATTTTCTATCCTGGAGAAAGTTGAGATGTTGAGGTTAGTTTACAATTTCAAAGTGAAGTGAAATCTCAAAACCTTTTGTAAGATGCATGTTTCTCTTCATGCAGCTTTAACGTTATAGTAGAAAAATACACAGGTGTGCACCTACATCATTCCCTCTCTGGTTGTTTCTACTTACCCCTCCCAAGAAGAGTAGGTGGCCCAGTCCTTTCATACTAATATCGTTAACAATTCACTAAAAATCTAATTTTTGTAGTAGTACCATGCAATGACCCTATTGTTAAGCCATTTTAGGTTTAGCATTTTTCTCAGGTTTCAGTAAGTTGATTTTTCTCCCAGAGAAATTGAAGGAAAAGGGAAGCCCGAGGGATGGATTGAAGTGGGAAAGGATTTTGTTTATCCCTCTGGTGACTGCGGCCATCTCAAAATCTTGACCTTCAGTTGATCAAAGGATGTTTAAATCCTAACACTGCTCTGTAGGATGTTTTCCTGCTGACTTTTGCTGTGACCATGGTGACCCTCTCAGCATGACATTCACAAAATGCATATATAAAACATAATAGATTTAAAGTTGTATGCACTTCTCAACTTTTGAGGTTTTATTTGTTCAAACTTTGATATAGGGTTTTTCCCCTTTTTACCAGGCCATAAGTATTGCTGAATAGGCAGAATGAATATGCAACTACTTAAGAAAAATGCATTTTTTCCTTGTACTATTGCAATATCAACACAAGAGAAATATTTTCTGTTTTTTGCCAATCCTGAGGACCCCATTAAGTTATAAAAAGTATATTTACATATGAACCTTATGTATTTGGTCAGGAAAGGCTTATACTTTTCCTTTGCATGGTACCTAGTTCTGCAATTTGTCTGACCTTTTTGTTTTCCATCTGCATACATTAAATGAATGACTCAGTTTTGCAACTGAGGAAAGCACAACTTTGAATGAAAAATGTTGCCATTAAAAAAGAGGGAACAAATTGCATAAATTATAAATGACCTGCAGAAGAAGCAGTGTACTAGCAAGTTGCCCTGATTATACATGCGTGTTTTCTTTGTCATTAATCCAGGAAAACAGCACGACAACCTATGGGATTTGTTCACATACCGGTCTAGCTTTTAAAGAAACATGCTTTCTAAATGGATTGTGATTAAATGGATATCACAAAATGTTTTCAAGGGAATTATGTGACTTAATTTCTGAAGTTATCATGGTCATCTAATTTGTGTAATCATACACAAAATTGGCTCTACCTTTCTGCTTTTGTAAAATGTATCGAACCCTTTAAACCAGTAGAATGTCATTCAGGTGCTGCCAAAACTGGCACTGAAGTTTGTAGTGGGTTGACCAATTGGAGGACTGCAGGGTCAAGCTTCATTTAAAAAGTACGTACATTATGGCTGCAGTGCACTGAAGTGTGTACTTTACTTGAAGCATTTTAGTAGTCTGTGACTTGACATTCATGGAGTTAAGCACTTGCTTAGTGCTTACCTGTTTTGCCATCTTAGAATCCAATGCAGCTCTGTCTCATAAGGACAAATTCACCTAAGGTTATTAAATAGCTTTCATCCATGAGTAGTGTTAATTCTGTTATCTGGTATTTTAGTGCAGTGATTGCTCATACAGTCTCATTCAGGGAGTATAATTTAAGTGTTGTCAAACAAAATGGCTATTTTTTTAACTTTTAAGATTTTTTTAAATATGTTAGGCATCTCAAATCCCTTGAATGAGAGAAATTCATTATTATTCCAGCTCTTTTAGTCTATATCAAATTATTCTACTAGGGTGTATGCAACTCTAATATTTTTTTTCCCCACACCGCTTTGAATTAGTTTCTTTTAGGATGTTGCTGGCCAGTTAAATTCAACAAAATCCTCTTCACATTCTTAAGTAGCATCACTAACACAGTTAACGTGGATAGATACATAACACATTTCCTTGAAATAATGAGTAAGTACGTTATGGCCAAGTTACCCCTTGGAAAGCGGGGAACAACTATACCTTGATGTAAGTTATACTTATGTACCAGTCACCTCTCACCTGGCCCTGGAGTAGCTGTTTTCTCTGTCCAGCCCCATTCCCCTGCTACCTAATGTCCAGGAGATGTATTAATGCTCACTGCAGGCAGCTAGCTTGCTGGTATAATGTCTTCTTTACTACAGAGTGAATTTACTAGAGTAACATCCAAAACAAATTACTCTAGAAATTGCATTGTATATCCAACCTTAAACTAAGCTTTTCCTTATTCTGGTCTTCTTGATCCTTATCCATGCTGGGGATCATGAAAGGGTTAGGAATGAAATTTGGTGTGACTTTCTTATAAGGCATGACATGCTTTAACTTGTGTTAGAAAGGGTTTGCACTTTAAGAGATAGGCAAGCTTCATATTCCCTCTCCCCCTTACCCCAGTTTCTAAACTTATGGACAAAGGGACTTTTCACAGTGCGTTCAAGAGGCATTGGCTTTGTAGCTGAAACACCACAGGAAGAGGCTATAAGAAAATAATACAGGCTTGTAGGTCATGTATGCAGAGCCATTTAAGTTCTTGGCTTGGATAGCTCTAGGGGTCTGAAGGAGGAACTGTAGTACTCAATTAGGGTGCTGTGAGATTCTTTTAAGGATGCTGTGGGGTGCCATGCAATGTTAGTACTGTTAGGTGTGCAAACACAATTCACAGGATAAACTCAGGGATTTGAAATTGGAATCCACAGTGTTAAAAACATTCTGAGCCGTTGTGGTCATTCTGAGTTCTTGGCAAGAGAAGAATTGCTCTATTATTCTTCTGTAATCACAAATTAAATGAAAACTAAGAGCTGACATTTTCTGAGGGGTGCCTGAATCTAATAAGGTTGAGAACCATTGTCATAGAAATTAAGGGCTATGGCAACCTTTGTAAAGAGATGAAACAGATTTTTCTTGTCTCCGCTTATATATTTATATTTGACAGTTTGGGTATTGACTCCTGTGGAATGGGTCAGAAGACAGTTTCAGGACCCTGATGATTTAGGTGAATAACCTAGTCTTCATGGTCACAGAGGGATCTGAGCACGCTTGAAAAACAAATTTTGTCTATATGAGCTATTTTAACTGCTCACATTAGAGCCTGATGACAGTTAAGTGAAAGTTATAGTTACATTTGGTTACATTTATGACGCTTTGAAAGATTTGGCATGTTCACTGCAGACTTTTGAACCATGGATCTACTCTACTGATAGCACCTCAGTTTTTGCTGTTCTTATCTCATGCTCAGATATGCTCCATTTGCATTCTCAGACTCAACTAGCTATATTTGTATGCATCTATGTCTGCTTATATATTTGCACTCCTATTACTCTTGCACAGCCAGCACTGCTACAGAGGAGTGATCTCAGTTCTGCTCCTTTATTTTTTCACTATGAAAATGTTCATAAGTTTATACTTACTTAAATCAACTGAAGTCAGTGGGGCTAAAGGTACAAGGATCTAAAGTAGAGCTAAAGGTGTACATAGCTAAAGGTACCATATAAAAACGGTATAATGTGCCTTTCAGAATCATCAGGATTCTGATGATAATAGTCTATGTTAAGTTCTTAGAGTTGAGAAGTAGGAAAGGCATCTTGTTACTTTTATAATAAGCACAGCTGATAAGGACTTGCTGAGAGTCAATGATCATGCAACTCCATGATGTTTTTTACTCAATAAGACTAAAGTTTAATTAAGGTAATTTAAAATATTTGGAGAAGGGCTAAAGGACACAGCCACAGAAGCTCCAGGAAGTTTATGTAATGGGTCTGAACATGGTAACTTCTTCAAGTTACCCAAGCTGTAATAATTACTTACTTTTCATCCGTTTTTTTTCCATGCTCAGAACAATAATACAAACTATGCTTAGTCTGAGTCCACTCATCTTTTTCTCCAATAAGGAAATAGTGGTCTTATGAACATTACATTTCTCCTTGCTAGTCAAAAGCAGAAAACAGGGTCAGTACTCAACTGGGACTTCCAGTGTGTATAGGACATTTTCAGTTGACCCTTCAAGTGTCTTTGTGGCACTGGAATATTCTATAGATAACCTTGCTGTAGGGCAGGAACTGTACCACAACATGTATAAGCTACTAATATTATTATAGTTTCTTTAAATGAAAGTTTAGAGCTGTGATTCTGGTCACTTTTAATACCTACATCTAAACTTGCCTAACTGGGACTTTGTGTATTGGTTGATAGCTGAAGTATCTTTCACTTGTTTGATATCCTGATTTGTACAAGCATGCTCACAAAAAAATCTAATAATTTGTATATATTGTATGATTTCTATTAAAAAACAAAAAAACAAAACAAAACCCACCCTAATCTTGAATATATTGAATCAAGATGTCCCTTGGGAAATATAACAGCAGGGATAAAATACTGTACTCATCACATAAAAGAGATACTAGAATCGCACTTCTGTCATTTAAAATTTAGCACTGTATCATTACTCTTAAACTTTATTAAAATGATGAATAGAAAGTAAAAATAACATTTATAACATTTTAAATCTCAAATAGGTTCAATGCTGGTAGAATCTAATGAATATCCTTAATTAAAGGAATCAGTTGTGCCTTTGTAATAAATTAAATTATTTCAGATATAAGCAAAAAGTTAATTCATAGCTAAAGGATATAGGAGATACAGGAAATTTGGCATCTGACATGGGTACCGTACACTAATCTATCACTGATTTTGTGAGATTGCATAATTAAAAATGTCCTCAACAATATAAAATATTACAGAAAATAGCCTAGGGAAATAAAATATCCATTGCTAACCATGTATGTTTAAAGCCTTTTCATTCTAAATCTAGAGCTAAAATTTTCCAGTGTGTCTTGTATTAACCTTCACTTAATAATTTCATTCATATTATTCTTTCTTCGTCCTCATCTTGTTATATGTCAATGTATCATTTCTAATTTTAACTATATGATATCTTCCTCCTTTTTTGTGAAGAATCTAGTGCTGCTATGGATCTCCAGTAGAAATACAGTACCATACTTTTGAAATAAAAATGTCAGTGGACCTACACTGAGAAAGCAGTGGAAATCATATTGCAAGTCCACACAAAACAATCTATTAAACTTTTGTTTTTAAATAAGAAAATAAGTTAACTGGTCTTGGCCACATAAACTTTAGGAACCTATTTTTGATCCTATGTGTATTTATGCAAGTCCTGATTTACTCAGGGTTTTGAGGGGAAGGGTTTGTTCAAGACTAATACCTCCTAGATTTGTGCTGCCTTATGGAGACATTACAAAGTCTTGTATACCTTTAACACTCACATATAACTGTTACTGTAGCGCAGTTAAAGCTACTCAATATCTTTATTCAGGTGTCTGACCTCTGAACAAAGGTCAAATCCACAAAAGAATTTCAAATTCCTATGTTTGGTTGTCTTACAGTATGTTATTGTGAAAAGAGGTGTCTAAATCCCTTCACAGTCTGCATATTCATTTTCATGAGAAAGGTAAGAAGAATACAGTGCAAAAATGTTCACGCACTGTTCTTCTGGAAACTCCACATTTGTTAAGGACAACTCCATGAAGATGCTGCTCTGATTTACCAAATTGGACAGAAACAGTTGAACAGGGATTATTTTTTAGTGCAATACTCAAGATCACAGAGGTCAGGAAATATAGTATCTAATGTCCGGTGAGACTGTCACCACGGGTAATCATTCCTATCATTTTTTACCTCGTGGATGATTTCTCCATGGAAGCTGGTTTATAACTTAAAATTTATTACATGGGACTAAATCTGTTCTTCCAACACCTTAAGTTCTCCCTCTTTCCTATAATCTTCTGATCATTTTATGTGCTTACCTAAATTAGACAAAAAACTATTTGGGGCAGGAGTGGTCTCTCTTTAGTTGCTGGAAAGAGAATTGCATGGGAATGGTATCCTCACTATGTTTAAAAAAAGCAAAGTTATATTATTAGACTATTTATAAGCAAATGCTAGTGGGCCTGATCTAATGCTCAGAAAGATCAATGAAGTCTTTTCATTATGTTTGAATTAAAGGCAATTTCAAAATAGTTTAATCCACTTTATTGGTGCATTCAGCTTCAAATTGGCGGTTTTGGCTAGAATCTCCCTTCAAAGGAGGGGCTTAGATCTGAAATAAATGTCTGAACTATTGGCAATATGAAACTCTTCTGTTTTGAAACTAAGGGTGCATATAGACATTCAGGGAAGTTAGGGGGTGTTACCAGATTAGTCCATCACTTTACAGTGTGCTCGTTTATTAGGGATATGTTTCTAGGGTCTTTCTAATTCTGTCAATGTGCTGCTTGTGTTATTTGTGTTTCTATCCGGAGCTGTATATCTCCCTTCTGCAAGTCCTCACCTGCAATGGAGCTATCTTGTAGGACTCTATTTCAGTGGTGTTGTGTTCCTCCAGTCACCAAATCAGTCATACACACAAACACACAGATTAACCTGACACACCTGACCCAGCCGGGTTGATCAGCATGGACAGGCTGACACTCTCACATGCCAGGAATCAGTTCATCAAAGCAACAATAAACTGCAGTCAGACGCAAGCACATGGATAAATAGAATACCTCTGAATTCAGCTGGGTGTCCAGCTGACACCCTCATGGGCCAGCATTCAGTTCATTAGGGCACATCTGAGCCAAACGGGGTCAGTCAGCCTGTACAGGCTGATCCCCTTATATGTTTCAAACTCAGCACGTCCCAATCTTTTATTCTTACTGTCCTAGTAGGGGTAGCCTCTTGGTGAGCAGACCCCACAGTATTTCTGGGCTTCACCGAGATCTTTAGCTTAGGTAAAAGAAGCGTTGCTGCAGAGCAAGTGGGGAAGGAGAAGTAGAGAAGGAAAAGTATACCTAGTTACTACCAGTCTGACTACAAAAGTTATTTATTGCTGAGTATATGAAATGTATAATGGTACTAGTAATAATAGACATGCAAAGGAAAATAAACACAAACAATTACAATACTACCCTGGTTTCACTAAGTATTTGGGGAAACTTAGCTCAAACTTGACTAATACAGTTCAGGGTCAGAAATCTATGCCTAGAGAGAAAAAAAGGAGAGAGAGAGAGAGCTGGGATCTCACTAGTCCAAGGCACTCAGGTTCCAATGCTGACAGGTAAAGTTCTTAGCACAATCCTGGAAGGGAGATGATTTGTTTCTTCCAGCTTCTTGGGAACAACAGTGGATAGTGTCAGAGAGAGTTCTCCTCTTGAAGCACACACTTCGCTGCTTTTTTACAGATTTTTATACCCTCAGTTCACCTTTTCAAGCATTTGTTTAATAGTGTAAATAATTGCCTTTTCTATTGACAAGGGGTTATCTGGTTTGGAACATCTCAAGAAACTGATTAACAGCCAGGAAAACATAAGTTTTTAAGGAGTAACCAGACATTTAGGAGCCAGCTTGAAATTCTTATGGATAGCAGATATAGTGGATGGGATACCTCATTGTTTCTTCAGAAATAATAGATAGTTTGCAGCGTCAGGCTTTTGGATTTTTACCTGTTGTGAACAACCCTCAGCTTAGCATGATTTTTCTAGATCTTACTATAATCTTTTAACAGACTTAAGGGGATTACTTGGAGAGTTCGTAAACTTTGTGGGAGGACTTCCACCAGTCATCCAGGAAAAGTATGACAGCATTTGTGGTCAGTGCCGCAACAGGCCAGATGCTGTGATGAACCCTTTACCATTGTTCAAATGTTGCCCATACTCCCTCTGACTCAGGCTCTTGCCTCAGCGTTCCCTAACCCAGCGACCGAGTTTTAGTCAATCAAGTTAGATAGGCCTTATGTAGTGGGACTGGGGAATGTACAGCCGGAGATACCTATTAAACTTTACTTCTGCTTAGTTCTGGTTAGATGAGGTGTGTGTGTCGGGGGGAAATGAAAAAGTCCTTTGTAAATCCAGATTAGAATTGGTCTGATAAATGCTGAGCTGGGTGTGTGTAAATGTGGGTTGATTAGCATTTGGAGCACAGATTCCCCATCATGCAGTGCTCCCCTGCTTTTCTGATCCCAGAATTCACTGCGGTCTTTGCTTTGGGCTTTCTGTTCTCTATCTCCCATGTAAATGAATTGTCATCTGGTTCCATCTGGGATGCAAATGAGACCAGGGGAGTTGCTCCCTTATCTGGAGGGCTTTAGGTGTGTTTCCCACTGCATCTTCATTGTCTTTCCTAATCAGTTCTTGTCTAGTTAGAGGAGGGTGGGGGGTGGAAATTCTTTGCGAGTCAGACAAGCTATGTGCTGTGCTAGGATTTCCCAAGAACAGGGAGCTGAGAGGTAAGTGGGGAGGTCAGATATGGTCACCTAATCTAACTTAGTTCACCGAGGTGTAGATCTTACACTTAGGATGCCCATACATGAACCTGGAGGCTCTTCTGATGTACTATAATTATAGCATGTTGGAGGAGACTTGATTGAGTCTGCTGGACCGTGGTAATTACCATGCTTCAGTCAGCCTCTGCATCTCATGCATCAGTGTCCCTGTGCTTCAAAATGGAGAAAGGAGTGCTTTATCTAAGACTCATTTGATGAGCTTAGATAAAGGACCCCTGCTGCTATTTTGAAACATGGGGATGCTGATACTCGATGCTCTGGGTACTTTAATTAGACCAACTCTCAGAGGTACCGTAACTAAAGCGCCTTTTTCCCCCAACTTTCAGATCATGTGTAAAAATGCTGGCAGCTGGCAAAGCGAACAAAACTCTGGCTTGCATCTACTGATGCATCTCGAGCAAGACCCAGGATGTCATTCTCCTGTTGTACTTGGCCTTGGTGAGGCCACAGCTGGGATACTGCATCCAATTCTGGGCTCCACAATTCAGGAAGAACGTGGAGAAGCTTGACAAACTCCAAAGGAGAGCCACGTGCATGATCAGAGGGCAAGAGAACAGGTCTTATGAAGAGAGGCCGTGAGCTATGGGACTCTTCAGCCTGGAGAAGCACAGGCTCAGGGGTGACTTGGTGGCCGCCTATAAGTATATAAGCGGTATACATCAGGATCTGGGGAACAGCTGTTCACCAGAGTGCCCCAAGGGATGACAAGGTCCAATGGTCACAAACTCCTGCAAGACCATTTCAGGCTGAACATAAAGAAAAACTTTTTACTATCTGAGCCCCCAAGGCCTGGAATAGACTGTCTCCAGAGCACCTACTCTGGATACTTTTAAGAAACATTTGGACAATTATATTGCTGGGATCCTTTGACCCTAGCTGACTTCCTGCCCCTTGGGCAGGGGGCTGGCCTCTACCTTCTGAGGTCCCTTCCAGCCTTAATGTCTATGAAAGCTATGAAATCTATGAAAAATGCCCTCAGATCGCTATTTAGGTTGATCTAAGTGGGAACTATGTAGAAGTTCAGGAAAGTTAGATCCATCTAAAAATGGCTGACCCAATCTAAGTTAACCTTATTTCTGATGTAGTCTAATTTAGATTAGGCTGGACATTTTTAGACTGATCTAACAGTCCTGAACTTCTGTATAGTTCCTAGAGCAGCCACAGGGCTAGAAAAGCCCAGCCACTGGCCCCAGTCCTGGGTCTGTGTTTTTCCTACCCCCATCTTGGCACTGGGCTGTTTTTAGCCCACCCAGTCACTCCCCCATTCCCACATGGACAACCCCACCCACTCATGGACCAGCCAGTCCCCTCCTTAGCTTGCCAATCCCCCTGTTGTTCAAGCCACTTCTGGTGCTTGTTTACCAGTGCCAGTGCTGGGAGCCAAGGAAGTAAGTTGGGGTAGTGGGAGGGTCATGAAGGATGGACAAGTTGATTCACTGGTGGGGGTTTCATTTGAAGGTGGAGGGATCAGGGGCCTAAAAATAGCACCTGGTCCCATGGATGGGGGAGAGAACCCACATTTCCCCCAAGCCTCCCACCGAGCCCATGAGTCCCCTGATTCCCTAAACAGCCCCCAATCCCTCCACAGACCTTGCCTGTCCCCACAAACCCACTGCTCCTCCCTTAGAACATGTTTGCCCCCTGATCCATCTAAGACCCACCCTGTTGCCGTCCCCTCCCCCCCCCATTCCTGATTTGCCTTAGATTGCATGGCCATTTTTAACTTGATCTAATCCCCCTCACTTTCCCAAATGTCCTAAGATAATACTCCTCTGAGATGTTTATCAAAGAGTATCTTAACAAAATGGATTTTACAGTCAAGTCTTACCATAGGTGAGATTCCAAGTTCCCATAGTGGTTGTGCTGTGACAAAAGGGTTTCATGATGTTAGATATTTATGCAATAATTTAAAAATAATTTTGACCTTTGCATTTTTGTTAACTGCTTGACTCTACATGATATGGTTACTCTCAATTCAATCTCAGCTATATCAGGTAACAATAGTAATCAACCATCTCAGAGGAAAAATGATTGCCCGAGTACCCATCGTGTAAAATTTAATGGCTTTTCCTTTTATAATGTTATATCATTGGCACTAGTAGATTAGGACAACTTTGATGATAGAATTGTGCATAATTAAATTTTCATGTGTGAATCAAAGTGCAAAGAGATTAGCAGACTCTTTAAGAGGTGCTAGAGCTGTCACACCATATCAATAAAGTCTTTAAAATGGTGAGCAACAAAAAGCACTGATTAAGCAGCACTCTGTCACATTATTGTATTAGCTATAGCTAAATGTAAAAAGAAAAAAAAATTACATATTTTAACAGCTTACTTAAAACCTCTGCAAACTTTTACTGCTTCATTTTTTTTCTCTTTAAATGGCTAGTAAAAATGGATCTTGGTTAATGCATCTAGAAATCATCTTTGAAGGAGATGTTGTTATATATAGTTTTTCTCTGCATAAGTAAACTGTCTGAGATGAACTTTTGAAATCATGGGGAATGTCTTCCAACAGTGTATGTTAGCCCTGCTATATCATGGATGCTTTTAAAATTCTAATTCAGATTTTTTTTAAACAGTATACATATTTAAATAAAATATGTATGGTGAGGGCTTTGTTTAGGAACCAAAACTCTACTCAAATATTAGCAAAGAATTTTGGCCACTTAGGAAATGTAGGCTGATTTCTGGTGTGTTCCTGCCTAATGCACCTTCTTGGATATTCTCCGGCAGATCTGTATCTGTGTACTGTTCTATATGTTAACGAAATGGTTATTTAATGGTTATAATATTAACAAAAATGTAAAGGTCACAATTACTTTTACAATACTAAATAACTATCTATATCTAACATCATGAAACCATTTTGTCACAGCACAGACACTATAGTATGTTAACAAAATTGATTTTACAGTCAAGTAAAATTTTACCATAGGTGAGGTTCCAAATTCTTATAGTGGCTCTATATCTATTTAATATTAAGGTCAATTTTTCCACCTCTTAGGCATATGTATATGAGTAGACATGTTCCATTCAGTGGTACAAATCGCATGAGTAAAGTTGTATGAGGCCTAAGAGGTTGCAGAATTGGCACCTTGGTTGCTCACGAAAAGATGCATTGCATTGACTGCAGCACTTTTCCATGTATGCAATTTATAATTCTCTTTTATAAATAGGTTATTTATAAGACAAATCATAGAATTCTAAAGTTAATGGTCTACATTTTATTTCTGAAAACTTCACATTTACAGACTCACAAAATCATAGAAAATTAGGGTTGGAAGGGACCTCAGGAGGTCATCTAGTCCAACCCTGCTCAAAGCAGGACCAACCCCAACTAGGTCATCCCAGCCAAGGCTTTGTCCAGGTGGGTCTTAAAACCTTCTAGTGACAATGCTCCACAAGCTGTTTGGGCCACTTGTTCCAGTGTTTTACTACCCTCCTAGTGAGAGTTTTTTTCCTAATACCTAAACTAAACTTCCCTTGCTGCAACCTGAGACCATTGCTCCTTGTTGTCATCTGCCACCACTGAGAGCAGTGGTATTTCTCTTTAATTACAGGTTTACTATGTTTCCCTTTATTTACAGGTTGTTGAGAACTCAGATCATATTTGATGGAACAATTGAATTCTGATGTACATGCCATGCAAAACTTTTTACAGTAAAATTAAATTTCAGAAAAGTCCATGGTATTAAAAACATTCCAAATCAGCACCTAATAGACCTGATCTATAATAATGTGCCAAAACAAAACAAAACCCACCAGCCAATTATTACAACAAACAAACAACCCCCCACATTTTTAATTTTGTGAGAGTCTCTGTGTTCTTCTACTCTGAGGTATACTGTAGTTTCATAATATTCAAATAAAGTTGTTTATTACAATAATAATTCAAACTTATGTGAGTAATATGAAGCTAGTGTAGGTTGGTAGCTACATTTTTTTTCCAAGGGTCGCTGACAAGATTTGTCTGTATTTCCTATGCTTACAATTGGAGGCACAAGCTCTAACACCTGTGAGGCAGTAAATGAAATATTGACTGTGCTTTTGTGTCATTTAATTTGCACTGATCTCAAATATTTCTGAAGTGCTGGACAAGGCATGAGGCACAATCCAATTGTGTCATTGCTTGTAACCTTAGGAACCAAGACAAATCGCAATATAACAAGCACATAAAAGGTTAATGTAGTTTCCAAGAGCTAATGAACAGATGCATATCGTGCCACAGGAATTAGTGTCTATCAATTCTGTGTTTAGGTTTTTGTGTGGGGGCAGGTTGCTGTTGACTTAGTTGGAACATATATTG
>NW_017729032.1:234935081-234939353 GCF_001723915.1 Gavialis gangeticus
AGGTTTTTGTGTGGGGGCAGGTTGCTGTTGACTTAGTTGGAACATATATTGTTTTCACTTTTACATAATTTATGAGATTGTTATTATATTTTCATTCTGGTAGTATGGTATGAACTTGGTTACCAAAATACTTATCAAGTTATAAAATTTTTTTTAAAATTAGCTTACCAATTGTTGTGGTGGCCAGGTGTTCCCTTGGACAGCCAAGGTTTGGGTTCAGACTTACACTTGGGGATTTCACTTTTTGGATTATGAAATCAAAGTAAAGAGTATATATTTAGCATACAGTCCAGCTCCTTCTGAAGTCAATGGGCATTTTGCCATTGACTTCAATGGGATAGTAGAATCAGGCCTGTACAAAGTATTGGAATCAGGGAAGCGTGAGCAAGATGGGAATCATTCATCCATGTACCCAAATCTGCTTGAGGGAAGGTATTGCATTTTGCATGAATTTTCAGAGTATTTGCCCATGTTTCTCTTTGTGAGGTGCAGAAGAGAATTAAAAAGTGAGGGAGGCTGTGGAGGACAGTCTTTATTCTCTCATCACTTCAAGATCCAGAGCCATCCTACTGGAACAGCCAATTCTTAAATATTTCCTTCTTTTGTATCAATGTTAGGTCAGGCAGAAATGGCAAGTTCGGCCATGTACTTGTTGTACCATGGGTAGAATTAAAATTTGAAAGAATAATAGACACAGAACATGATGTATGTGGGGTTTTTTTGTTGTTTTCCCCATTTTGCCTGTTTCATAGAAATTTTTAATTCATATCACTTCATAGAAATTAAATCAAACTTGTTATAGCATCACATCACATGGAGAAATGACACTCAAGTAGTCATTAAGAGGGGAAAAAAGGAATACATTTTAACATAATTTTCTCAAAATTACAAATTATAATTGTATTTGAAGATATATAGTCTAGGGCGGTGGTCTCCAACCTTTTTAAGTAGGAGATCACCTTTGGCATTTAAAAGCAACCCAAGATCTACCATGCGCTGTTGTCATCCCTCCCCCACTGCCCTGTAGGTAAGTCTATGGGGTGGGAAGGGGAGGGACACATTTAGGCAGAGGGAGAAAAAATGATTTGGGGGCATGCCTTCCCAGCAGGTAAATCCCATCTGGCCAGGGCCCCACTCAACTTATCCTTGCTTACCATGGGGGGGGTCTTGATCTAGCCCCTGCCCCTTCCTTCCCCCAAGGACTGACCTGCTGGGGTGGGGCGCATGTGTGCATGCACGCAGCACTCAGCCCTCCAGCCCAGCCTCGGATTGACTCCAAAAGGCTCCAAGATTTACCAGTAGATCGAGATCCACTAGTTGGTGACCACTGGTTTAGGGCTACCTTTTGATCTAGGGTTTCAAATGATAAATATAAATCACAAAAATCAATGTATATAATCCCTCCTGCACAAAAATGAGCAAAATGAATTAGAAGCTTAGACTTTAGAAAAGGTATAACCATTTTGTGTCTGAAATTATAAAGAATGCAGAGTCAGAAAATAGGAGATTGGTTCACAGCCTGCTATACAGACATCCTCTTTGACCTTGGGGAACTCACTTCAGCACTCTTTCCATCTCTGAATGGATGCTTGTATATACTCTTTAAAGAGACCTTGTGAGGAGGGTTGCCATTCATTTGTATTGAAGAGGTATTAATAGACCCTGAGTCTGACTTAGGACCCCAGGATACTACGTGGTGAAATAGGAGACAGAGTGCCATCCATTTTAACTAATTAATGCTTGTAATTGACTTGGAGATCCTCAGATAGATGCTTCAAGAGAAATATAAAATAATTTCTGTATGTTATCACATGAACAAGTTATTACCATGAAACCTTCAATGTAGGTATCATCTGATCCCAGAAGTCTTTCCTGGTGGGGCTGGACCTGATGATCTCTAAGGACCCTTCCAGTCCTTAACTATGAAATTATGAATATAGACCTCTGGCATAAGAAATAAAGTGATAAGTTCTTTCTTTTTACTGATAAAAATATCCATGATGTTACCTGGTATATAATTTTCGTTATTACTTTTATCATTTAATTTCTCTGTGGTTCAGATTTTAACTGTGGAGTATAGTCTGCATTTCTATGCATGTATTTTAAATTTATACAACAATTAAAATAGGGGCTACTATTCAAGGCTGCAGTCCTTTTTGTCATAAATTTTAGAAGGAAATAAAACTAAGTAGCTAGCAGAGCATACAATTCTCCTTCCTTCTCCCATTCAAAGGCAATTCCCTTTTCTTTTTACCTGACCAATAAGACAAGCCCAAGAGCACAGGAGAAGGGTCATAACGAGTCTGAGATCCACATCTCTTATGCTTCAGAAAGAAGCAAGTTACTTTTATTCTTTTTTTCTGACACCTAACACTCCACTCTCCAGACCTCTTCTGGCTGCCATGTGAGCCCCATCTGCAAACTGCAGGGAGCATAATCCATTCTTTCCATTTTAGTCAGAGTCTCTATTATTCTTTTGCTGAATCAAATAAGGGTTGCACAACAAGTAAATTCATATTGTTTTTTTCTTTATTGCTTTATTGAATTGTGACTCCACTTGATGCTTCATATTGGGAATTAGTTTTTTTCTTCACTTGGAACAGTGACAATTTAAAGTGTTTGGTGGATGGATGTTATGTGCATTGAGTATTGTACAGTTGGCATGCCTTTACTTGGGAAAACAGCCTCCCAGAACACAAGCTTTATTTGCTGCAGTACAGTCTCCTACATTTCCTCTGTCTCTTCAGTGAGTAGTTATGACAAAGAGGAGTGCCACAGAGCAAGGTCCTCAGTTCTGGTATAAGAGGGATTAGTTCTCTTGACTTTATTGGAACTATACTGATTTATGCCTACCGAAGAATTGGCACCTCACTGAAACTTGTTAAAGGGATGAGCTCTCATATAACCTTCTTGTAGTCTGAGCTAGTACTTACTCAAATTTTCAATTCTATTTTTTATTGCCGTTTGCATCTTTAGTGGGAGGGCAAGAAAAGACCGGTGAAACTGGAAATTCCATTATCCTACTATTCCTTCAGAGATGTAAGTCACATCCAAGAATATAACCATTACCTTCTAAGGTGTCACCTTTCTTCTAATAGAGAAAGGCAAATCTGTGCCCTCTTTAAAATTTTTTTTATCTCTGAGCTTATTGCTGAAAGAAACTTTGTTTATACATTCACTTATTCTCAAAGACTTAAATACCCAAGGAAAGACTCCTTTCAGTATTTTTTTTTTTTTTTTTTTTGGATTCCAATATTTGATTGGCTGTAACGGCAACTAAAATTAATTTTAATCATTTAAATTGCGGAGAGACTTTTGTCTAATTTCAGGGTGCGCTACATAAACTGAAGACAAATTAGAAAAGGGGCCTGTATCTGCGAACAATTGTACTGTTTTATAGGGGAAGGAAATTTTTACAGTTCCACTGCAACTGTTTTGTCTTTTTGTTCCTGTCCCACAATAAATAGAAGCTAAAGTAGGTCCAGCTTACCCCTTAAGGCAGTCTCCTCCCTTTAAACTGGTAAAATTATTCATATGTCCATGCTCTAGCTTCACCCTAAGAGAACAAGTTTTCTCAGAATAATACTGTTTTCCTGATGTAAAAGTAGATTTACCCACCTAACACAATTACACACTTACATTGATATATTCAAGGTAAATCCAGAAATTTGCCTCCTGTTTCAGTTGGGGTATTTTTATTTTGGGGTAATTATTTCAGACCAATGCTCATATGCAAGAGTCCCTGCTCTGTATAGTTCTGAGGTCTGCCAATTATCTTTCCAAACCTTTTAACCACCGGTGCTATCGACCTGGGTGGCCTCTACTTCTTCACAGTCTTAAAAAGTAGATATTACTTCCTTTTTGTAATTGCTGGTAGGAAAGGAAGGTCTAACCAGTGGCAAGCATATGTGGACAGTGTGCCTTCCAGCCAGGTGAATACCTCAGAGTACAAGAAAAGGAAATAATATCATAGGGCAATGTACTCAGGTGGGGTCGATAGGATGTGCAGGAACAGTAGCCTAGAATAAGTCTAAGAACTAAATATAGAAGGAAGGCGAGGGAGCAAGCCATTGTGGAGTACTTGGTGCACCTACTGCTGTTGCCTCCAAACTCTAAAAAGGTCTAGTGCATCACAGTATGATGCTGTAAACCCATTTTAAGACAAGCAGCCAAGCTGATCATAGTTTCATAGTTTCTAGGGTCGGAAGGGACCTGAGCAGATCATCTAGTCCGACCCCCTGCCATGGCAGGAAAGAGTACTGGGGTCAAACG
>NW_017729032.1:234939751-234943424 GCF_001723915.1 Gavialis gangeticus
TCAAAAGCCTTCCTGAAGTCTAGGAAAACTATATCCACTGCCACCCCTGCATCCAATGATTTAGTGACCTGGTCGTAAAAGGCCACCAGGTTGGTCTGACAGGACCTGCTGCTGATGAACCCGTGCTGGTTGCCCCTGAGCATGCAGTTCCCTGCTGGCCCCTCCTGGATATGTGCCAGAATAATTTTCAAAACTAAAGAAACCATTTCACAGCACTAAAGACCTTACAAACTGCAGTACTGCTACCCTTTCCCAAGCAAGCTAATCCTACCTTTTGTAGGATCACTCAGGCAGTCCTGTGGTCTTCCATCATCAGGACCTCCAGTGTACATCCAGGTTTAGAAAATGATGAGACTGCTGATGGGTGCAGCTTCATGAATATGAGAGACTGAATTTAAATAGGAGCTGGAACTGCCAGAGATGAATGACCATAAATATTGCTTCATTCAGAACCAAATGTAAAATTAATTTATTTGACTTCCCTCTCCCTGAAAGCATTCCTCACACACTGAAAAAAAGAATAAACATAAAAGGGGGGAAAGACTGGAAATCAGTCAAGTTATTTCTCCTATAAACTAGGAAAGAAAAAGAGAATGAGATTCATTTCTACTATCATTGTAAGTCCAATTTCAGATGATAACCCCTTGTGGTTAAAAAAAAAACAAAACAAAAAAAACGTGTAGCCATCTAGTTTTGTTTTTCTGCTGACACATTATAGCATAAGGGCGACATTCAGAAAATCATTGCAAAATCTAAGTAATTTGGCTTTTTGCAGATCTTCTTGGCAGCGACTGTGTAGTAAAAGAAAAAAATTTCTGATCCAGTGCAGGGACTAGCCATGGGCCTATACCATAACTCCTTTGTAATGCCTGTTCCAGAATAACCACTGGTAGAGATCACGGGCCCTTCATATACGCTCAGTTTCACCTGTTGAAATCAGTTGGGATTCTTTTCATTGACTTCATTGAACTTTGGATCACTGGCCACTAAACTTTCTTAAAATGCAGATTCAATGGACTTTGTCCTAGTCCTTCACTAAGATTCCATTATCAGTGCACTGGAAGAAAATAATGCATCTTACAGTGTATAGGTCAACACATTCTATAAGATGACTCCATATTTCTGTTTTAAAAGTTAGAATTTTTGTATGTCCAGTGTATGTTTAGTGGCAGTTAAACACTACCGACCCCACCTTGGTGTGCAAGGTGCTGGAAACCCGAGCAGGCTCATGGGAGAGTTGGTTTGCTGAAGGGATCCCTGGAAGTTGGATTGGGCCCCTGGGAGCTCAGGCAGCACATGGCCCACTGGCAGCCTGCCTGGATGGCCCCAGTGGATGCTGCCATTGTGGAGGAAAGGACCAGGCCCCCCTGCAGGTCAGGGGCTGCCTGGCCCAGTTGCAGCTAGCTACCCAGCTATGGGACTAGTGGGGAGTCTCCACCAAAAGCAGGATTGGGCCCCTCACCCCTTGTGTCTTCAGCAGGTGCCTGTACCTGGCAGGATGCCTGGCATTGCCCAGGAAGAGGCTATCTTGCTCCAGGAGCAGCATGGGGTGTAGGGTAGGGGCAGGGAAGGAGTCTGGGCCCACCCGACACCCCTAGCCTCCTCCCCTGCCCCTGCCCAACACTTTGCACTAGCCCTGGGGCAAGCCAGTCCTTCCTGGGCAGTACCAGGCGTCCTGCTGGCTGCAGGCACCTACTGAAGATACAAATGGAAAGCAAATGGATCCTGCTTCTGGTAGAGCCTCCCCACCTGCCCTGAGGCCAAGGAGCAAGTTACCAATGTCTAGGCCACCCCTGAGCTATAGTGGGGGATCCCAGTCCTTCCTTCCACAGCGGCAGCGTGCCTCAGAGCCAGCCAGTCAGGCTGCCAGTGGGCCGTGTGCTGCCCAAGCTCCCAGGGGCCCAATTCAACTTCTGATCCCACCCGCACACTGTCTCTCCCATGAGCCCGCTTGGACTTCCAGCGCCTCAAACACCGACATGGGGGATGGTATGTAAGTTGAGGTTGAATTTTAAGTGTTCAACATTTGCCTTCAAAACTTGACTTATACACTATGAAATACAGTAGTTACTTTAGTAACTTCAGTGTAGTGCAGAGGTACCCAAGCTATCTTTAAAAATGGTAGCCCAGATGCTGGTTACCAGTGTAGCCAGGGTATTTTGGGGTTTGATTGAGACTAACTTCCCCTTGTTCTTGTGTGTATGCACATGTGTAAAATGGTGATCTTTATATTGCGTTTTTTTTACCTCTAACAGTTACATGAATCATTTGCCATTAATTGCCTGTGAACTTGCAGACAATTCTGCGCACTGGGTAATTCTCCACCAGTCTTTTGGATAATTCATAATTTATAATATGCAATACTGTTCTAAGTTAAATTTAACAGTATTTCAGAAGATCAGTTTAAAATATGCTAATTTGCAATCTTGGATTTTTCTGAGGGTATGCAGAATCCTGGATGTTGAATGATCCGTTAGTCACTTAAATCTCTCAAACCAGTAAGCTTCACATAATCTTGGAAACAATAGCAGTGCATTGAATTGCCGACTTCACAGGTCAGCATCCTATTTAAGTATTGAGGATAAATTATTTTTAATTTCTTCTGCAAATGTGGTTGCTTTATGTATAATCCACAATCAGTAAAATGCACACACATGTTCATTAGCAACACCAGATTATGACTGATATAAAAAAACCCACTAGATTTTGTACTTAATTTCTAGCATAGGACGTTTGCTTCTGTTGATCATCCCATTGTCACAATATCTATTAGATTGCCTAGTGCTCACCTTGTGATGCTCTATTAGTCAAAATATCTCTTTGCCCATATATTCAAATGAACTGTAGAGATTATTAACTTGCCCTTGGCAAAAAGATTTAGTTTTTTAGGGCAAATGCTTTTATAAATTCTCTGTGACAGTTTTATTACATATTGTAAATAGAATACCCTGCCAGATTTTTATGACAGCCATCACTAAGTCATTCAGACCTTATTACTTTTCAACCCTTCATGTACTTTGAATATTCTTTTAAAAAACTCTTTTAACATTCCTTTGTTGGACATTGGATTTTCCACATTTATGTGGTTAGCTGCCTTTATAAACACAACTGTTCAAAAAATTTTGTATTAAGATAAATATTATATCTTAGAGAAAACTACTACAGGCAAGCACTAATTTGCATGTTCTGAATTTATAGCTATAAACTCATTTAAGCTCGTTTAGTTACTTGGTAGCACTTAAATAATGTTTTTGTGCTCAGCTTCCTACCTATATTTGACTGTACTAACTACCACTAAATAGGTCTTCTTGAAAAGTACTTTTGTTATTGCTTTAAGTTTTACAGTTTATATTTCAAAATCATGTACCTATTATATTGAATTAATCTGGCCTTTTTCATGTTAAGAGATATTCAAGCATCTTGCCCCTTTTTCGAGATGGCAAAACCTCAAGTGAAAAATCCCATGTTTTCTATTAACTTATATCTTTGTTCTCAGGTCAGTCTCAAAATTGGTTTGAATTATTTGTATTATTGTTTTTTGTATTGTATTAACATCTAAAAGTTGGAACGTCCATGTTGTGCAAGGCACTGTTTTTATGTGTAATTAATTAATAACTCTAATTAAAAAAATACCCAATTTTCAGTTTAAAAAAAAAAAAAAAAAAAAAAAAAA
>NW_017729032.1:234943511-234954196 GCF_001723915.1 Gavialis gangeticus
CCCAATTTTTAGTTTAAAAAAAAAAAAAAAAAAAAAAAGTAACCCCATATTCACATTTTTCCATGATTGAAATGAAATGCCACTGTGTGTGTGTGTGTGTGTGTGGTGTTTCATTTAAATTACAGAAAAATGTGGATTTGGGGTTACTATTTTAACTGAAAAATGGGGATTTTTTAAATCAGAGAAAATCAGGATGCCTGGTAATAAGAAAGATGGTTCCTATCTCAGTCCCAGTAAGTGTTGACGGTCAACAGGTGGAGAGGACAAAATAGTGTTTAGTTTGGAACTGTGACAATTTTCACAGGAACAGCAATACAGAATTCAAATACTTTGGATATAGGATCTTAAAACAACTTTGGTATTTTTGAAAGTTTACCTGAAAAAGTCATTTTCAGGGTAATAAGCAGCAATCATAAACCTGATGGCTTGTGAAATATTTTATTTAAATCACATATGAAACAAATGGAGCCAGTTTGTACTTGTTGATAGTCTGGACCAGAAAGTAGAACTGACTGAATAGGTTAGAGGCTTTCAGTCCTTGGAAGTAGAATTTGAATTTTGAAAATACTCTTGAGCTATTAGTCTTTAAGTTGGTGATAGAGAAAAGGAAAGCCATTTGATTTGTTTACTATCAATGTCTCCTAGATGATAAAATAATTACATTGGGATAAAGCAGTGATGGAATTTTCTAATTTTTCGGGGGTTGACGCTTGCCAATTTCTATTTTTTTTTAGCACAATATTTTTTAACATAACTTCCTACAGCAGTGGCTTTGCTGTAGTTAAAGGGGTAATGACAACTTACATGTGGGCACATATGAGCTAACTTTATATACCCTGGGCATGTCTACATGTGCAATTATTGCACTTGAATAAACTGCAAAACTTATTGTTCTGGAGTTAATTGCTCCTGGGTGTGCTGTTTGAACATATGCCTGGGTGCAATTAACTCTGGAGCAATAAGCTCTGCAGTTTTTTTAGGTGCAGCTTGTGGAGCCTGGGTGGAGCTGCCCTGGCTGGCATGGAGTCACCAGGGTCAGTCTGCCAGCCTGGGCTGCTCCCTTTGGCTCAATGAGCTGCAGAGGGGCAGGAAGGGGCATGAGGGAGATTCAGCACAGAGCTAGTCAGCAGGCAGCCCCTGCACTAAAGCACCCTCATGCCCCAGCCAATGTGATAGTGCTTGTTTAGTGCTTATATTTACAAGTATTATCCTGCTGCAGGGTAAATTAGCTAATAGGGGTACATGTGTAGACGCTGAGACGTTTATTGCGCAGCTAATTAGTCTACTACGCAGTGAACTTCTCACGTAGACACTCCCACTAAGGTGTAATAGCCCACCAGCTAAAAGACAATTAACCTACAGCCCCTTGTGGGTTTTGCAGTCTGCACTGAACCTGATGTTACGTTAACAGTATCCAAGCTAGCTAAGTTCAGATTAGTTCCAGTATGTTTGTAGAAGCTTCAGATACGTTTTTAACTCCTTTTTACTCCACACTGCATATCAACAGCAGTCCTTCAGTCTTTAGTTAGTCCTCAACCTGATGCGATCTTTAGTCCTAAGCCGATTCAACAGCCAGTAGCAGTAGAGGTGTGTTGTCTTCACTGTGGATCTGTTACAGAAGAAAAGGATAGAGACTGTTTCTCCAGTATGCTATGCTGTAAACAGATCTTGTATCTGTTTCTTCCAAGAGATAGCCTTTTGTCCCTGCACCCTACACATGTTCATACCCATTGTCCTGTTTCAGGTACCTGTGAGGCAGAAGGCAGGGCAGGGCAGGGATGCACCTTATAGCCTGAATTCTGTTTGACTTCAGAATAACCTGGCTAACTACCTCTCTGTGCTCATGGAAATTGCCCGTGAAATATGCCAGATAAAATGTGCTAATAATTCCTCTCCCCCTCCACCCTGTTTATCGCCTACTGGAAATGCAGCTTGGAAGGGCTACATGTGTAAGTAGTTGCACTGCTATTTTCATCCAGATCAAAACCTGGGACGATCAGTGCTCAAATGAGATATCTATTTACAGCCCTTGTATAGAAACTGGAGGGAAAGTCAGCTTAGTCCTTGCATGCCTAGGAATGGAGCATGTCCAGCCTAATCTTCACCTTCAGAGAAAGTGGTGAAAATCTAGCAAGTTTTTGCTGACCAAGTTTCAACTGAGAAGTTTCAGAGGCATGTAACTTGGCTAACTTCAGGGGAATTTACACCAAGAATCATGTCCCTGACCATGTTGTGACCCTCCCAATCATATTTCAAGCTCTCATTCCAACAGAGGCATAATGCATGGTTAGGTGGCCAGGCAGCTGCCACACAGGGCAGCTTCTGAGGACCACCACACAATTGTGACAGTACAACTATGATATCAGCTGTTTTTTTCAAGCTGGCCCCAAGGCAGCTGCCCCAATGCCACACTCTAGTTGTATTATAGTATTCCAGAACATGGAAAAGTACTACAACTTCCAAGTTAAATATCTGTATTTTGTTGGGATTTTTTAAATATGCACTAAACAATGTATGACTTTTGCATTCTGAGAAATGGCTTACTGTTTTAACTAAAGCTAGATAGCTAGCATGGAAACTTTCAAGACAAATGGTTATAGGAACAGCTGATCTTATATTCAACCCAGGAATATTTTTCTACTGGAGATGATTTGGACCTACTCTGCCAACTGCAATAGTAGGTGTGGCTTTAAAACAGATTTTGAAGGGGAAAAAAATTGGACAGAAAGTATTGGCTGTTTTTAAGGAGTAGAGCAATATAAATGGCACATAAGTTCATAGTGCAAAGGGCATGCACCTAAGGACTGATGATAGGAATTTCAGCTGTCAGCTGAGAAGATAATCAATTGGAATGAATTGAGAAGGACAAAGACCTGGGTTTATTAGACAATCACAATTTGTTGATGAGCCGTCAGTGTGATTTGGCTATGAAAAGGCAAATGCACAAGTTAGGCTGAATCAGGAATGTATTTCCAGTAGAGATAGGGAAGTATTCATACTGGTATACAAGGCTGCGTGGACATGTCTGGAATACTGAATAACGTTGTAGCCAACCAGTTGCAGGAAAAAGGAATTCACATACAGGTACAAAGAAGTCTTATATGACCAAGGGAACAGAAAGCCTATCAACAGATTTTTGGCTTGGTTAATAAATAGTGGTATAGAGGGATAGGGCTGATTTGTTTTCCAAAAGTGTATCTGGAGGGTATATACCAAGAAGGAAAAAAATAAACTGTTTAAGATAGCAGTGCATAAACAAATGACTCTAACTGACCATAGATGCATTTAGTCTGGCAACTGGCTTCCAGCCCTCAGAAGGAAGAAAGTCTGAAATAGCCTTCCAATAGAAATGGAGGGCAAAAAGAACGAGTTTGAAGATGGTAGTTGATCAGTTTAAGAAAGGAATGGTGCATCAAAGGAAGCAAGGATTATAAGAGATAGTAGAGGACTGGACTCAAGGTTGTAAGAGGTCTCTTCCAGTTCCAAACTTCTAGACTTATGGCTTTTGGGTAATTGGGTGTCCCAGGTGTGGCAGGTTTTCTGGTTTCTGGCAGGCTTCCAAGTGGATTCCCTCAGACTCAGGGTCGCATCATGGAGAATTAAAAAAAAAAAAAAAGTTTTCCCTTCCAAATCAGGAATAGATCCCATTTTAGAAAATGTACACCAAAGGAAATCATCTTTCTCTGTATACTAACTGAAAATAGGAGTGGATAATGAAAAGTGTTGCACGTCTTTAAATATATCTGTTGCTACCCAAACAGTTGTTGATAATTAGGTCTATTTACAGTAAGTAGCCCATTTATAAAGCTACTAAGAATTATTCTGTTAAATGCTATAATTTTGAAAATTACCAGACCACTTTCAGATCCATTTTGATGGCAGGTGCCTTGTCATTTTAAGGCTATAATAAATTATTGAAGGATGTTTTCATCGCTGTTGTATAGGAATGTGGCATGGTAATTCAAAAGATTTCACAACGAATGTGGTGGAGTGTGCATTCTGGAGAATGGCTATGCTTTTACTACAGCTTTCTTTTGACTTGTTTTTTGTTGACATTTCAGGTATTCATATACTCATTTGGAGCCATGCCAACTTCTTTTTTACTTTCAGCTTAAAATCTTCTAAAATGACCCCTCCCTTCCTTTTCCTAACATATTCTCTTGTTTTAATTATTGATAAAATTATCTTCTAATTTTCTCTTTTCATCCAGGCTCATACACCTGTATATACCCTATATTGTCATGTACCTCCAATAGGTTTATATTCGGTTCCCCATTTTTTTTTTTTCTTAGTGGTAGGTTGACCCTCTTTTCTGTGATACTGGCCAACAGGGTTTTTGTCTCCTAGTAGTCCAGGGCCACATAAATAATTAATAGGTTTATGAAAGCACTAATGGGGACAAGGATTGACTTGACCTCTGTTTCATTAATATATGAAGTCAGTGCTGATTGTGGTGCTGCAGCAAAGGTGTTAAGTGTTGTATTGTAGTACTGTTTTAGCCTCTTTTAGTGATATGAAAAAGATAGAATTCCTCCCAAAATGATAAGATATCTTGAGCATAGAATGAATTTTCCGAGTTTTCTAGAAAATATGTTATTTTGACTTGCTTCCAGTTTTTCTAAAAAAATATAGCTCCCTGTTTCAGACCTTTCTGGTGCTTAAATTGTTTCAATAGGTTTACATACTTTTTTCAGATTTCCCATGTATTGCATTTATTCAAATCCAAGATGACTTTGAATTTAAGGCAACTCCCCCAAAATCGGATTCCATGCATAAAACATTATACTTTTGTTACATTTTTCAATGTATATAATCTAATTATTGGGGAGTCATCTTAAATTCCCCCCCACTCACCCTGCAGCAAGTGTCAGGCGGGACTAGCAGCCTGGCCTTGTCTCCCCCTCCTCACCACTTGTCCCTCCACCAGCCTGCCCTACCACTTGCCCCCCTGCTGCCGTGTGCCACACTGCTCAGTGCCTCCAGGCCGGGTCCCTCACCACTGTGGGTGCCATGCTGGGTCCTATGCTGCTTGGTGTCTCCGTGCCAGGTCCCTCTCCTGTCTATGCTTTTGTTCAGGATCCTTTGCTGCCCTGGGTCTGCCTCTGCTATGGGCCCTGTGCTGCCAGGTGCTTCTGCACTGAGTCACATGCCCCTTGGGTATTTTGCTACCCTGGGTCCTGTGCTGGGTCCTTCAATATCCCAAACCTTGCTAAATGGGTTCCTGATGTCTCTTCTGCATATTTTGCTCGAAACCCAATTCTAAGACGAGGTTTTTTCCCCTCCGTGTTGAATGGCAAAGAAAAACCTCAGCTTGGAATCAAGTAAACACAGTAACTAAAATGAAGTGAAATCTTGTGTCCAGATTTCATCTGTAAGACTGATTTGACATAATTAGCACCTTCATGATTTTCTATGAAAGTTAACTGCCTTCAGCAAAGATGTATCTAGCAACTCAAGGAAAAAAGCAAAACATAAGCAAATGGACAAAATTATCTGGGTAGCAAATATACTAGATTGAAGGTAGAATCAAGGCCCAAGAACAGTACTTTGAAATAATATTATTATAATTCAGTACAGGAGACCCTCACCATTTGCAGGGGATACGTTCTCGTATCCCCTGCAAATGGCGACATCCGTGAATAAGGCATTGCGTTCATGAACGCAGTGCCCCCAGTGGCTGGGGGGGGGGCAGAGCATGGCTCTGGTGGCAGCAGGGGGAGCATGGCAGTGGCAGCAAGTGCGGAGCTCCCAAGGAGCTCCTGTAAGTGCATAACTTGTATTTAAAATGTGGGTTTGGCATTCGTGATTGTCAATTATTTCCAGTATAGCTTGTTTAAAAAGAGTCTTTTGCAAAGATAAATAAGGAGCCTATTACAAGAAGCATAATTCATATAGGTATTCACCAACCTGAATTGGTGACTGGGTGCCTAATTCCCTGAGGTCCTTCAAAATTTTATATTTTATTCCCACCTCCGACAAGTACTTGGGAAAGATTTCAGAGCATCAAATATCAGTTCTAGAGGTTAAAGTGGTTAATCAGCTCTAGACATGAACATAACAAAAATATATAGTTTAACTCTTCTACTAAGAAGATGTTTATTTTGTTTACATTTCTAGTATTGTGCTACCACAGGGTAGACTGTAATAGTATTGTTATGTCATTTAGCATAATGAGACATGGCATGATGCAACCTGATATGGTGCCTGAGAATAATAAGGCACAATACATTATAGCAGACATTTGAAAATTTCAAGCACTGCAGGTAGAAAATTGCCAATTTTAAATCCAGCATATCCACATCTTCATTTTTACTTTCTAATTATGCTATAACCAAACTTAATTCACTATAGCACTTTGAAATAGTTGGCAATTATTCTTTTTAGACCAAAGCATTACCTCAGGCAGTAAGAACTTTGCTTCTTCATACATCAACATGTTATTGTGTTAATGTGGCTATTATTCTCCTATTTTGATTGACACTGCTAATTACAACTGTTGTTGAACTTAATGTGATTTTCTGTCTGACAGTGGCCATTCAAAAAGGGGCAGGTTGATAAATGTGAACAACCCAACTACAAGAGATATTGAGCATTTAAACACCAGCTGCTTTTTCTCAAGCACAAAACCAAAGCATATTTTTTCACAACAAAGTCCTTTCTTATTATAAACTTAAAAGCAATTCCAGGGGGTGTGGTTATCCTGAGATAATCACACTCAGGGGGAATTAGAGACAATCTGTTCAGGAAAATGCATAAATAAACTAAAAAGTTCACAAAGAATAAGTTGGAGGGCACTGGTAAACCTGTATTTCCTTGGGATCTGTTAATTTTAATTATAAATAAAACAGTTGTAAGTTTAATTGCAATTTTTGATGTGAGTGGGAGATAAGTAATATGCAAATGAATCTCTTTAGTGCATTAAATAAAAGTATTAGCTAGTTTATGCACAAGAAAGAACAGTTGATAAGGCAGGAAAACTAATCAGTGATTATTTACATACTGTATAGAATCGTAATGTTGTTGTGAGAAGGAGATAATTATGTAGGCTGAGTGAATGTTGATACACAATTCAACTCTTACTCATTTCACAAAGATAAGATTTTACTTTGATAGTTACTTAAAAGGGTATTTTTCTAAGTTATTTTATTAATTATTTTACAATTGATTTAGTTGTGACATTTGACCTTTTTGAGCATATAATTGGTCTCTAAGGTCATTTTTTCACTTTTCTTGTGGTCATAATTTAAAATCAGAGAGACATTGCCATGCTAGTAAGGCACACACAAGTATCTTCCAAACCTGATTTTGTTGTAGTATTCTAATTACTTTGGAAACATCAGTGAGACCATAGACATCTCTTCATGTACCCTGTTTCTGTAAAGCATTAGAGTAAGATACTGGGCTAGATGATCCCTTGGTCTGACCCAGCGTGACTCATCTGCCTGATATGCTTGTTATAGTAATTTCTGATTAGCAGGAAAGAAGAAGCTGCTGGTTTATTTTAACAGAAAAGGGCTTCTTGAGCGAGCTGCCATACAAAGCTTGTTTCAGGTGGAGAAGTAGGTATATTACAGAGCCCCAGATTTCTCCTAGCGTGGGCTATTAAGCCAATCTTTTGCTTCCCAAAATCAGTCTGCTCTTGTATGCCTACCATTTAAACTCTGTGATTCTGTTTGTAAGCATCTAATGCCAAGTGGCCCAGTCTTGGATGGTTCTTATATATTACAATAATAAAAAATTGCTGCTAGTCTATTGAAGTGGTCGATTTATAATAAGCTAAGGCTTCTTGATCATTACTGGTGGAATCCTACAGTAGAGAAGGGTTTCAAGGCCTCTGGCTCAAGCACCACTTTTGATATAGAAGAGGGGGAAATACTAGAGAAAACAGAAAATAGTTTTGTTTTCGTGAGCCTTTTCCTCGGTACTGGGGTCTGTAAGCCTCTTGCAACAGAAGTAATTAACTGGCTAGCTGTCCCCTCTCCAATCAAGCATTGTAGCCACACATAAGAGAGCCAGCCAATGACTGCAGAGATAGGTAACAATTGAGATGTTTCCAAGTGAAACACACTTAGAAAAACTTCAAGAAGCGCATGCCCTCTTCAAGAAGGAAAAATGTATGTCCCCTTGCCATTCCTGGGTGGAACATTTAAAACTACTGCAGCTTCCTCTGACACCAGCCAGTGAGCAGCAACCTCTACAGCAGCTCTCTCACCCTCCTCCCCTTATAGGAGTGGGACGGTGGGGGGAAGAGACAGCATGGAGACAGAGCTGAGAGGTAAGCAGTGATTAGAAGTGGCAGAGGCTCCCACGTCCACTGGACCCGCTCAGAGGGGAAGGTAGAAGAGATTGGGGCTTAAGGATCCAACTCCACCACCAGCAAGTGCTCTAGAGCAGGGTTTCTCAACCGGTGGGACGCATACCACTGGTGGGACATGAAGGTCCTCTAGGTGGGACTCGGGTCGCAGTGGTGAAACCAGTAGTGCCATGGTGAGACTTCTGGTTTCACTTTTGCATGCTTTGATTGGCTGGTTTGGGACCCCTTCCCCCTGCTTGTTGACTGGCTTCTTGGGGACCACAATTGATTGGTGTGACCAGGATTTTTTGACCTTATATAGGTGGGGCGTAAGGTTCAAAAGGTTGAGAACCGCTGCCCTAGGGGTATGGCAAGAGATGGGAAGGGGTAAGTCCACCTGCACTCTGTGCCAACCAAGTTCCTGCATACTGTCCTCATAAATATGTAACCAAAAGTGAGATGCTCCAAAGTAGCACTTTATTTCAAATATACTATTTTGGAGTGT
Organism: Gavialis gangeticus; assembly: GCF_001723915.1. Taxonomy (NCBI): domain Eukaryota; kingdom Metazoa; phylum Chordata; order Crocodylia; family Gavialidae; genus Gavialis; species Gavialis gangeticus. Next base: position 234,952,310 of record NW_017729032.1, read on the forward strand.
TTCTGCCATGTTCAGAACGTTTCAAAGAGCAAGCATGTCTGTACATGCCATTTCAAAGGCCTTTAAGCTATTTTGTTTGTTACAGCTGCCTGTACCCAGAGTCTTTTCTGCTTCCTGCACCTGCCCCAGGGAATGGAGTAGCATGTCACAGACCTCAGTGCTGGGAGAGTCCATACAAGAATATATGAATCGCTATTTATGTCAGACTGTAGGTCCATCTTGCCCAGTACCCTGTGTTACAGAGTGGCAGAGTAGACACTGAAAAGGAAAGGGGCCTGTGGCAGGGCACTGTTTGTGCCTGCCACTTTAAGGGCCTAGAGCTGGCAGCTGCCAGGTGCCTGATGAGGGCAGCCGTTTTGAATCTAGGGCTGCCCATATAAACAAGGCAGTTCTGCTGCTGGGGGCCAGGCAACAACATTGCCTGGCCGGAGGGTTGCTGGTATCAGCTGGAGGTAAGGGAGGAGCTGTAGGGGATGCTAAGGAGGCCCCTGGTCCTGGGCATGACCTAAAGCTGCACCCTGCCGGGAGTGGATGGCCTGGTGGGGCTCTCAGTGGTGCCGGAGCCCCCAGGAAATGCCAGGCCAGTTATCACCCTGGTGAAAGGCGGTTAGGGGTGCCTTAACCCCAGGACCAGGAGCCTCCTTACCATCCCCTACAGCTCCTCCCTTACCTCTAGCTGATACCAGCAGCCCTCTGGCCAGGCAATGTTGTTGCCTTGCCCCCAGCAGCAGAACTGCCCTGTTTATATGGGCAGCCCTAGATTCAAAATGGCTGCCCTCATCAGGCACCTGGCAGCTGCAGGCCCTTAAAGTGGCAGGCACAAACAGTGCCCTGCCATAGGGCCACACACCACATGGACTGCACCAGCAGAGACCACAGGTCACAACAGAGAGAGTTACAGGTTCCCCAGGCCACTACTACATGGCCTCACCACCACCACTCAAGCACCCCCAAATGTTATACCATGCATGGTAGTGACCTCCCCCCCACCCCATAACATATACATGCAGGCAACACCCCACAATGGCAACAACCCCAGCTGAGGGGTATGGCTAGGCCCTGGCCTGGCCAGCTGAGGAGGTTGGAGGACAGGGCAGGGCTTTAAACCTCTTCCCTGGCCCATTCTGGATCCCAGCCAAGATCTGCCTGGCAAGGGGAAGGAAACTCTCCCAGGGTTTTCCCTGCTTAAGTGGAGAGCAGGGAAAAGCCTGGGAGGGGTTCCCTCCCCTTGCCAGACAGACCTCAGCTGACTGGGGCCCTGTATTGGCCAGGGAGGGGTTTTAAACCCCACATCATCCTCAGGTGGCCAGGGCAGATCCTGGCCATGCCCCCTGCTTTCTGCTTGCATGAGGAAAAGCTTGGGAGGGGTTGCCTCCCCACCCCCCACCATGAAGACCCCAGCTGGGGTCCAACATAAGCCAGGGAGGAGGTTGTTGCCCCCCTTCTGCCTACATCCTCCTCAGCTGGCCAGGCTGGGTTTGGAGCTGGGTGGGCCAGGATGGGGCCTGGCCATACCCCACTGTTCTCTGCTTGAGCAGGGAAAAGCCTCAGAAGTTTTCCCTTCTCCCCTCACCTCCCCTTTCCCCCCCTCCCTCCCCAAGTAGACCCCAGTCCACCCACCCTACCACCTGAGCCAGGATCAGGGACATGGCTTGCAGAATTGCTCCCAGCTCCAAGCAGGAACAGTGACTTAAGTCCCCACTTTGCGCTTCCCCCTCCTCTGCCCCATATGAGCGGGGCAACAACTAGTTTGGGATCCAATGCAGGGGGTGGTTCTCCCCCTACCCTAGAGTTTAATATTAAGTCTGATAACAAGGGGAGGATATCTTCTCTGCATCAGGGCCAGGCCTGGGCAAGGTGGAGGGGACCCTGTCAGGAGCAGGGAAT
>NW_017729032.1:234959196-234968645 GCF_001723915.1 Gavialis gangeticus
CAGCTGCCAGGTGCCTGATGAGGGCAGCCGTTTTGAATCTAGGGCTGCCCATATAAACAAGGCAGTTCTGCTGCTGGGGGCCAGGCAACAACATTGCCTGGCCGGAGGGTTGCTGGTATCAGCTGGAGGTAAGGGAGGAGCTGTAGGGGATGCTAAGGAGGCCCCTGGTCCTGGGCATGACCTAAAGCTGCACCCTGCCGGGAGTGGATGGCCTGGTGGGGCTCTCAGTGGTGCCGGAGCCCCCAGGAAATGCCAGGCCAGTTATCACCCTGGTGAAAGGCGGTTAGGGGTGCCTTAACCCCAGGACCAGGAGCCTCCTTACCATCCCCTACAGCTCCTCCCTTACCTCTAGCTGATACCAGCAGCCCTCTGGCCAGGCAATGTTGTTGCCTTGCCCCCAGCAGCAGAACTGCCCTGTTTATATGGGCAGCCCTAGATTCAAAATGGCTGCCCTCATCAGGCACCTGGCAGCTGCAGGCCCTTAAAGTGGCAGGCACAAACAGTGCCCTGCCATAGGGCCACACACCACATGGACTGCACCAGCAGAGACCACAGGTCACAACAGAGAGAGTTACAGGTTCCCCAGGCCACTACTACATGGCCTCACCACCACCACTCAAGCACCCCCAAATGTTATACCATGCATGGTAGTGACCTCCCCCCCACCCCATAACATATACATGCAGGCAACACCCCACAATGGCAACAACCCCAGCTGAGGGGTATGGCTAGGCCCTGGCCTGGCCAGCTGAGGAGGTTGGAGGACAGGGCAGGGCTTTAAACCTCTTCCCTGGCCCATTCTGGATCCCAGCCAAGATCTGCCTGGCAAGGGGAAGGAAACTCTCCCAGGGTTTTCCCTGCTTAAGTGGAGAGCAGGGAAAAGCCTGGGAGGGGTTCCCTCCCCTTGCCAGACAGACCTCAGCTGACTGGGGCCCTGTATTGGCCAGGGAGGGGTTTTAAACCCCACATCATCCTCAGGTGGCCAGGGCAGATCCTGGCCATGCCCCCTGCTTTCTGCTTGCATGAGGAAAAGCTTGGGAGGGGTTGCCTCCCCACCCCCCACCATGAAGACCCCAGCTGGGGTCCAACATAAGCCAGGGAGGAGGTTGTTGCCCCCCTTCTGCCTACATCCTCCTCAGCTGGCCAGGCTGGGTTTGGAGCTGGGTGGGCCAGGATGGGGCCTGGCCATACCCCACTGTTCTCTGCTTGAGCAGGGAAAAGCCTCAGAAGTTTTCCCTTCTCCCCTCACCTCCCCTTTCCCCCCCTCCCTCCCCAAGTAGACCCCAGTCCACCCACCCTACCACCTGAGCCAGGATCAGGGACATGGCTTGCAGAATTGCTCCCAGCTCCAAGCAGGAACAGTGACTTAAGTCCCCACTTTGCGCTTCCCCCTCCTCTGCCCCATATGAGCGGGGCAACAACTAGTTTGGGATCCAATGCAGGGGGTGGTTCTCCCCCTACCCTAGAGTTTAATATTAAGTCTGATAACAAGGGGAGGATATCTTCTCTGCATCAGGGCCAGGCCTGGGCAAGGTGGAGGGGACCCTGTCAGGAGCAGGGAATGACCTCTGAGGCTGGGGGACCCAGCCATTACCAGGCTAGAGGGACTGTTTTCCCCCTAAGGGTCGGGGGCCACAAGGGTTTGAGGTGTATGGGCTGGATAGTCAATCAAAGATAAGCCCTGCTTGGTTGTATTCAGGTGCCTTTGTCAGTGGCTGGCAGGCTAGGAGGTGTGCTCCATGGTGCCCCCCAGCTACTGGTATGGGCCACTGCATGGGTCTGGCTGCCATTCCAGTTTCAAAAGTGAATGTCTGTTTACTTGCTACTTGGTTCAATCTATACAATTTAGTCTAACCTGCAAAGATTGAGTCAATTTCAGCCTGGGGCTTTTTGACTGTCTGTATGTAGCTCATGTGTGATAGGCCGTGTGTGCAGGCAACCCCCCCCCCACTGCTATACTGTGTATGTGGGCATATGTGACACATGGGTGGGGCACCAGGGGTATGTGCACCCCTTGACAGGGCCATCCCTGCTGCCACCAGCATCTGTGGGTCCTCGATGTGCCCCCCCCCGACAGAGCCATTCCTACTGCCAACATCGCACCAGTGCACATGAGTAGTCCCCCCACCCCCTGACTACTACATCATGAATGTGGATATAGCCTCTTAATCAAAACTTCCTAGACCTTAAATGCTGAAGGCTGCAAGTGGAAGAGGAATAGGGGATAAACTTGGGTAATGTCCTTTTCACTTTCCCTTTCAGTGTCTATTCTGCTACTCTGTGACAGGATACTGGACAAGATGGACCTACAGTCTGACACAGTAAATAGCAATTCTTATGCTCTTGTATGGACACTCCCAGCACTGAGGTCTGTGACATGCTACTCCATTCCCTGGGACAGGGGCAGGTGCAGGAAGCAGAATTCAAGGGGAAGTGAGGAGCAGCTGCACCTGATAATGGCTTGATAAGGGAAGAAGCAGCTGGGTGGGAGACCGGGTGCTTCAGATTAGCCTCACATGGGCTGTGTCCATGTTGGAGAGCCCTGAACGAGATTGATGCTTAGGACTTGTTAGTAAGTTACTGTTTTGACTATACAGCCATATACCTGCACAGTAGCCATGCATGCACCATATAACATACTTTTCTCAGTAAGAATTGAAAACCAAATAGATTTTTAAAAGTGAATCTAGTTAGTGGATCTAGGTATACCCAATATAATCTGTGTAAGAAGAGGTTACTGTTCTCATAAGAGCAGCAATTAATATTTGGGCAAAAATAATTCTGGGATACTTTTCAATGTTCTTTTTATCTGAATTCTTATAATAAATTGGTGGTATTACAATTAACCCAATGTGGCAGGCCACACCATTTTCATTTAAAAGGGGATTTTCAGGTGTTTACTTTTCTTGTCTTATTCATGAGGCTCTTGGATCTTTCTGGGAATTGTGTGTGCCTAGAGGAAAAATTTAGGCCTTTTCAGTATATCTGCTTTTAGCTGTGCTTAATGTTTCTGCTCTGCCTTGGGATCTGCCTAGTGTCTCATGGGATGCCTTGAGCACTTTAAATTATTTAGACTTCAGTTGGAGTTGAGGGTGTTCAGAACCTTACCTGGCTAGATCCTTATATTGACTATTACTGGTTAAAACTTTTTTTTTTTTTAATCACATCCTTTTCTGGGATTCCACTAATGAGTAAGTGCTTGGTTCCAGGGTTCTATCTTGCCCTCAGCACCTTCCTGTGTAGACCCAGTACTGTCATACTTGATTGGTCTCAGCTGCTGCACCCCATGATCATAGCTCAAGTAAGATCAACTGGGAACATATCTGAAGTTGCTGTGGCTCATTGCCCTCAATACAGCCTTGCAAAGGAGGAATATAGTGGGACAGCTATGAACTGAATTCTGTTGCTATTCTTCCTTCCCCTGCTCCCTCCCAACTATCCAAACTCACAAAAATACTTACTTCTATTGTCTTTTAATGCTGAAGATTATGGGTTAGTTTTCAATATGGCTGTTGAGAGCCATGGTTGTATTTCAAATATTAAGGGATTTTTTTAAAGTATATTCCATTTCAAGTATAAGGAAACCAAACCTTGATGCCAATTATTACTATTATAAAGCACATTAAAAGTATATGGTTATTGGTTTATTTTCTTTGGAAAGTAAATTTCCTTAATATAATTTGCTGCATTAGACAGGTATTATCTTGCCATCATTTAGAACAACTAATGTTGGGGAAAATGAAAGGAATTAGAGGAAAGATTTCCAGAAAAAACATTAATTCTGTTCTCCCTCCCCCCTATATCTTCTTCCCCCCACATTCACAAACTGGCTGAGTATTAGACATATATTTATCATGTATCTTATTGCTATAGTTGTCAAACAATGTATTTGATTAATAGAAATTGACCGGTCAGGGAACTGACTGCATATCTCAAATATTGTCTACTTATTCAACTAGAAACTTAATTTGCTAAATAATTAATTCATAAAATTGTTTTGAACCAGCTCTAGAATATAATAAGCAAAATAGACAAATTGTGGTTTGAAATTCTTGTTCCATAAATTACTTATTTAAAATAACAAAAATTATAATTGGAACAAATCAGAATAGCTGGTACATGCTGTGCCTTACCTATGAGACAAGCAACAACTTGTAAGTATTTTTTGGATAAATGACAAGGTTTCTAGTGTATTCCGTATGCTTTCTGCTCATCTTTCTTTCCTAGTACAGAAGTCTCTGATTGAGATGCATATGTATATGATTTCTCCCTAATCAGATGAATTTCTGGAAAATGAGGAGTAGGCTCAAATTGCTGGAAGTGCCACCTGTGACATCTCACTCTCTGCAAGTGATCACATAGGTGTTGATGAAGTGAGAGCCACATGGTGCTTACCAGGAATGTGTTTCAGGGAATGAGAAGTATTTTCCTGTTGCCACACTTTGGGAAAGACTAATGTTTTGCTGTTCCATCCTCTATAAGTACTACTGTCTCCTGTCAAATAAACAGGCCAGCAGGACATTTTGGTAAGCTGTATCAAAAGCTTCAGCGGAGTCGAGTTATATGACTACTGTGATGTGGCTTCTGTCTGAAACAAACAGAGGGGGTATACAGTGGTAAGTATTCAAATCATTTTTTGCCTGGAAGAAACTATGGGTCCAGTAGAAACTTCTACAACTTCAGATGAGGTAGAAGTGGCCCCTGGTAGAGTTTCTACTGGAGAAATGAATACTTGTACAGTTAGCTCTCAAGTAGAAGCCTCCATGCTGGTATCCCAGCATGCATTACTTTGCCCTCTACCTCTGTAACTTGACTGGACTCCCCTGCTCTAACTGAGCACAAAGCAAACCCCTCCTTATCAGCCTCAGGGACAGCAAAGCCTAGCCTTTCTTGATAGCCCTAGGGCTGTGCAGCTGTTAATCTTCCCCAACCCTGAGCAGGTGTGGGGAAGTGACCTGTCAGCACTGGATCCCCAACCCACAAGCACCCCCCTGTATCTGACCCAGCCTCACCTGATTCCCAGAGACCCCAGACCTTAAACTGTTCCTGAAGCTCCTGACCCCCCACACATCAGGGACCCAGACCCTATACCCTGCATTGTTCCTTGAGCCCCTTGTCCCACCCATACCAAACTCTGCAGACTCCATCCCTGCCATTCCCTAAGCCCCCTGACCCGCCCACTCCAGGGACCTGATCTCCACAGATCCTCAAGTCTCTTCCTTGACTCCCCTGACTCATCCCTGCCATGAAATTTGACTCTAGCCCTGCTATTCCCCAGACTTCATCCCTTTCCCACACAGACTTGCACTATACTCGAAAAGCTTATTCCATGGTGAGGGGCAGAGGAGAGGAAGGGAGTAGGTCTTGCAGATCCAGGTACTGTGGGGGCTGAACCTAAGTAGTTTGGGTTCAGGAGGGGGCAGGGTATGGTTGACCTGCATCCAGTCATGGAGAATTTAGATTCCAGCCACTCATACTCAGACTTGGCAGCACCCAATCTTGACCTGGCAGCACTCAAGCCAGCAGCACCTGACTCCAACCAGACTTATCCAACCTGTATTGAACTGGGTCCATAAGCTGGTGCCAGAAGGGTAGGGACCCATTGTGGACTACTGAAGGGGAAATTACGATGCTTGAAACGACGGCAGACATGCTCTGGCCTCCTGTCTGAAAACATGACAGCTGTGAAGAAGAAAGAAAGGGAAGGATTAAGTATTGTGGGAAGCTTGGTAGTGATTGACTAGGATGGCCAGCCAACCAGTGCTAACCCATGCCTCAGCTGTTTTTAGCCATTTCCAGACAGACAGGGGAACCTGCAAAGTACACTGGGATGCATGCACTGTGGCCTAGTGGCTAGGGGCTGTCAGCAGTGCAGGCTGCCTGCAGAGTATTCAACTGCATCCTATAATTAGGGTGCCATACATCTTGGTTTGGCTGGGACAGTCCCAGATTTCAGAGACCAGTTTCGGCCAGTTGGTGAAAATTAAAACGAGCATCTCAGGTGTGGGGTGCAGAGCGGCATGAGCTGTGAAATAGGGAGTCCTACCTTACAGCAGAATTGCCCTAAAATAGGGCAGAGGGAAGCAGTGTTCTATATGGTCACCTTTAATACTTATACAGTGCTCTACTAGTAAGTTTTTCTACCAGGAGGACAGAACCAATAGAGTTCTTTTATATCTTTTGAACATTTGTATCCACCCTGAATTGTATTTACCGGTTGCCTAACAGTCATTTTCCTCCTCTTTTTTTAAGAGTGTGTGGTGATGGGAGGGGAAGCATTTATTATAGATTATCTCTCTCTCCCCTCTGCCAATCCTGCCTTGATAAAGTTACTAATGTAAGTATCCTTACTGTATGTTACTGTACAATATTGGCCCAGTGCTTAGACTACAAGGATAGCACTAGATATGGAATCAGCAGGTGCCCTGGAAGAACTCACAAACACAGAAACAGCATCCACAATACTGATTTTATGCAATGGCAGTAAATATGGAGTATTTCATCAGTAGACACAGATAATAGTATCATCAGTAAACATAATGGGACAGTATTCTGTGCACTCTTTTACTTTTTTTTGTCTAGAAAAAACATGTATGAAGGTTTACCATAACCAAACCATCAAAAGTCTCAGAGAGAACTTTAGTAATTCTGTTAGTTCTTCTCATATCCACTTCATGGACTGAACCCAAGTCTGACAACTCCTTTCCTGTATTTGAATGCTCTCAGGCAATTAGCCCAGCTTTGCTCTCAAATTGATGAGTGCAATGCTCCTTGAGTTTAATGGGCAATGCATAATTATTTCTGAATTAGGCCTGGACCTGTAATAATGGGGAGCTCAAGTGTTGTACAACAGCTGTTGTATGAATAGAAACAGTATTGCGAAAAGAATATTCAACTATTATAAAAAGTTGATAATACCAAATATTAATTAAGAAATCTCTGTGAAAGTTTACACTTGTCTGTTGTCATGAATGGATATAGCATAGTATTTCCCTACATAGATCCTGCCTCGTGAACTTCAATAAATTAGTCATCTTAACACCTCTTATAAGCCAGGGAGCATTTTTTTTTACTCATTTTATAAATTGAGAAGTACGGTCTAGAGAGATTAAATGACTTGGCTCAAAATTAATAAGATCTTTGGCAGAGCAGGGAAATGAAAACATAGAGCATGAATCTTGGTCTTGTGCCACAATGTCAAGTCTATCCTTCCTTTTACTTGCTGCCTTTTGAATACATCCAGCTGTAGTAATGGATCCAATATGCTATAGCTCCTCTTCTCGACAAGAACTTGACTTAGACTACAGAGTTCTCTCTTCTATCCTGTGTAAAGAGAACGTAGAGCATAAAACATGGAGGGAAAAGGAGATTTTGGTTCATTCAGTACTAAGCAATGGAGATGTTAGAACATGGAAATGATGGTACTTCACTGTAGCTTGCCTTTCTGACTGCATTTTTACTTATTCACATGAAAGAATATTTGCCAAGTATTTTGAAAGATACAAAAGGGTTCTGTTTTCTATGTTTTTATCAAGGTACACCACATGGATAAATTATAAACTCAGCATTGAGAGAGAGACATCTTGTGGTAATCCAAACAAACTCTTTAAATTCCCATTTCGACTTTCATTTCAACTTTCAATTTCAACGTTTTCAACATTTCAGCTTTCTGCATTGAGTTTTTCATGCAAATCTCCTTTTGAAAAAACAAACGAGAACACCTCAAACATTTGTATAAAACTTATTTGGAAACTAAAGACTAGAACACCATGTTGTTATACCTGCAGACAGACAAATGTATTTGAATGTAAATAAAGTGGCTGTGTGAACTGTAGCTTATTTGAACATGCTTTTTTGATATATAAATGGGTCAAAGTACTGTAAATAGCTGGATCTCCATCCATTTTAATAGAGCAGTCCCCAATTCATACAAGCAGTGCTGTTTTTCTCTAATCTATAGTCCATCTTTGTGAACATTCTGCAATAGCTGCATAATTACAGTTAAACAGAGATGTCTGAAAAGTACAGGGACCAGAATTTTATATTTGATGTTCATTTTGCTGCTATTTTATGCAAAGGTCCAATAATGCATTATCATGGATGTAATACTGGAACCTGCTGAAATGACTCAATGTGGGGTGATGGTGGTACTCATCAAGGTATGGCCATGAATGTTTATAAGGAAGCTCAACAGAGAGAGCTGTCTCATCCTTGGGGTTCAGTCTAATCCCCAGACAGCAGGATATGGTGATCTCCCTCCCATTTTCATTTGTTAACTGCCCAACATCTCCCAAACACTTGCCCGTGAGCAAGGAGAGTCATCACAACAGACAAAGAAATACTGTCCACCTTGTATGATTATATGCATGTTGCAATGCTTAGTAGCCACGGATATAGAATAATAGAGGGGTAAATTAAATCTAAACAGTCACAAGAACTGATGCTCTTCTCAAGTATGAAGTTAGCTACTATAAGTAGCGTGACTCAGCAAAGTTAAAATGGGAGATATGCTCATCAAAAATATATAACTTAAGTAAACTACCAAATGGAATACCAAAGGATGCACCAAAACTTCATCACTCAGGGTTTTAAAACCAAAAATGGACGTCTATCTTAGTTACACTGATTTGTTATTGCACAAGACTGTATTACATGGCTGAAATGATATTCTTTCACTGTGAAATCTCTACAGATGGTGGAATGCAGGATATCAGGCTAAACTGTCAAGGAGGCCCCTTTCAGCATTAAATCTTACAATCTTTAATGGGACACCACACAGTGATAAACTGTATACCTGGTCATATAAATCTGCAAAATCCGTGCCATGGTCTGAATATTAAAAACTTGTGGATTACAGGTAGTATAGAATCAATATGCAGAAGACATATATGTCCCATTTCTTAAACCCCAGTCTCTGCACTCTTTGTCATTAGTTTTCTTGAATTAGGGTCTTCTACAGTTCTACAGCAAAAAATAAATAAATAAGTACATTATAGTTTCTCAGGCTTTGTGTTGAACAAAACTCTTAAAATCTGGCACACCTCTTAAAATTGGATTAGCTCTTGCACCAGATATAGTAAAGCCACGTAGGCAAAAACACTAAAAATAGTTCTTTAAATAATTGATGCTTTTATTTGTATTATCCATATCTTGCTCATTGGTTTGCCTGACCAAGAGCACCATAAAGCTATGAACAATGTTCCTTTTAGTTAAAGATTTATTTATAAAGATATACTTTTAAATTTTTGGCAAATCACTCAGTCTCCTCTGTCTCTGTTCCTCATCTATAAAGTAGGAAAATATTTTCTAACTTCAGAAAGATGTAGGAATCAATCTTTTAATGGTTATGAGGTGCTTGGATACTCTTACACTTAAGGATATATAAGTACCTAAATAGATACTAATGCATGCATTATTGACTCCAAGATGAACATGAGCTGCCAATGCCA
>NW_017729032.1:234969162-234970631 GCF_001723915.1 Gavialis gangeticus
AGGGGGTCAGGCTAGATGATCTGTTCAGGTCCCTCTTGATCCTAGCTACTCTGAAACTATCTGGAGTAACACTAATATAAATTAGGAGCCCAATTTTGCATATACCTATTAAAGCGTTTGAACTCATCTTAAAAAAGAATCTAAAAAGAATCATCATCTTTCATATTTTTGTTTTGTCTAAAATTTATAAGTTCTATTTTCCTCTTGCCATCCATGTCATTTTATTTACTGATAAATCATTTAAATTCTCAAATGAGACATGTAGATTTCATCAGTGCAGCATAAGTATTTATAAATTGTTGTCCTAGATATCTATGCAATCTGTTATGAAATAAATGATGATTTTTTTCCATGGAAATCAAGAGCTTCAATCAGAAAATCCAATCAGCAATGCCCATGGGTATTTCTAAATTCCAATTCTAGTTAGCATAAATATTGATCAAGAATTTTAATATCATGTGTGTCTTTTTTTTAAAGAGATGAGAAGGCAACGCTTTCCCTGAACGTCATTGATCAAATTGTTTCTCCTTACATTTTACTACACCAAAAAATGCATGTTGCAAAATAGCATGTTTTGAGGATAACACTATTTAATCTTCTTTGCGATAAAATGTCTTCAATTTTCTTTAAAAGGATATTCTTTCAGTTATCTTCTCCCCCTTTCTGTGTTCATTTCCCAAATAAATTAGCTGAAACAGATTTTACTGGTACAATTGTTGGCAGAGATGCAACATTTGCATGGATATTCGTGGATGCATTGTACTTGCAGACATTATACTCAGATCAACCTAAGTAGGGTTAGGTTGATGTAAGCTCCAAATGGCAAATGTGTTCTGGGAGTTTAGATCAGGCAAAAAATGGCTTGCTCAGACTAACTTAGTTCATTTGAGGGAGTACTCTATATCGATCAGGATAACCTGTACCCAATGTAACTGAACAAGTGTATACATTCTGACGAAGTGTAGCCATCCAGGGGCATTAGGGGGAGGTTAAACCAGTTCAAGATGGCCACCCAGTATCAGGTAAATTGAGATGAGGGGACTAGTGGAGGGATTGAGGGGCAGGCTGGGTGGGTGGGGGTCTGCCAGGAGTTGGGAGAGCAGGTGCAATATGTGGGTAGGCTGTGGGAGGGCAGGTATGACCCATGAGGGAATTTTTTGTCCTTTCAATGATGGAAAAGAAACCATATTAAATGATTCATCTATCCATTCACTTGAATCACCTAGCTCAAATTGAACTATTTAGGAAGATTCCATGAATTAAAAAAATTAAAATACATTCATCATGTAAATACAGTGAATGAACAAAGTCATGGAGTTGCTATCTACTTATGAATATTACACGAAAAGAAAAAAACCCAGGAATTTTCTAAAAAGAATTATTTATTGCAAATTATTTTGGAATGTTGATTAGTCGTATCTAATTTGGGATTTCATAGTTTCGTAGTTGGTAGGGTTGGAAGGGACCTG
>NW_017729032.1:234970642-234970979 GCF_001723915.1 Gavialis gangeticus
CCAATTGCAGCCTATTCCTTCCTTCTAGCATGCCCACTTCATCCCACATCTTAGTGTCGTCTGCGAATTTGAACAGGGTGCATTTTACTCCTCTGTCCAAGTTGCTGATGATGTTGAAAAGTGTGGGCCTGAGGACTGAGCCCTGCAGAACCCCACTGCTGACATCCCTCCAGACTGAATAAGACACGTCCACCACCACACTCTGGGTGTGACCCTCTAGCCAGTTAGTGACCCATCTGACTGTGTAGGCATCAACACCACTCTCCTAGTTTAGGGTGAGAGACCATGTCAAAGACCTTCCTAAAGTCCAGAAAGACTATATCCACCGTGACACTTG
>NW_017729032.1:234975979-234999013 GCF_001723915.1 Gavialis gangeticus
GGCCTGAGGACTGAGCCCTGCAGAACCCCACTGCTGACATCCCTCCAGACTGAATAAGACACGTCCACCACCACACTCTGGGTGTGACCCTCTAGCCAGTTAGTGACCCATCTGACTGTGTAGGCATCAACACCACTCTCCTAGTTTAGGGTGAGAGACCATGTCAAAGACCTTCCTAAAGTCCAGAAAGACTATATCCACCGTGACACTTGCATCCAGGGATTTGGTGACCTGGTTGTAGAAGGCCACCAGGTTGGTCTGACAGGACCTGCCTGTAATGAGCCCATGTTGGTTGCCTCTAAGCATAGTCTCCCCTGTCCCCTGCTGGCCCCTCATGGACATGCGCCAAGATAATTTTCTCAAAAAGCTTCCCCAGGACTGAGGTAAGACTAACACGACTATAGTTTCCTGGGTCCTCCTTCCTCCCTTTTTTGAAAATGGGAACCACATTGGTCCTTTTCCAGTTCTCCGACACATCGCCAGAGCACCGTGAGTGCTTGTAAAGCCATGCCAGAAGTCCTGCAATGACCTCTGCTAGTTCCCTCAGCACCCTGAGGTGGAGATTGTCAGGACCTGCTGATTTAAATACGTCCATCCCCTCCAGAAGTTCCCTGACTAGGTCCTTGCTGACCCTAGGCCTGGGTGTGCCTCCCACAGGGTCTACGGGGGTCCCAGTGGCGGGGATGATCAGGTCCCTACTCAGAAAAATGGAGGCAAAGAAATTGTTAAATAGGTTAGCTTTGCTGTCTGGGGTGATGACCAGATTTCCTAGTGTGTCCTGGAGAGGCCCCACTTTACCCGGTACCTTCTTTTCACCCCCTATGTATTTAAAAAAGGACTTCTTGTTGTCCTTGACCCAGGTAGCTAGTCCCAGTTTCATCTCTGCCTTGGCTTTCCTGACCACCCTCCCCCCCCACCGTCCCGAGCAACAGAGGTATAGTCCTCTCTGGTGATGGCCCCTCCCTTCCAATGGGTGTGTGCCTCCTTTTTAGCTTGGAGACATTTCCAGATGCTTTTGGTGGGCCATGGGGGCCTTTGTGCCCTCTTGCCCCCTTTGATCCATGTAGAGATTACCTCCCTTCAGACTTGGAGGATCGTCTCCCTAAGGAATGACCACTCTTATTGGACACCCAACTTTCCCCCTCCAGGATCTCAGTGTCTCCCCCACTAATTTCCACCCTCCTGAAGTCCAGGGCTGCTGCCTTGCTGCAGGCCTTTGTCACCTTGTGCTGGATGGTGAATTCCAGTAGGCGATGATTGCTGTCACCCAGGTGGTTGAGCACCAGGTCATCACCCATGGCCAAGACCAGATCCAACAAAGCATCTCCCCTGGTGGAGCTATGCACCTCCTGGGTTAGATGGAGGTCCTGTATCTCAGCTAGGGTCCTATGTGAGCAGTCAGACCTGTCTGACTGCTCCTCCCAGCTGATGTCTGGAAAGTTTAGGTCATCCTTTGACCTAACTGCCTCCATGAGCTGACTTAAGAATTCCTGGTCTAGCTCTTCTCCTTGGTTGGGTGGTCTGTAGTAGACCCCCACCGTTAAGTCCCTTTCTCCCCAACCTCCTTATATTCTAACCCAGAGCTCTTTGGTCTGCCCTTCCTTAGACTCAATGCTATTCCTTGAGAATGTGTATTGCTTCTTGACATAGAGTGCCACACCCTCACCTTTCCTCCCTGTCCTATCTCTCCTGTACAGCCTATAGCCCTTGATGTTTAGAATATCCAGTTGCGAGTATTATTCTTTGATTAGTGTTCTTTGCACTGTTCATGCTCTCTGCTTTGATGTGTAATGGGAGAAAAATGTTCAGGAGGTGTCCCCAAGCAGAAGTTACGTTGGTTAGAAAGATCCTTAAGGATTTTCTTCTTTATATCAGAATAAGTTATGGCTTTGTACATAATTTTTCTTTCTCTGTTTCTTAAACTCTATTCCTCTACTCTTTGAATTATTTAAAGTTTCAGATATTTAGGAAGAAAAATCTCTACCAGTTACACAAAGAGGTCAGAAGAAGCATATAATTACTGCTGAGTTAATTGCTGGGTGCTACAGTACCTACAGACATCTAATATTCAACTCCAGTGCTATCACAATAGTGGACTATTAATGAAAACCCAGTGACAGATAAAAGATCACTACTTGAACAGATAGACTTTTTAAATACATCACTCTACTTTTAGTATTCCTGTGAACTACCTCTTTCTTTTAGTAAGTATTTATATCCTATGAAAATGACCACTGTTATTCTTAAACATTAAACCTTAAATAACACAATTTTAAAGACATCCTAATGAGATAAACAATTGCACATCCAGAAATAAAAGCAGTGTTTAGACGTTCTGTTGTCTTCTGGTAAAATACAGATTATATTATCTACCGTCTAAAACCAATACTATTGGATAAAAAATATTCCCATAACAAAGGTATATTGTGTAGTTAAATGAGGCTCTTTGGATTACAGATTCAAAGTCTGATTCCCCCCCTTAATCCCTCTAACTAAATAAATCCACATGAATTGTTTTGTGTGAAGTCTTTAGAAAAGGTTAAGTTTTCCTTTTTCATTAGATTTTAGAAGTTCATTGATTAAGAGTTCATTAGATAAATGAATAGTGAGGTGTGATAATTTGCAAATTCAGTAGAGTTTCCTTTTGGAAACATTTCATGATATTTATTGGTACTTCATAATGCACAAATGCCTTTTTGAAACATGAAATTTCATAAAGTGTGCGGTCCTCTACTAGGGGTTGGACTTTTTCATATTTTGGGAGAATTAAGTTGATTCATTTTAAAGTTAATCCATTTCTTGCATCCAGCTTATGTAAATCTGTTGGGTTTGAAACTCCACATATTGAATCAAAAGGAATTCTAAAAGCCTGCAGTAGCAAGCTGTGGACTTCCTGAAGTTCATAGGCCTGATTTTCTTTTTCCCTTTACTTCATGTAATAATATGCATCCAGCAAAGAGGATATAAAATGTTACTAATCTGACTACACTTGGTACTATTGCAAATGACCAAACAAATTGCAAGGCAATGGAGAATCAAGCCTTTTACATGCATGGATTTCAAGCGCTGTTCTCTGGAGGTTGTGTAAATGACTGCTTTCAAAACTTACTGTGGGGGAGTAAGAGAGATTTCTAAGCATTGAAAACATTCCTGTGACAGCTAAATATAGCTGCTGTATGGATTCTGATGGAACTTGCAACTACTATAAGTAGTTTATCAGGGGTGATAACTTCTACCTATAAGTTTATCAAGGGTGACCACCAGTATCTGGTTTGTTCACCAGAGCGCCCCAAGGGATGACGAGGTCGAATGGTTATAAACTACTACAAGACCATTTCAGGCTGGACATAAGGAAGAATTTCTTTACTGTCCGAGCCCCCAAGGTCTGGAACAGCCTGCCATCGGAGGTGGTTCAAGCAGCTACATTGAACACCTTCAAGAGCAAACTGGATGCTTATCTTGCTGGGATCCTATGACCCCAGCTGACTTCCTGCCATTTGGGCAGGGGGCTGGACTCAATGATCTTCTGAGGTCCCTTCCAGCCCTAATGTCTATGAAATTTATGAAATCTATACTAGAGGCATTTTTTGAAGAAGGTAGAAGACCAGTGGAGAGAGTAGCCATTGGTTAGTTCCCCAAATGCATTATATTTGGTGGACCTCCATTTACATTTTAAAGAGAAAAATCCCTTTGAAAAAATCACTTTTCTGTGGATAAGGAACAAATAAGATTGCTAAAAAATCAAGGTTAAGGTTGCATTTAAACATTGGGAACACTTTAGGTCAGATGCGAGCAATTATTTTGGATGGAGGGTTGCTTAACAAGTTTTGGTGAGCTGTTGTGGGCCACATGAGTAGCTAGACAGAGACTTCTGGCTGGGACTGGAGGTGGGAGGATCAGGGTGGGCCGGTCTTGCTGCTGTGAATGGCCTGGCAGGCTTGATCTGGCCTGTGGGCCATATTTTGCCTGCCCCTGCTTTAGGTTTTGATTTGACACAGCCAAGTCCCTGTGCATGTGTTTTATCTACAATACTTTCATGGGATCAGATTCAGGTTTGCTGGGTACTGTGTTCATAGTGCCCAGGTATAGGAAATAGTTCTGTTGAACAGGGCTCTTTTTTAAGGTGTATCTTGATTTACGCACAGCCCCAAACAAAGCGCTAAAAGTTACCTTTTATAGTACTTTACTAATGTGAGACAACACCTTTTAAAATGCTTTTACACATGTGTAGTCAATTTTCAAAGTTTATGATTTATTTTTCACTCAATACCATGAATGTGATTTATTGTCTGTTTCACAGAAGGAATGAAACTGAAATTGCTGAAGGCAGTTGTGGGAGAAACAGAGAGTGAGCGTCTAACAATTTATTTCAGTATGTAGGGAAGCCTTGCAGGTCATACTGGAAAAGTCTAACTTTGCATCTATAAACCCTTGAATGGGAAAAATACCAAACTAACACAAGGAGATGAAGTTTTGTGACTTTAAGTGCCCAGGTTGTGGTGAAAATGGAATAGGTATTTTATGCTGGATAAATCTGGGCCTGGACTAAAACTCACTAAGGTTACCAGGAGTCCTTACATTTACTTTAGTGTGTTTTCATGGCTGCCCTGTATACCTCAGCTGAATTTAAACTTTGTGCAATGTGATTTCATGGAGTCAGATCCAATTTAAATAGGTACATGAAAAATTCTTAGAGGAATACTTTTTTCTGCGAAAGGGTCAGCGTAATTGTCTCTGTGCCATCCCTTTGACCTCTCTGATAGGGCCTGCACTAAGTAAAACTCATCCATGTCTTAACATCCAGTACATGGACTTCAGCTAAGTTACCCCTGATTTACCCAAGCTCAAGTAGTTCCTTAGTCTAGAAGACTGTGGAAAATATTAAAGACCAAATTCAGGTTCCTTTCAGAATTCAGCCTGTCAGCTATCTGTGGCTGACCTTGTCAGGGGGTGGATGTTTAAAATGACTTAGGGATGTAGTAGTAGTTCTCTATGTTCTTGCGGTAGGGATGAAACAACATAGCTAGCGAACCACACTAAGGTTCTTCTCTGGTCTGGTCCCATCTGCATTACAAGTAATAGTTTAAAAAATTTTAAAAAGCAACTGGTAGACATGGCATGGAAAGAGGCCCCTACCAATTACTAGCAGCACATTGGGAAGGACTTTGCTACAGTTTTGAGAATAATATTGACTTGGCCTGGAGGTATTTATGTACTATGTCATTTACCTTCTTAAATTTGGAGTATTTCTAAGTTCAGTGTCCTACCAGAAATATTTTTTTTCTTTTTCTTTCCTTTTTTTGGAAAATTTTAAATGCCATATTAAAAATTGCAAAATAGTAGCTTAAATTGTGAACCAGATGTCTGGGTCACATTAAAAAGATTTTGAAAGAAATGTACTATGTTTATATCTAGCACAATTGAACTTAAATAGTTATTTTAGATAGCTTAAATAAGTATTTGTCTGTACAAATACTGGATTTTTGTTTAGGCCCCTTAATATATTTGTGGGCATAAATTAGCTACACATAATTGTCTGTGTGTAAATAGAAGCACGTTTGTTTGAATGCCTCAGTCTTAGAGAGTGACTTGCTCTGTTTCTTTAAGTGGTGTTTTGCTTCTATACCTGGTTGTCTGTCTTATGAGGCTCCTGTGCCTTATAATACCATGATAAATTATGGCCCTTGCTGATTATCCATGGTCATCTGGCCCCATAGTCATTGTAATGACACCAATGAAAGATCACATTCTTCTTACTATGTCCCTATAATGCAACCTTACTCTGCTCTTGGCAAAAATCTCACTATAAATTGTTATATTTAGTCATGTTTACAATACAACCTCCACTGAGCCACTAGCAGACATAGAGCTAAACTATATTTAATTTCCAACCTCAAGCAGCATTTAAAAAAAGAAAAAGTATTTTGCATTATTGTAACACAAATTGCTTTTTTATTTAGCATCCACTGTTTTTGTGCAGCTTTATACAACCTCCCTTTAAAACTTTTATGTAGCAGAGTAGTAATGTTGCTTGTTTGAAGACATCATTCTTATTTGTTGAATGAAAATGAAAATCAGTTTATTATGATAAGAAAAGCTATCATAAGGCAAGTGGTTATGTTGTTGTAAACTACATGTGCGGTGTGGCTCCACTCCAAAACTCGATTCTCTAATATTTTATTAGCAGTGGCATTTTAAGCTTGTCTCAAAATGATTTCCACAAGAAATCTGCTCAGTCCATAAGTAATGAGAATAGTCTTTCAACTGCAGAACTGGATGTGGTTCAGACTGAGACTGGAATTATAAATAAAAAAAACCAACAAACCTCTCTTTTCTGTGCATCATCACCATTAAGAAAGATTCTGCACAACATATGCTGTCCTCAGTTACAAATGCACCATACCACTGTTTTCCAGTTCTTGCCTTTTACACCCTCTGGACGCAGTTATAATCCAGTATGGTTGCCCTGGGTGAAACTGACTGTAGAGCTGGGAGTGGAATTTAGTTAACAAGGTGGTGAATGATGGCTGAGTAAGAATAAAATACAATCTATTTTCTTGTGATGGTGTTGGCTCTGCAGAAATGATAGGAGTAGCACATTAAAAATATTTGGGCCACAAAAGGTAGTAGACATGATTGAGTACTTCCATGTAGTCCTGACTCAGGTTTAGGTTGTACTCTGTACTCTGTGTACAAATATAACAGGAAAAATGAATGATCTAATTTATGGGTGTGAGAGCCATTTTGCAGTCATTTTTCAGGATAGAAACAGATATTCTTTGTAAAATAGAAATAATATCTATAGTAAAGTATAATACAAGTTGCCAAGTATGAAAACCTATATTTTCTTGCATGCCGTGTGCCGCCAGATAACATACTCCCCTAGCAGAAAAAAATGATTTTTCCAGTGTCATGGCCTAGAGAGAGTTTTCATAGACAGACAGTGCTGCAAGATGGCTGCCAACTTCTTTCTTGAGTGGCAAGCAGGAGGAATAATGTCCAATATTAACCCTTTCATAGCCACTTTGAAACTGGCCAAAGTTTGGCAGCTCACCTGGCTGCTCAGCCACAAAGTCTTGCCAATTGGAAAGTGTCTGTGAAATGGTTATATAGGAATTCATCTCTAGTTCTTGCTGACTGAAGGAGAAGCTGGCAGCCATCTTGCAGCAGTGTCTCCATGCTTCCATTCCTCCATACTTCTGTTCCAGTTGCATGTGGGGAAAGAACCTAGCTTTCCTGCTTAAGATGTTCACTGAAATTTTGGAAGGTTAATTTTTTGAGGGGAAAGTGTGTGTGGTATGCAAGTAAATACAGTGTGATCTATGAATGCATTAATTTGCGTCGCAAATCCCAAACGTAAACAAATCCTATTGAAAACATTGTATTGTAATGCAGGGGAATGTTACGTGCAAAACAATATACTTAGTGACACAAGTCTGCCTAGTGTATGTGTGTGTGTGTTAATCGTTCATATAGACATTTCTTTTAGAATATGGTTTTGAAGACACTTAAAAGAACTTCCTTTGTTCTAGTTTAATTGTTAGAAAAGTCTCAAGTAATTTGAAATGTGAGCAGGTGTGGATCGATTTGCAGCTTCCTGGCTATAGTATAAACTTGCAGTTTAGAATGTGATTGTGACAAATAAAAGCCCAACTATCCTCATTCTTTTGCAAATGAGCCATCTTTTAAGGTTCTTTAGAAAATTAGTTCAGTATTTAGAAATGCAGGTGTGCGAGCAATTTGCTGGTCCTGTGAATATGTTAGTCTCCTCAATCTCATTCACTATATACAATTGTTTATACTCTTCATTGGTAATACAGACTCCCAGCCAAGTCTCATGTCTTGTAAATCAAAATGAGAGACTGGGTTGTGAATTAGTGATTCCTTTTTTATCAAGAATGATCCTTTGTACTGTGTGTGTGGGGGTGGGGGTTGCCTTCCCTTGTAGTGGGGGACATGGCCATTTCCCTGGGTTCTCTTGAGAATATATTAAACTTTTGTGGAAGCAAGACACTGCCTGTCTTGGTCCCCCTGCTTTACCTGTGGCACGTTAGAGTGTTATGACTTGTGTTGTGTCAGGGTTGAGGGTGGTTTTCCTAAGAGGTTAGATTATAGATTTGTACAGGATGGTTTGAATAGGGATTATCCTACCTGAGGCAGGGAGTTAGCCTAGACTTTGGAGGTCCCTCCCATCCCTACTTCATTATGATGATTTCTATTAAAACCTCATTTACTGATTATGGTGCTCCTGTTTGCTTCTTACTTTGGTTTTCCATTTAGTTTGACATAATGGGAACTTTGCTATGAACTTCAGTTATCTTAGTCTTGGAACCCTTTATGCATAGATTGTTTACAATAAGAAATGGATATCTATCTATGGGACATGATATCATCTTAAAACTACATCTAGGAGTTAAAAATAAGAATATCAGCATTTAGAAAGCAAAAGTGTTTCAAAATTGAAAGAGCCAGTTGAGAGGAACTTTAAGCAAATACTGCTGAATTTTATGGTTTTATGGTTGTGTACAGTAAAGATCAAAGACGGTGGGTTTCACAAGGTCCCAGTTAAGGCTAAAAATGGAGAAACTTAGGAAATGGGCTTGAATTCAGTAGACTGCTGGTATTTAAGATATATTTCAATGGTGCACGTGAATCTTGCCTTCTCATATACAAAACTACCATATTTACTCACATACTACATGTAGTTTTCCCCCACAAAATTACCCCCACTAAAATTGGTGTGTGTGTCTTAAGCAGGGAAGCTGATTTACTGCTCAGAAAGGAATAAACCTGCCTTGACTCCTACTCCAGCTTTGATTCCTGTGTATAGTAGCTGTGGCATTTCTATTTAGGCAGGAGTCAGTTTACTTAATGGCTCATTGCTGTTCACTCTACAGGCGTTAATGGTCATCTTTGCTTTTCAATGGTCTTAATGCTCAACTTATCAAGCTAACCTTTCTTCTAGCAGTTTTGCTGTCTTTGTTTCTGTTCTCTTTTCTCCTATTTCACAGCCTTGCAGAATGTCCTTAATTCTTTTAAAAATCATTTCAAGATCCATTCATGGAGAACAGCCTCTAGCAGAAGCCAGAGTTTTATTTTTCGGTTAATCAAGAAAGGGAGGGAGAGTAAACTCAAGATAAGGATTCAGCCATAACTCTGGAAAAAAATCTTTTTTTCGTTGTTCTGTATCTTCCAAAATAAAGTGCATGTCTTATTTTGATGCAAGTAGTGTATGAGAAAATACAGTAGATTGTTGGGAAACACTGAGCCCAACACACCATAAGATCATGGTAAGCTAGCCTGAATGATGAAATGAGAGAGGTCTTTGTCAACTAAGTATCTGTGTGAGGGAAGGTGGAAGTAGAGTGTAACTTGAAAAATCATCAGGGACTTGATGTAGAAGTGTGGCGGAGTAGAGTGAACGGGGAAATACCAAGGAAACTAATACAAAACTTATATGTAGGGGGAGCCACTTAAGGGAAATATGATTCCACTCTATTAGCCAGTGTATTACATACTCTCTTAATTAAGTAATGCTCATATGAAGTCCCAGTTAGAATATGATATTTGTATCTGGTATAATGGTATGTCAAGTGGAGAGAGAATCAATTACCAAAACAAAAGCTTAAAATGAGATTTATGTAACTAAGGAGCCAGACTTATTGTGTCTCTTTTTTCCTAGTGGCTGGCATAAATATGAGCTAAGAACTTCTACATATTCATGCTAATGTACATCCTTCTTTAGTTCCAGTGATATAAACTTGTGCTTCTGAAGGTCCTGGGTTCTCTTTCTGCTAAGCTATGTGACAGGGTAGGCTCTGAAAATCAGATGAGAAAACTCCCATTACTTTAGTGGAATCATGGTTTCATTTAGGGCATAAATCTGTCATGCTTTTTCCATTTAATTCACATAATTAAATTGGTATTTGTTTTTTTACTTTTGTCGTCTTTCCAGTTTTGAATATATAAAAAAGATTGCCAACAAAAAAAAAAGTTATATACTGTTTTGATTCAGTTCAGTTACTTCAGATATTTGTGAAGCATCAGTCCATTTAGTATATTTAGCCTGTGATAGTATTTCTTTATAAACCATAGGTGGCCTTCTCCAGTCCTAAATAGCTGCTTGCATTCTGCTACTGAAAAGACAAAACTACATCTCTTAAATTATTTTTTTCCACTTTGTTTTCCTCTAAAGAAAACAATATGTGACAATTTTTCTTCTAGAAAATTTCATACTTCTCATTTTAGATGAGTTTCTTATATCTCTGTGATAATCCATATAATGCATAACAGTAACATTTTCCCCATGTTTTTATGTGTGTGCCTCAGTCCCTCCCCAAAACACATAAATAAAGCCATTTTTTTCTTAGCTAGTCAAAAATACATCTAGAGTTGTGTTCAAAATGGTACACGGTTTCCTTTCCCCTGTGGTGATTTATTACTTTATCGTGTGGTTTCTCTTTACCTCAGTACGTTCCTTTGGGGAAAAGATAAAAACAAAAAAGTAAGATCAATAAGCAGATGCATTCAGAAATTTAGACTAAAATATGATAGCACAATATCTGAGCCGTGCCATAAAATTTGAAATATATAGACTCTTTGCAAAAGTAAAGTACAATAAAGTTCCAAATGTATTTAAAGGTAATTGTTATATAAATTAGTGTTTAAACATACACAAATATTTTTATAGAAGAAATATTGATTATGTACTATGATTTATATAATGCTATGGAAATACTTGACTGTTTAAAAAAATCATTAACAAAATTCAAACACAAGTTGTATGCATTTTAAACCAAGAGAAAGTCTCAATATTTTGTTCACCATATCAAAAATATGTTGATATAGATGTAGATGAATCAGGAGAAAAGCTATACAATTAATACTTGCATGATTACAAAAGTCAAATAAGTCATCATTTTTATTAAATTTAAGTGTACATCTATAACAGGGAAATACCTTAAAATGAATTTATATTCATAATACTAATGTTACAAAAAGTCACGAGCAGTGTATTATTTTTTAATGTAAGGATGAATAGTATAGACATAGTAACATATAATAATTCAAGCATAGGGCATAAGCAGATTGTGGCATCAATGTGCTAGGCTCTGTATAGAAATTCATTGAGTCAGACCCTGTTCTTTATTACATATAATACCACTTCTGCTATGCTTGAGTAAGGTAAAAGAGGAGATCTGAAGTAGGGAAATAATATAATGGAAGTATGAATATTTTCAAATGTTTTTGATTTAAATTTGTCATCTTAACATTCATAACCAGAGAGAACATATCATTTAAATGATATTCATCTTTTTTTTTTTTTTTTTTTTTTAACTTTGGGCTAAAACATTTGTATTTCCACACAGGTACAATATATCTTATGTACAACTATGAAACAGTTTTCATGTACATTTTCAATATACATTTTGTCTTATTTATCCTGAAACGATTGTCAGAAAGCCCTTAGGCCTTCTGACATAACCATCCAAGTATCAGCTTGCAAGATCTGGTCAGCACCCCACAGCACATAGAATGGGTAGTTCAGCTTGTGTTCGTAGTGTTTCCTTTTACTTTTTAGCTTTATATTAGTGTGCCCATGGGTGGATGCAGGACTTAGCAAAGGTGGTGGGGTGGGGAGTGGTGCAGAAGCAATCACCCTTAGGGGCTGCTGAACCCCAGCTCCTAGCCTTCCCCCTCAATCCACCAGTGTGAGCAGACCACAGTGCAGGAGCCTCTGCAGATGTTTTCAAAGTCTCCAAAGGAGGTAGAAATCCCTCCTTCCCCTAATTCTCAGAGGCTCATTCCTTTCCCCCACTTTCCCACCTACTGCTATGGTTTTCCCCAGTTTCCTGGGGTGGGGAAACTTCAAAGCTGCTCCTGACCATTCCAGCTGGGCAACAAAGGGGCTGTATTTAGCTGGGAACAGTGACAGTGGTAGCAGCAGAGATGGGTGGGGGGTGAATTCCCCCACCTTGCCCAGTCCCACTAAAGTAAGCACTGGAAGGGGGAAACCTCCTACCCATTGCCTCTGCTGCTATCACTATTCCCAGATAAGCCCATTGCCATGCAGCCTCATGGAGTAGACAGGAGCAACTCCGAAGCTTCCTTTCCCCTGGGACAGCAGGGAATGCAGGGATGTGCCTCTGAACAGGGAGGGAAAGGAGGGGGATCTTTACATGCCTGGGGGTTATCCAATCAAAAAGGAGGCTGCTGCTGCACCATTGAATACCCTCTGGATCCACCTCTGAGTGCGCCCAGTCCCAACTATTGCTCTAATTTGCTCCTCATCTTACACTAGACAGAGCTTACCCATTAGTTAAACTCAGGGATGAGCCCTTTTTTCTAAATTTTATCATAAGCAAGAGAGTCTTAAAGGTGACCTTTAAGAACTGAATTACAATTATGCCTGACAGCTGTTCCTCAGATTGTGGCTAGGGACAAAAATAACACGTAAACCAGTATAGGTGATTGGAAACCAGTTCAAATCTGTAACACAACGGAAGTTCAATGCACATGAACTGCTTTCAAAATGGCTGAAACCAGTTCAAGATAAACATGGATGGATGTAATACCAAACTTAACTGATTTAGGTTAAATAAGTTTATTTAACTTCTGTCCCAAACCCTCTCCAGATTCAAGTTAACGTAGTCTCCCAGCATCCCACAATGCTTTGCACCTCCCCCACAAACTTCCCCCCTAGTCTGGCCAGCTAGCCTTGACCCAAGTTGTCTGTTCCAATCGAGCAGAGAGGCATGGTCTAGCATCCCTCAGCTTCTGGCCTGGGCCACTGCAGGAATCAAAAGTAAGTGTCTGTTCACTTGCTTATTTGTTCAATCTACACAGTTTAGACTAACCTGCAAAGATTGAATTGATTTAACCCAGATAATCAGGACTTTCTTCATTATGGAAAATAATGGAATGCAATGGAAAATGAGTCACAAATTGGGTCGCCCTAGGTTTTTTGTGGTCTTAGAAGATGGATGTACAGCTTACAGTTTCAGGTGGAACATGGAGATTTTGTATTTAAGAAGGCTCTGTGTTCTTTGTCAGAGATTCTGTTAATAATTGGCTAAAAGAGCTTCTGTTCCTATCTGAGAGAAAAGAAACGTGAGATTACTTTGGGCTCTTAACAGTGTCCTCAAGTAGGAACTGGATCGTATTAGGATGGCAGCCATAGAGAAGATGTTCAAAAACTCTGGCTCAAAGAAAAATACTGTTTCCATTGTAAAATGTCTAAATATAAATAAAATAAATAAATAAAAATTTCTGAGTCAATCTAGGCCCTGAATCAATCTAGACTGTGTAGACTGCTGTATTCCTACAGTCCCTGTGTGGGGATATAGGTCTCTCTAATCTTTTGTTTTAGCCAGAGGTGCAAAATATGAAGTTACCTAAACTGGTAGCAAACAGATCAGTTGACAAAGTCAACTGCAGATTCAGGAAATGTGGCTTTTTTTTGAGCTGGCAAGTCTGTAATGTAGGTTCCTCATCTATAAAATCAGGAAGATAATTCCATTCTTCACACAGGAAACATATATTCCCTTATGTGTTTGAGAAGCTCAAAGTAATGGAAGCCACGAAATATAGAGATAAGTTTAACTATCTCAGGACAAGTCCCATTCATTTAAATAAGACAAAATAATGTAGTAGAGGCTAGGAAAAGGAATGGAATCCTGGAAAAGAAATATCAAAGCAAATGGGGAGGGGGTTGGGTTATCAGACGAAAGATGACTTGATGATTGGAAGAAGTGGTGGTTCTCAGTCTCTAGAACAATTTCTATATCAAAATCAGCTGCATCTTCCCAAGTGGGGAAAGTCTGTGTAAGGGCATCAGATTTCAGACCATCAGAAACCAACTGTCAAGACAGCAGCTTTTTTGTCAGCTTGCATAACTATGGGAGACAATAAAGGTTTGTAGAGGTCAAAAGAGGAATAGGTTAAAGAAAGCTAGGGTAACATTTCCCTTCAGTAACAGAAGCAAGTATCACAGAACACATATATACAGTCCCAAGGGCAATATGTAAGAAAACTTTTTAACCCAGAGCTGGTGTCCAAGTGCATGTGTGCTCCTCTGTACTAGAGTTTAGTGAGAGAGGGAGGAAAAATAGTACCTTAACTTGCTTAATTTGTTCTTTTAGTCCATAGGTATAGACAAGGTATAGTCCATTGGTTACTGTGTTACACATCTAGCAATCTCATCTATTCAAGAGGTTTTACCCCAACTGTAGAAACGTAAGCTAAGGCCAAATTCTTCTAAACTTTTTTTTATCATCTTCTAAATCGCAGGTTTAACTGTGTTGTACCTGTGTGTTTTGAATAAAGGCTAAAGCCAGATCAGAATACTTCACCAAAGTGAAATTTCATGAGCTGTCCTAATGCCATTTTTCCAACCAACTTTATCAATGATTTTTGCAGAATAGATGATTTAAGGGAGACAAATTATGAATGTTTGCAAGTGCATAAAGACAACTCCTTTTAAATTTCAAGTTTATAAAAACATTTTAATTGGTTTTTGGTTATTTGGGGGGAAAAAGAAAAAGATCTTACTCGTTAAGTGGACACAAAAATGTTCATATTCATATGTATACATTATACTTATAAATCATACATCTTTTGAAAATATATTTTACAATAGGTGTTTGATAAATTCTTTCACCTGATTCATTCAGCATACTGAGCATAGGAGTACTTCATATGTTTTTAAATTAAGGATTATATAAAAAAAAAAAAAAGAATCTTGCTCCAAGACATTGGACATCATTTTTGATTGTCTTTGTGTTACTGGAATAAACGATACATTTGTGTGTTGTATATGTTGTTGATGAATCAGGGTTGGATATGTAATTTTGCTTTATTCAATGTAATAATCTCTTCAGAATAGATTGATCTAGAATTAATAAAAGACTACATAATCTGTTATAGGCAAGACAAGTTACTGGAATGGACAAGCCATAACCAGTTTATAATAATCAGAATATATTAGTATGTGAATCCTGCCTCTTATGGTGTTATGTTTCTAAATTGAGTTTCCACCTGCATAATCCCCTGACAACGCAGCCAAAATACTCCACAACTGTCCAGTAGCCCCAAATGATTTTGGCCCAAAAATGACTTGGAACAGTAACAAATGTAAAATATTGTTACTGTGGTGAGAAATGCATGCACAGCCTCTAATTTAAATAAAGGCTTATTAACAAGCAAGGGTCGGAGCTATGTATTTCCACAGCATTAAAGAATAGAAATGTTATCCTGAGGAAGACTTGGTTGCAATTTGTTCACATAGGTTTATGCTATTATATATTCCTCTGAATATCCCTCTCTGTTCACAGCTATAGTCTTGATCCCAATGGGACATCTCACCTTTGCACTCTCACCAAGATGCTGTGGTGAGTCTAGGCCCATATGTAATAAGTTTCTGTAGCCCTGTGCCATGGAGTCTCCCTGGGGGTGGGCGGGGGTAGCTTGCTTACCCTTTTTTTCTTCTCTGTCCTTTTGGGTAACTTTTCCACTGCATAGGTTCTTGCTATCACCAGGAAGGGGAAAAAATGGCTCGGTGTTTTAATCTATAGGGTGCAAATCTACCCTGCTGCTGTGAGCTCCAGCCAACTTTTTTTATATATCACTGATTTGCTTAAAGTACAGTTATAGGACTCTCCATTGTTCTAATCTGGTGAACATATGCTTGAGACTTTATCAGTAGAGGTGGATGTATAGAGGCATTACATTAGTCAGCAATATCAACTAGAATTTATAACTTCTGTGCAGACAGGTTCCTCAAATTGTTACAGTTTGTACATGAATGATTGTAGACTTGTGGCCTATATTTTGCTAAACCTGTCCATCCTGTATATAGAAAAGACTAGCATAACCTAGTACTGTGCCTGGGTCTACTACTTGCTCTAGTGAAAATCTTGTTGCCTACTCATCAGTCAGCTTTCTGATCACACTAGTTGCAGCAGTTTCCTTTCTCTCAGCTTTGTTTTCTAGTATCAAGCACTGAAAACTTCACAGATAAAATTGATACATTGGTCATCTCACATACATACCATTTTTGAAAATCAAGGAATTTCTTCTGCTTCATTGGACAACATTTTTTAAAAGCTTCAAAACAATCATGATAAAGTAAATTAACTGTGTCAGTATAAATAGATGGAAAAAGTATGCCAAGGATCATCAGATCTTAATTCAGTACGTAAGAAATTGGCCACCGTTATTTGAGAAGACAGAAGCAATGATGAACTGTAATATATATTGTCATTGCTATGAGTAGGTAAGGCAACTGCTTAGAAATGTTTCATTTGCTGCCAGTAGTGGCTAGAATCATTTTTCAAAAAAACAGGTGAATGTGTTGATTAGATACATATTTGTTTGTGTTACCATTTTGGTGAAACCTGCCACTGCAGCTTTTCACTGCTTTTGGTTTTTTGAAATCTTTTCTAGGTTTGGTAAAGCAGGGCCTCTTCTGTGACTCTGTCTTGAATTTTCCATTATCTTTGCAAATGACTGAACCAGGTGGCAGAGAGCATGAACCTGGTTCACTGTTCCTCTCCTGTTTCTGACAGGTGGAATTATAATGCTCATTGTATGGAATTTTGTTCTGTAAGATTAAAGAGGAAAATTGGAATCTGAAATATATCAATTACTGGTATATGAAGTTGTAACACTTGCATATGTTTTGGAAATGTTAAAACAAAGCTGTAGATCATGAGTCTAGGGTGATACAAATAAGTAGGCCTACATTTTTAAATGTTTTATTTCATTGAAGCATTTGTAGTTAAGGCCATTAAAAACACTATAACCTAGGAACATTTATGACACCCTAAACCATATGACAGTGTTATGATATAGGACTATACTGGACAAATGTTTGACTGTAAACACTGTGCCTGTAGATCAAATAATATATACAAAAGGATAAAGATATATTCACTTGAAACTATCAAGGCTTGTGCCTAATTTTCCCATGCTCCCCAAGCAGCAGACCACTCAAAGCTAACATCTTTAAAAGAGAGCACGTTGAGCAGGAAGCACTCACATTCAGACTTGAAATTATCTTAGTATTGTTGTTATTTATTCAGATGTGTTCTTTGTTGGCTCTTTTATTCTAGATAGCTAGAAGCAAGGGAAAGAAGTGGAGGCACAGGGTAACAGCCAATATAGCAGCTGGGAAACAAACCAGCATTTCTCTCCCTCTCCCGCTCTCTTTTTTCTATGGCAAAATTTGGTGATAGCATTCATTTTAGTCCTATATTTCCACTAAGCCAATGGCTACAAATTACCTTAATCCAAAGACATCTGTTTTCATATGAATGTCACAGGGATTTACAAACATAATTCTGACTTCTGGTAATTGCAGTTAATTCTTCTTCACATCAAGAACAGAATGAAGGAGCAAATATGCAAAAGCTAGATATATAATGGCATGAAATAGTTTTTGCTCTGTGACTAGAACAAGCTTTCATAAAGGCCTACAAAGTTTAGGATTTTTTTTCTCTTTCTCTGCTAGGATGCTGTCAGGAAATGAATGTGTATAGAGGAAAGTGGGGAAAGGAAATCAATTTTTTCTGCCCCGGGGACTTCTCAATAAATCAGGTATGGACGTAGAGTTAGAAGAGACCACTCACCTGTCCCTTTGGTTTCCAATACTGCAAAATCAAAGCATTAAAGAGCAAGAAGTCAAGCTCTCAAAATAAATATAATATTGGCTTAAATACCATGATATTTGAACAAATAATACATATTTTTATTACTTTTATTAGCCTTCTAGTGTTTCAGCCTTAGGGGTTCAAGTTTTCAAGCTTTTATTTGGAACTATGAGGACTAAGCATTTTCTATAAATTTAAAAAAAATAGAAGAAAGGTGAAATTCTCTTTACCCCAGAAGCTGGAACTTTAAAAACAAGAACATCATAAGAGGTAGAAACATGGAAACATTGAAATTTTCTTCTTAGCCATCTAGTTTCCCCTCCCTCTACCACCTGTATAACAGAATGGAATTAATGACCTACCAGTTACAGAATAAGACATCAAATCTTTTACAAATGTGTACAGTCTTTGGTATCCCAGATTATAATATGGCAGTGATGTATATGGTCAGACAAACGCATTACATCAAGTTAAAAGGGGAGGGAATTGTGGGAAAGGGTTCATTTTAACTATTTTGTCAGGTCTTATCTTGTGATGGATGGAAACTACACCAGATTCCCTCCGATTTCTTCAGGGCTGTGTTATCTGATATAGCTTCCATTTACCATGGCATGAAAATAGACCCACTAAAAAATTATTGCACATTAGTTGTTCCATTTTAAACCATCTGCCCTTTTAACTCAATACAGTTTGTTTATTCATTCAGATCTTACATGCGCTAGAAATTATTTTCCCTTGTTTCACTGGAAACAGTAAGGAAAAAAACTTGAGAGAATAATTCCAGGATAAAAGGACTGTGATTCAGAATAAAGTAATTACATGGGCTGGCTACAGACATTCAAAAAGTCTGATGTGGAATCAATCTAAATTATCCAGTTTTCTGTAAGTGGCGTAATTTAAATCAGTTGTGAATGGAACACACCTTTGCTTTACCCTCCACCAAAAGGAAAATTTTAGACTGGGTTCTGTCATTTTTTTAAGGAGTCTGTGCCTGCCAAACTTCATGGGTATATAGACCAGTTTCTGATCACATACCAGTAAAAGTGTAATGTCTGTACGTGGCCAAAGTGACAAACCCATACAATTTTTCATTACCATTGGTGTGATTAGAGGTTCTTGTCTTTCAGTTCTTTATGATGTTGAGATAGATGAAGTCAGCCAAGAACCTGGGCCCTTGGCACTCTATTCTTTCCTCTTGCCACACAGAGATGTTCAGATAGTGTTATTACCATTATCTAAAATCAGCAAGTCTTGCAATTAACATTTCCTTGAGATGCATAAGACTAGCATTGTCTATCCAAAATGCTCAAAAATAATGAGCTGGTTCTTTAAGAAAGTATACCCTGGGCTTTAAAAATCCCACCAAATATGACAAGTCTTAGCCTAAAATTTCAGAAGCTGACAATGTTTGGGTTCATCCTTCCCATTTTTCACGAAGTCTACAGACTTAGGCAGAAATCACAGTATCAGTTTGACTTGGATTATGTGTTTTAAGCTTTTGATCATGGCTGGTAGCTAGAAACCTATGTGCATTCTTAAACAAAATTTTAGTTTCTGGTATCATTATTGTATGATTGCAGGAGATGTGACTTATAGATATTAGCTATAGTGCCTAATAGGCACTGCCTGTGTCTTAATTTTACTCTGCATGACCTCTTTCTCAGCATGACCTTACTCAGCATGCTTTTTTGAAGAACACTTGCAAACATTTGCCATTATACATAATGGCCTTCAAACTGCAGTCTAGAAGACTACCATTACCCTGCAACCTACCCAAGTGGTAATAAAGTTCCCTGTAATAAAAAAAAATGGCTACCTCTAAGTCTATATGGTTAGAAACTGGAGAGAAAAGTGTTAAAATGATAATGCATTTTGAAGAGTAGGACAAGAGAGCAAGGACAGTAAGGTTAGGCGAGAGAATTATTCTGCACATACATTTGAAATGGTTTTGAAACTGAATTGGCCACACATGCATTGTAGTTGGAGGTGGGTTCTTTCAAAAATTAAAAAAATCATAAACTAGCTCAATACCATAAGATGGCTTTTAAAATAATATTTTTAACTGATTCTATTATCTTTTATAAAAGAAGCCTGGAAAGTAAAGGAAATTGACTCATGCATTTTTTAAGTACATTAGTTTGGCAGTATGGTAACTCTCAACTTCACCCAGAGCTCATACTAGCTATATTGAAGTTGTCTATAAATTATGTTGTATCCATGGTGGTTCAAAAATTGTGAGAAGCAAGGATGTCCTGGGGTGATGACTTAGTAGAGCTTGACAAAGAATGTCTTGTATTCAAAAGCTTGTCTAACTCTACTCCAATAAAAGGTATCACCCTAACAAATCCTTGTGTCTCAGGTACATATGTGGTAACTTAAACACACAATAGTACCTGTCCCCCTTCAAAAACATTTTGGGTAGAAAACGGTAGAAATATTACTTCTAAAACTAGTCATGAGATTGGTGGGCTGATGAGCATAAAAGAAAAAGTAGCTTAGTTGTCCCTCAGCATAGATCCTGACCTATTTTTTTGGCAACGAAGAGCCATAAACATCAGGCTTGATATATCAGATCCTGCATCTGGTAAAATGTCTTATAACTTTTAAATATTAATGTGCAAAGGCTGAAGGAACAAGGTATATCAAAATGCATTTGTTTCCTTTTGAATGCAAATGTTGCAGTCACCAAGCAGCCTATGAAAATATTTTAATATTTGAAAAAGATTTCCAAAACAGAAGATCTTTCTTGCTAGGTAGAATAGTGGTAATTCTCTAATATTTCATTATTTATGAGACTCATGGTATTTGTTTACAGAAGCTTCCCCTTCTCCCTGTTTATATAAGCTGTTCATGATTGTCTCTGTCAAAACATCATTCATCATGCAGACAAATGAGCAAAACTTCAGCTTTATTATTATTATCTTTTTAATGTGGCAGCTAAAAAGGCACCATGTCCCTTTTAGAAAATGTGATAACTTTAGGGATTTCGTGTCTATCATTATTTTGCCATTCAAAGGACATCATTCTTTTTATTTATATAAATTTACAGTACAGGGTTTGTGGCTCACTGGCTCAAGTATTAAATGATCATATAGGAAAAAAACACAACTAAACACCAAACAGAAGACAAATTTAAGCTACAGGGCATACTTAAGTAGAAAATGTACATCTCAGGAGTCTGTTTACTTCAAGCAGCCTCAGTGTGATAAAATCTTTCCCTGTACAGCTTTTTTATGAGAATGGGAGCTGTTGTATTGAAAGATCTTGTGCTTACTTATTCAGCTTTTGCAGCTTATTGTGGGACAGTTGGATTTTTAAATATGAATAGATTAGACATTGCAATATTTAGGTAGGTGTGTTTTTATCTATGGTAAAATACAGATTTCTGATATTTTTAAAGACATATACTTTTGAAAGTCCCCCCTAACCTCCAGAGCTTATGTGAGCATACAAATAGACTAAGAATATAAAAAACATATGTGCTCTGTATAAGAAAAACAGATTATTGATACTATCCTTCCTACTGTTTATATTCTTTAAGAAAAAAAAAACCCGGACTTGTTTTTGCCATCTGATAATTACTTCAGACAATGTTATAAATAATTACTGTAACAAAGATACAGTTCTATTTTCAAGGCACAAAGCAAGCTACAGCATCCCTAATATGCAGTTAGGAGTCTTGTGCATGTATACACTATAAAGCAGGAAATCTCCTCCACACAATAGAGATTAATACTCTCTGTGCATACTGTATTCTGCTCAGCCCCTAGCATTCTGAACTGGGACTGGCAGTCGTTATCTCTAGCAGGTTCCTTGGTGATTTTCAAGCCCAGCACTACCTACCCAAGTGGCAGTGACACCAGCTTTCACTGAAGCCTTATTACTCTTAAAAGAGCAATTTGGTTGGTTGCACGGCTATTAGGATCAGACAGTCAGGCTTAAAGCTGTCAGTACAACTGCTTCTCATCTTTTCTCACAATCCTGACATCTTTTCTCTTTTCTGCTGGACACAGGCATTACTGTTTTTATCATTTTCAATCAAGCTCACGCTGAAAGCTGAGGAATATATTCCCACTGAAACCAAAGTGAGGAGCAGAAATTATTTTATAGCTACTATAGTAGCAGCAGTGCTGGCTGCATGTTGTGTGGGAGAAATGGATCAGTGAGAAATGTGGCTTTCCTCAGGGCTACATCACTGAGATATTACTTCAACATCTAAGGATAGGAAAGCAACTCCTTGCTCTGATTTTTCAATGATTAATGACTCCTTCGTAAGCAAACAGAGTGTGTGGAAAGTGGGGGAGAAGATGTAAGAAAATTTGTGAAAATAACTTGTGGAAATGTTATCATCAGTGAAACGGAGGAAAATTACTATGCTTGAACTTCTTTTCATTTTGATGTTACTCTTTTCTGGACCAACTCTGAGCAAGCTAAGTAGGACCAAGGGCAAACACTGGAAGGGGGGTAAGTAGCAAAAGTTTTGTAATAAATGTTTGGCTAAGATTCCAAAAAAGCAGGGGTAATGATTACCTACCTAAAGGAAATAAATATGCTCTTTTGATTGATTAAGGTTTTAGGTTACCCTGTGGACTTGAAATAGGAACCTGAAAGCAGTATAGAGAGTTGAATTTGTTTGCTTTTTAGTTTGTCTGACTGCCTAATGTATTTATTTCCTAGAACAATTATACTTACTTATTGTCCTAATAGCAGAAGTGCACTTAAGGCCTTGGAGTGTCATGATTATCTTTCACATGAAAATGTATAGGTATTTTATATGTTAGTATTTTTCAGTTGTTTTAAGATTGTTCTTGTCATGATGGAGAACTGGAGCCAGGTACTTATAGCTTCCTGCAGGTAAAGCTGCCATGCTCACAGGAGGTTGCACCATTTGAAAAAAGAGAGGAAAAAAAAAAGGCAGCCTGTTCCAAGTGTAGGATTGTTAGTATATTTTGTGAAATGATTAGACAGACTTTTATTTATTTATTTATTTTTTTAGAGAACATGAATGTTATGAAATGCACTGCCAGCAACCCTAATTGGCTGGCTGACTATATCAGTGTTGATGTGTTAATAAAGATAAATTGCATTAACTTTATTGAAAAAAATGCTGTGCTAAGAAAACACTTATGGTTTTTGAAGGCTGTAATCCATTTTCCTCTACTGTTGGAAATTGCAAAGGAGATTTACTCTGTATATGCTATGAACAGGACACTAAATATGCCTTTTCATAAAGTTCACTTTGTTTGCTTCCCTTGCTTGACATTTGTTTATGGAAAACGTGGGTTATCAAGGTCCGCTAATCAAATCGCTCAGTGAGCATAAATGGTATCTCATAAATAATTGGACCAAGAGTTTGTAGATGCTGGGTAGGATGTTCCCCCCCCCC
>NW_017729032.1:234999024-235002701 GCF_001723915.1 Gavialis gangeticus
CCCCCCCCCCCCCGTTGTTTCTTGAAATTAGTGATTGGATGCACCCCAGGATTTTTGTTTCTTATAAGTCCTGCCACAGCATGGTGTGTTTATCTCAGCTTTAATTGTGCTTTCAGTTTTCCTCTGCTGTCAGTATTGTGATCTGAGGTTAAAGAGTAGCATCAACATTAAAAAGAACTTTTAATAATTTATCGCAACATCTCAGCAGGAGTCTCTCGCCCCTCCCTCCCCCAATTCTGTATTTCCTTTTGTTGCATTAAAGGCATTACAAATCTTCCATCTACTATACCTTTAAGGGAGAAGTTGCAGCAGGCATTTAAGCTGGACTGCTAAGGCAAAGGGGGGCAGAAAAGTGTATCTTCAAATTATTTTCTGGTCCTGTAAATCACATTATCAGATTGTCTAAGTGTTGTTACTTGGTATCTTTCTTGCAAGGTATTATTTACTGTAGCCAGCATGACCTCTTCTCATAGGCATGTGTGAATGTGTATCACTGTCAAATTCTTAGATTTTCAAAAATGATGTTAACTTGTTTCCTCTTTCTACTACTTTAAATTTAACCTGCAAATACAGAGTTAATTGCTTCCTTATCTGAAAGAAGCAAAGATTTTTTTTTTTTTTACTAAAGAAGTTATGCAGCAGGTTGAAAATAGCTATTAAGAGTAATGCCATCCCATTTATTAGTGCTTATGCTTTTTTATTACTCTTCTATACATTAAGAAAAAAAGTTTTGTATGGACTAGGAAGCAGTGGACCTGATTTCGGAACAAATTTAACAAGCTGGCAAAAACAAGGTTGTTTTGGAACTACACTTGGCACTAAGTGTGGTATATTTGCTCAAGTTTATGCATTATTATTCTTATCATTTAAAGAACTGCCCATCCTGAAGACTATATGTGCATTTCAGGGAAAGTTTTAAATTCACAACCTGTTAGAATCTGCGTGTTCCACTATAGCTCATGAAGCCCAACACATTATGTGGGCCTCCCTTTTTGTTAAAGAAGCCAAGCAGTGAATTCAGCTTCTACTTTGTACATTAACTTGAGTTGTCTTGTGCCTCAGAATGAACATGGAAGTCTTAGTAATCTAATATGATTAAAAAATCTAGAACTCTTCCACTTGGAACATAATAGAAGAAATGGGTCCCAAGGTATAACCTAGGATTTATTATAAAAACAAACAAAAACCCAGTCCTGGGATGGGGCACACAGATACTGATTCCTGTCACAGCATCCGAGAAAAATAAAAAGGAAAACATAAAAAGTGTATGGGGTAGAAAAGTGTATGTTTGGGAATATATAAGTTACAGCCTAAACTGGTATGAATGAGCTACCAGCAGATGATCTGCCCTATGCACATCCTCTGTAGCTTCTATCAATGCCTTAGGGCTGCTATTTGCAAATCCCTGAAAGATATGGCCCTTTGTGTTTAAATCCCATTAGCCATCAGTAAAGATGTGTATCTATAAGAGGTTAAAAAAAAGGCACTTAGAGAAAAAAGTAAATCCTCAATATGTTTCATTAATTGATTTGTAACTGAATTCGTTTATTCAGTTATAAACAAACTCTGCTTGAACCTGATTCTCTACCTTTGTAAGTCTTAAGAACTGTTCACTGACTTCCATGAGAGCAGGGCCAAATGCCTAAGAGTAAATTGTCTAAGAACCCTATACTGAAATTTAAGTTGCAGAGTGAACTCTTGCATCCTCAGGGCAACATTGTCTTCCATAGGGCTCTGGGCACAGGTTGCTAGCACAGATTCACTTGCAGGAGGCCTTTTGTCTTCAATGAGTTTTTAGAATTAATTTTGAGGCACTGAGGTACATAGTTAGCATGGGGTTACTTAATTAAGGTCAACTGAAAATCTCTAGCAATACCATTTTTTTAAACTAAAATTTCTTGGAGGGTTCCTGTTTCTCCCTAAACCTCATCTCCTGTTTTATTGGAAACGACAATCATAATAATAATAATGATAAAACAGCAGTTTTCAGTCCAAGTGTAGACTGAACTTTTCCACTTTAGCCTGAAGTAACTTTTATAGCAAAGTTCCAATCTCTGGTAAGCCATTCTTTACGGCTCTTGGTGTGTAGTACCATATGGATCTTGTTTATCAGCAATATGTCATTTTCTTGTAAAATCCTTTTAGGGATTTCAGAAATGCTGAACACCCACTCCCAATTAAAGTCAATGGAGGTATGGGTATTCAGCATCTCTCAAAATCAGGAACCTAGTAAAGAATGGTCAATTCCAAATCAAGTTCTGATCTAATTCATATCAAGTTGGTGGAATTATGCCAGGTTAATCTGGCCCAGCAGGTGTTGCTTGGAGAACTATAAAGGGGGGATTATAATTTGTTTGTGTATATTGCTGGAAAACCTTTAAAATAATTAATTGCAGTGTGCTGTTTAAAAGTAGCTAATTTATGGTACTCTAGGATTTATAATCTAGTATTCAAAAATAACTAGAGTCTAAAAATAAAACCTGGAATTACAAATCAGCTTGATTTTCTGTTTCCTTTTGAGACAAAATAACACACCATGATTCAAGTTTTTAAGAAGGATTTGTACATGGAGAACAAAAAAAATGGGGAAAAGAAGATTAAATAACCTTTTTTAGTTTACCTTAAACCAGAAAGCAGATTCCAAGCTTTGCTAATACCTATCCCCTCCTGAATTCAGTTTCACAGTGTTTTGGCATCTGAATGCATATTAGAATGGGAAAATTATTTGATTTTTTAAAAGCACACAGACATCCCCCCATAAACACATGGATACGTTTTATAGCTGCTTTTCAATGTCTGAACCTATCAGAACAGTGATGGGTTTAGGGAGATCTGTCCCATTGCATTGTGTTTAGGACACCGCCAACAGTTTCAGGTATCCTGACAGTAGGGCATTACGTATTGACTTCACGGATATGTCAATGATTCACTCTTCTGAATTTCTGGTGATCACAGGTGTACTCCTACATCTGCAAAATGTGCGTCAGACTTCATGTGGACCAAATACAGATGTCAATGATAGTTGCTTTAACAGGGTTCATTTTTGTGAGGATCTTAGTTGTGTTTGGGACCTTGCAAGGTGAAACCCAAATACTACCTGTAATTATTCAGAGATCACTGTTCATAGTAACTATACGTTACCGAACTTAGAAGAAATATCTTTGCTGGGGAAAATAGAATTCTGTCTCCTCTGCTCTGTTCATATTTATCAGAAGATGACTTGTATTTCCATTGAACAGATGTGTGAAAGAAAGAGTAAAAGGAATTGAAGGTGAGGGGGAAAAAGTAGAAACCTCATAATAGAGTACCAGACATTTTGGCACAATGAGTTTATGTATATATGTGTGTATGTATTTACTAAATCCACTTTGTAGTTTCATTTGTATAAAATAATGAAATGCATTCTGACCTGTCACAAACTCATTAGCCTCTTTTCAGACATGAGGGCCCGATCAACCTGTGATGTGGTCTTTAGAAAAAATAATGAGTCTATTAGATCCCATCTGTAAGGAAGGAGCATTTTGGTCAGGTAATGACTTAACAAGCACTTAATCCCAAAAAAATGCTGTAGACTTCCTTGCAGAGGGTGCATGAGGAGAGGTACACTCCCAAAACAGAGCCAGAAAAATTTGGGAAAAGGAATTTAGGAAAGGACTTCAGTGCTGGGAATCCTGTAG
>NW_017729032.1:235002712-235005635 GCF_001723915.1 Gavialis gangeticus
GAAAGGACTTCAGTGCTGGGAATCCTGTAGCCATCCAGGAAGATGTGTAATGCTTGAGGAAGAGCTGCAATCAGAAGAATGGATCTGAGGAAGCCACTGGTTGCTATGGCAGGTATCAAAGATGAAGAATGCTAATAGGTAAAAAGCCTTGATGTGGTTACATTCATATGAAACAAGTGTAAATGGAATATGACTCCCAGCTAAGAAATCTGGGTAAAGCCTTTACTTTTGTTTTTGTTGAGCATTGTCTTAAGTGGGGAGAAGGGGCTATTCAGTAGCTAAAAGTGTAGCTGGGTTTATGTATGACCAGAACAGTGAAGTTAAGTTAGAAAGCACCACACCTGATTGCAAGCAGACTTGGGGGGATAGGATGTGCCCTTGGCACTACCCTTTTGTATCTATGAGGGACTGAAAGTAGTGATCTCTTTTATACCTGAACCATTTTTCTCATGTAAGCCAACTAGTCCCATATTTCAATATAAGTTTTAGTAGAATGGAAAATCATAACATTTATGGCAAATGATACAGGTTGTGAGAGTCCTAATAGTGTCACTTGCCAAGTGTTAATGTTAAGGGTAAAAAAAATACATATATTATTGTTCTAATGTAACTATAGTGCAAGACTTTCAGACTCTACAGATTGATCAGCATAATATTCATGTCAAAGAGGGAGAATTATTTATGCTGAGATTTAGCATTAGTTCCATTTTTACGTGCTATTAAACACATAATGCCAAGATTAGCTGATGAGAGAGAACCTCCATGAACTGATCTCTCCCCCCTGCACAGATGTGGGATTTAGCCATCTCTGCAGCAACTCTTGCCCTTCCTTTAAACCCTGTAATATATTATATGGGTTTGAAATTGGGCAAGATGATTGAGCCTGAGCTTCCCTGTAATTCAAACCCTGGTATTTCCTCAGCCCTGAGGAATATAAGTCAGCCACTCCGTGATGAAATTTTTGGTGGCATGAGCTACCTTATGGGAAATGTCAGGAGGGCACAAAAGCAACCTTTTAAAAAAATCTTTGCTTGCTACTAATATGTACTAATATTGCTTCTCTAATATGTGCGCAAAAATAACCTTTTACAATACTGTGGAAGTCTAAATATATTCAGTGTAGTAGTGGCTCACCATGACTTGGAAAAAGAGGGGCACTGAGTACAATGGGCACTACCATATATCTTGTTTAGATGGGCTGCACTAACCTACCTTTGTTGCTAGGTTGCTATAGGTTCCCATCTTGGCCTTTTGGCTAAGATCAAATATAGCATTTCTGGCACCAAGAGGAGGGTATCAGGGCTAGCTGGGCCTTTCTGGTACTGGCCTGGTATTACAGTATTAACAGGCCCGGTGCCAGTTCCCTATGGAGGGAATGCCCATTAAGGGCCAGACACATGCACACACCATCAGAATGTTTGCCCAATATGGGGTGTGTATTTTATAGTTATGTTCTGTACTGGTTGCAATTAATCAGCTTTGTAGTTGGTTTCTATTGCTGAGTACATGGTGCTTTGGGCAGCAGTTTAATAATAGGCAATGTATTTAATTAGGGTTCCTTGTATGTGGATGTAAGATAAGGAGCTCTCCCCCCCATGATGATTGGGGAGAAAAAACTTGTCTTTTCCTTGGGCAAATACAGTTGTAGTCTTAATATTTTTTTAATGTACTGGTATGTATTCCTGTATTAGAGAAGCCAAAAGATTGGCGCCCAAAGTGTCAAGCTTTATCTCATAGGTTTAATCACCTAAATTTTATTTTCAGGATCCCCATAAAAGTGCCTGAAGTTTAAAGGCTGTGGATACTCACAGTTGCCTTTTAAAACTCCTAAACATCCATTGAATTGAATATTTCAGCCACTTGTATGCAGGTACCTAAGTATACAGCTAACTTTATACACCCAGGTTTCAAAATTTGGGTGGGCACATATGGTCTCAAATTGTATTAAATGATTACTTATGACTCCTTCAGATACTTAAAAAGTCTGAAAGAACCAACTCTTGTTTATGCTTATGGGGAACTGGGAGTATTTATTGGAGGTTGAGGATTATGAAATGAATTGTTTATTTCTAAATTCACTTTTTTCTCAGTAATTGAGACCTATAAAGGGAGGGGGTAGGGAGTGTTCCTCATCCTTCAATAGCTAAAAGCCTGTTATTCACAAGCTGAAATGTCCGGATCAGATCTCTCCATCTTGATGTCCAGAGCAAATTTTCCATTCTGCAATGAGATGTGTGTAAGAAGATCTTTGCACCCATGTAGAGTATAATTGAAGTCAAAGGGACACCAAGCAGGTGCATGGGGTTTCCTGCATCTATTTCCTTGAAGTACCAAGTGTTTAACAATTTGCTTTTCATGTCTTCATACACTGTACCTTGCCTGAAACATCAATTTGCAAATCAAAAACGCTTTAACTAAAATTGTCTTTATAAAGCAGAGAAAAATATTGAAATTCTGAAATTAAGAAATTATTTGGAGGAAAATAAATATGGGTAAAAGAAGTTTTGGGGCAGTTATGAAGTATCATCAGCATTAGAGTATCGGCAGGCAAAAACAAACTCTCTGAATTAGAACTACAAATAGAATGAACACAAGGAAATTACCTCCTTAAGTAATGTAAAAGCACACATCAGAAACTCAAAATGATAAGTAAGTCTATCCATGCACACTAGAGTGACTGAGAAGGAGCCACCGCTGATTTGGCTTTTCCTTTCTAGTAATTTTGAAAGCCAATGCTGTTTTTTGATAAATACCATTGATTTTAGGCTCTAGTGCTTGAAAGTGTGAGGTAAAGAGTACTTAAAACACATTATCTCTTTTGAGAGCCATTACTAAACACCTCCAGTAAAACAACTTTGCTTAGTATCTTCAGAAACAGGAGGAGGATGGGAGGGGAGGGAGTGGGGAGAGAGAGAGGTGGGGG
>NW_017729032.1:235005646-235011515 GCF_001723915.1 Gavialis gangeticus
GATGGGAGGGGAGGGAGTGGGGAGAGAGAGAGGTGGGGGAAGGAATTTTGGAGACTTAAATTGTTAATAATGAAACACTGTTAGTATTTTTGCATTACTCTCTTGAAACTCTACATAAGATTGTGTCCATTATAAACTTCTATTATAAATTACGTTTTTCAGTCCCTTACAGTTGAGTTATGAAAATGTGCTCTAGGCTGAAATGTGGTTCACGTTAGGTCTCAGCCTAGAAACAAGCTTTATTGTACCAGCTTTTAAACACAAGCCTTCAACCTTTAAGTTACCATACTTGAGTGTTAAAATAAAAAGAACACTGTATTTATATGCTAAACTGTGAAATGGGTTTTAAAATGGTGGAGGGAGCCACATGGTTCAGCAAAAGTAGCAAAATCCTTTGCCAAGTGAAGTTTTTTCCCTAGGCCTTTGTCCACCGTCCTTTTCTGCCCAGTTTTCAGAGGTGATGACTATCTGCAGCTTCTAAGGATGTGAACATCCAAAAATCCAGTAGTATCCCTCATATGACTTTGTTGTAATGTTCTTGCCCTTTCAAAGCATCTGTTTCCCCTGTATATCAGGGATTATTATATCCTTCCCTAAAACATATTTATTTACATATTTTATATTAGCATTAGTTGTCTGGTTAGGGGTGTGATAGAGTAATAATGATACAACCCCATATCTAAGGGATCATTATACCAATATTAGTCATTCTGTTCCCTGTGCAAGTGTAAGTTATAACCACATTTACACCAATATAATCATGACCCAATAAGGATATTGTAGCATTTTAACTTTCCTAGTAAAATTAAAATGGTATAACTGTGTCTCATAAGGACAAAAACAAAATGCTTAAACGTATTTTGAATCTCTACCCTTGTAAACCTGTGGGAGATGTAAGCCACAGGCTGATTCATTGACTAAGAGATGTTGACAAAGATGCCTATTCTTTGAAATTTAGAAAGGGAGGATAATCTATATTAACAGTGAAAGTCCTGTTGACAGGTAATTAC
This sequence comes from Gavialis gangeticus, assembly GCF_001723915.1. Classification (NCBI taxonomy): domain Eukaryota; kingdom Metazoa; phylum Chordata; order Crocodylia; family Gavialidae; genus Gavialis; species Gavialis gangeticus. Next base: position 235,006,657 of record NW_017729032.1, read on the forward strand.
AAATCACTTTGACTTTGATAGAAACTTCCTACAGAAAATTAACTCTGATTTGCATCTAATTTTGCCTTTTAGGCTAGGGACAGAAATTATACATAAACCAGTATAAGTGATAAACCAGTTCAAATCTGTAACACAACAGAAGTTCAGTGTACATAAACTGCTTTCAAAATGGCCAAAACCAGTTTAAGATAAACCTGGATGGTTGTAGTATTAGACTGCAGTGATTTAAGTTAGATCAGTCCTAGATCCCCTCCAAATTCAAGTTACCTCATAGTATCCCAGGATGCTTTGCACCTTCCCCATAAACCGCCTCTCCTCGCAGGGTGGGTGGGCTAGCCTTGGCCTAAACTGTCTGCTCCAGCCAGCAGGGAGGTGTGTTCTAGTACCTCTCAGCTTTTGGCCCAGGCCACTGCAGGCATGTGGTTGAATTTCTGGAATCAAAAGTGAATTTCTGTTCACTAGCTAATTGGTTCAATCTACACATTTTAGATTAACCTGGGAAGATTGAATTGATTCAGCCTCAGGCTTTTTGACTGTCTGTACTTAGCCTTAGAGTCTAATAATTTGTTGAAATTTAAGAGAGAAATTTGTTCATAAAAACAGAAAGATAACCCACTGTAGAATATTGTGGATCTTGACCCTGTAACATGAGCTTCCAGTACAATGCTATACTGAGTAGGAGTTGCAATATTTTTTGCAAAACAGGAATGTAATATTGGGGTGTACAGGGGAGTAGAAATTATGGCAATTTACCTCTGTATATAGAATTGGTAAGAACAGTACTGGAATACTGAATACAGTTATGGATGTTGAATACTGGAGAAGTAAAAAGGAACCACAAAATTGATCTGAGATTAGTTCAGTTTTTTAGTTTATGGAAATGATTGGGGGTTGGCTTGTTTAAAAACATCTTCATGGGTAGAAAATACTAGGTACTAAAAGACTCTTTTATCTTGAGAGAAAGGTATGACAAGAATTAATGGCTGGAAGCTGAAGCCAGATAAATGTAAACATTAAATTAGGCACCTTTATAACCATGAGGATGATTAACCAGCGGAAAATCCCATTCTCCCGAGCACTACCAGGAGTAACTAGGAATAATGGCCATAAGTTGACTGAGAGTAGGTTCAGGCTGGACATCAGGAAGCACTACTTCACAGTCAGGGCGGCTAGGATCTGGAACCAACTTCCAAGGGAAGTGGTGCTTTCTCCTACCCCGAGGGTCTTCAAAAGAAGGCTAGATAATCACCTTGCTGGGGTCGTTTGACCCCAGCAATCTTTCCTGCCCATGGCAGGGGGTTGGAATTGATGATCTGCTCAGGTCCCTTCCGACCCTACCAACTATGAAACTAAAAAGGGAGGTAATATATTCCATTGTTTTGTTTTTGGAGGAAAGCTAAAGGTCTTTTTGGAAGATAAGCATGAGCTAAACGCAAGTTACGTAACTTGAAATTATATCTGGGGAAATATAAGGTTCTGTGTTGTGTAGAACCCTGAATTGAAAATGATTCCTTGATGTAAAGCATTATGAGAGAAAATATTTTAAAAAGAAATATGGTGATCCGTACCTAAGTGTTACTAGGACAGCCATGCAGCCTTCTTTACTCATCTCTCCATTGCAAAATATGTTCACCACTCCTGCTGCATTAACTCTGGGAGTGATAATCTGTCTCCCCAGTGTAAAACTGGGCAGCCAACTTTTTTATTTCATTTCATTTTTTTTTTTAATGAGTGTTTCAACTTAGTTTAAATTAATTCAAGAAGCCTGGCTTTCAACAGTATACAAGATTGAAAAAAAACCCAAATATAACTTTATTGGAACGTGCATCGATTTCCTAGATTATATATTAAGTATAAAACTCATCAAACAGAAAATAATCAGAGCATTAGAATTAAATATACATGTCTTATTCAGATTGATTAAAAAAAAAAAAAAAAATCTGACCTCAGTACGCATCTTGATAGTGTCTCCAACATTTCACTAACAGTTATTTCCATATCCAAGTTAATGTTCAGTGTAATCAATTCATTGAGGTGCTCTTCATTCCTTATTGTACAAAGCTAAGTTTTAAGTCTCTGGCAAGGTGTTTTTTTTGTGATGTTGTTTATTGGACAAGCTATATAGCTGGGAGACCTGTTGGACAAGGTGGCTTGAGGAAGGGTACTTGGGGTGCAGACAGAAGTGCAGCTCCCTGCTTTCTGAGCTACAAGGATATCCTGGAACAAACAGGAGTTCACTCTTGGTTCCAGGGAGGAGGGGAATCTAGCTTCTGCTTTGACCCTGCAGCCAGTTTCCTCTAGTAATTGCCCCTCTTCTGTCCTGGCCTGTCTCTGTTTCAGAATGGGTGGGGGGAAAGGCAATGGAGAGAGGAGTTTATTCTAGGGGTTTCCCAGCCATTGATGGAGGGCGGGGTGGGTGAATTGGAACCTCACCACCTTGGGAGTGGGCTCCAAGGCACCCACCCCACCCTCCAACAGGGGCTGTAAAACTCCCAGGCCAAACTCCCTCTGCTACCTTCCCCCCCTCCCATTCTGAAAGTAGTGACAGATTGGCAGGCAGCACAGACAGAAGTTAGAGAAGATGCTGCTTTGAAAGGTCTTTATTTGACTCCTCGTGCAATGAGGCATTAGATTTTCACATGATTGGCTATTTTTTAAGCTGTCTTCAGCCGTACACTTGTTTGGTCATGGCTATAAACTGCTTTCAGTTTGAGCAAAAATTGTCACTTCTGTCTGTGCCCTTGGATGTCCAAAGTTTGGCCAACAGCTCTCCCAAATATATGGCTGGGCCAATAAATTATATTGCAAAAAAATCTTGCTTCAAGAAGACTAAATGACAACATAACTGAGAAAGTTCTACAAGCTATGGGATTGCAATAGGTATTGCTGGTGGGTAGAATGAAGAGAACTGAAGAGAAACATGGCTTTGGGATACCTTAAAGTGCTGCTTTTAAAGGCAAGCGAGGACTTTCACTTCTGTTGTTCTTTGGGCAGCTGCTTGTGGTGGGGTATGGAGCCTAGCTGGCCATGCACATGGAAGAGCTGCACTCATGGTTTGTGGTTACCTGCTGGCTTCTGATTGGGCAGTTTGTTCCCATATTGCAGCGGCAGCATTGGTCATGTGGAGATGAGAGTGGGGAAGAAGGGATGTGAATTGACTAGGGGTGTGCAAAGCAGGCCATAATCAGCAGGCCTGATTTGGCGGACAGTGATTTGATTAGTTGATTCGGATCATTGTCCCAATTTGATTTGGCCAAATCCAAAGATTTGATGCTAATTCGGAGAATCAGTGATTCAGCCATAGACACAGCTTTAAATGTTTTTTCTATCTACCTTGAGGTACCAGGCACGGTTCATGAATGCTAAGATGTTGGGGCTGATGAAGTGTCCCACAGGAGCATTCCCCGCCCCCCACCTGCATGTTTGGCAGTGGACCTGGAAGTGGACTGGAAATACTTCTGGTCCACTTCCAGGTCCATTGCTGAGCATGCAGGGGACTCCCCTGTGCCCCTCTAGCTCAGCGATCAGCCATGGGGGGACCCTGGGTGCCCCCCTAGACCCAGGAGGTACCAGTCACCGACCTGGGGTGGACCGAGAAGTGGACCAAAAGTGCTTCTGGTTCACCTCCGGGTCCACCGCTGAGCATGCTGGGGACCTCCCCCGCACTCCCATGGGATGCTCCATCTGTCTCACCATCTCAGCATTCATGAGCCTCCTGATAACTTGAGGTATGTAGAAAAAAACATTTAAAGCTCTGAATTATCAAGTATCTCTGAATTGATTTGGAGAGGTTAAAGGATCTTCTGATTTGATTTGGATTCAGAGATTTGGCAGCCAAATTGGGCCAAATCTCTGCCGAATTATATCAGTGACTGCTGCTTTGCAAAGCCCTAGAATTTACCCTAGGAGCAGCACATGTCCTTGGAGCCCTTCTGCCTCTCCCCACTGAGTACCCCATCTCAGTGGTTCTCAAGATTTTTAGACAAAAGGCACCCCTCCACAAGATTTCAGAATTTAGTGGCTCCCCTTTTCAAAAATGAATATAAATATAGTATGAATATTATACTATAGACATTATTAATTGTGATATGAATGAATTGTAATGCTATGGTAGAATAGAATAGTCAGCCCTTCAGGCTCTTTCCCCAGCTCTTCCTGGCCCTGAGCATGTTTTCTCCCAGCACAGCACCTGGACAAGGTCACTGCTAGGGACTGGGAACCAGCAGGTCAGTATCTGGCTTTATTTGCCCTCAAGGGCTAGGGACAGACATTTAAAAAGCCTGAACCTGAATTGATTCAATCTTTGCAGGTTAGTTTAACCTGGCTAGGCTGAATCAGTTTAACTGTACAGATATCACAGAAATGCAGGCAGATGCCTGAAGTGGCTCAGGCTAGAATCCGGGGGGCTCTAGAACAGCTCTCCCTTCCCTTCAATAGTGCTGAGCTGAAGGAGGAATGGCCAGGCCCTGGCAGGATGCTGTGATTAGGGAGGGGTCCCCCCCCCCACTTCTGACCAGCCCAGCAGGCAATTGATAACACAGTGTTTATCAGCCCTAGATCAGCATTTATTACCCCACTAAGAAAAAAACAGAGGGACATTACCAGCTACCTGTTTATTTTGCCTTTGTCCTGTCTGCCACAGCATGGACCATAGCCAGCAAGTGGTCTGCTAACTCATGCTGAGAGGTGTCTGTATAAAGAAGAGGGGATAAGGCAATCCCTGCTTAGCAGAGGAGGGAGGGCAAGCCAGACAGATGCCTGCAGTCACTGCCGGAGCTCCAGCCAGGGAGCAGAGGGGAGAGCCCTGCTCTGCTGTGGAGTAGAGAGCCCTGCTCAGCCTAGAGAGCATGCTGGGATAC
>NW_017729032.1:235016515-235029785 GCF_001723915.1 Gavialis gangeticus
CACAGCATGGACCATAGCCAGCAAGTGGTCTGCTAACTCATGCTGAGAGGTGTCTGTATAAAGAAGAGGGGATAAGGCAATCCCTGCTTAGCAGAGGAGGGAGGGCAAGCCAGACAGATGCCTGCAGTCACTGCCGGAGCTCCAGCCAGGGAGCAGAGGGGAGAGCCCTGCTCTGCTGTGGAGTAGAGAGCCCTGCTCAGCCTAGAGAGCATGCTGGGATACTGGGGGAGTCTGGTTTGACTCAAACCAGCAAGGGGTCTGGGACAGACATTGCATAAACCAGTTTGACCCAAATCACTTAAGTCTGATACTACATTCAACTAGGCTTATATAAAACTAGTTTCAGCCATTTTCAAACTGGTTTGTGTACACTGAACATCTGTTCTGTTACAGGTTTAAACTAGTTTCTGATCACTTAAACTGGTTTATGTGTAAAGTTTGTCCTTAGCCAAGGAGATCCCCTCCCCCACCCCCGCACTTCAGCCCTGGGGCCAATATGGACAGAGCCTGGGGAAACAGTGATGAGATGCTGGTTTGCACACATGTGGCACATGGAGAGTACTGAGGGGATCAGAGTGACAGGGACTGGGAGGCAGCAAAACACATGAGGCTCAGGGAGAGAGGAGGAGAAAGGGAGAAGCGGAGTTCCTCTCTCCTAGCCCCCACACTTTAGGGGCAAGAACAGCTGGGTGTACTTCCAGAGCCACTTGACCTTGGGAGCATGCAAAAAACTAGGAGTCAAGCCAGGCTGAAAACTGAAGCTTTCTGTGCATGTGCCCCCTGCCCAGCCACTGCACAATATGTTGTTCGGAGCTGCCAGTGCAGGGGCTGCTGGGAGGTGGAAGGGGGAAGCTATAGATGCCTGGTTAGAAGTGAACAGTGTGTTTACATCCTCCCACCTTCTGCCAGCCCCTGTGCTGGCCGCTGTGAACACTGTGCTCTGCTGCATGCGTAGGCAGGAGACGCACGGTCACAAAGATGCACATTCCAGTCTTGCTCAACCCCCAGATTCTCTTATGCCCTCAGGGCTCGTGGGAGGACTGTGGGGTCAGGTGGCTCTGGATGCTGGCGTGCAATCCAGGAGGACTGGCTGTGTCAGTAGAGGCTGCAGTTACCCCCTTGGGTACAGACTGGGGGCTGGAAGCAGGGAGTGGGGTCCCCTCCCTGATGGTTGAGAACTGGTGCCCTATTCCCCCTTCAGTCTCTCCAGCTGCCCCTCTCCACAGTTTTCAATTTACCAGCTCAATCCACTCGTTCCAGCCCAGCTGCACATTGTGCTGGACAGTCAGGCTCCTTCAGTGCAGCTGTTAAGTGGAGCAGTAATCAAAGGGGAGGCAGGGGGATGCATCTGCGTCACTGTACCTCCTCTGGATCCACCCCTGACACCCAGCACTTCCTCACAAAGGTCAATATGGATGGCTGAAAATTCAACTACTTATTTCAGTCACCTGATATGTAATTAAGAGACTGGATATAGACTCAGTTGTTTGAAAACGTGCCCTGCATGTTTAAACAAAATTACTTGTTTGCTCCTTAGAAGACTGTATGCTTATTCATTTTTATTGAGAGCCTGTGGACCCTCTGCTTAGTGTTCTCTGTTTTCTTGGATGGAACCAGGAAGAGCCTTTCTGTCATCTTCTTTACCAGTCTCCCCTCCAGTCCTAGATAAGTTGTGGCAAATAGTTGTTTTTTATACAGCCTCATACCTTCTATCTAAACAGCTGATTTGAGGGCTCTGTCTGGATTGAAAAAAAAACCAACCCTTTTAAAATGTCTTCTTGAGATAGAGTTCATTGTATGAATCACACTGCTGTTGTATTTGATGTAACTGAGACTAGCAGGACCTAAATACGACTTAGGTAGCCTGTTGGTACCTATATTACAAAGAACAATTTAAATTCGCTCTGCTCCAGCAAACACAAAACTAAGCACCTGCAATTTTAGCTGCTTCCATTTCAGACCTCAAAATTCCCTAGGTGTATATACCAAGGGTTTCTACACATGCTTCAGAGCAACTCAGATGAAGCACTTTTGCATACCACAGCACCTAATACCTGCTTAAGATTCAGTGCAATTTGGATGGTTTGTGGGAGACTTCCTAAAGAAGACTCTGTGGGGAGGCAGATGAAAAAAACTTAACAAAAATATACCCTAATTCATATTTGACATTGAATTTAATTCAAAGAAGACAATAATTGTGATACCTACTTTGTACCCAGTACTGTAGTGATTAAAGCATTTGCCCTGGAATTGAGAGACCTATTTATTAGGTCCTAAAGGGATTTTAAGTTTCCCATATCTCCCACCTCCCAGGGAGAGCCTTAGTGATGATATTATGGACAATTTTGTGAGAGGACAGCCTCTTTCCCTTCTGTTAAAGTTGAACCCCTAGGCAGTCAACAATACAAGGCACATGGGGCCAGTTGGTCTTTAGCCTCCTTGTCACACCACTATCTTGAACAAGGATGCCCTGTATACCACTCTTTGCAGTCAAGTTTATTTCTGGTTTTAGCTAATGTTTTATGCACACATAATGCTAGCAGCAGAGACTGGAATTCAAGACTCCCCTTTCCCAGAGACCAGGCATAACCACTAAGCTGCACAATCTCTGAGCACCGTGCTCTGCTGCATGGGTAGGCATGAGAAATGCAACCACAAAGATGCACATTTCAGTTTTGCTCAACCCCCCAATTCTCATGTGCCCCCAGGGCTGGTGGGAGGAACTGTGGGGTCAGGTGGCTCTGGACGCTGGCATGCAACAGGGTCAGATCTGGGGCGGGAGGTGAACTGGTGCCCCTGTACCCTTCTTTGATTTCTGCTCCACCTACACTTTAAAACCATTGCCTGGCTGTGGCAGCAGAATTTCTAGTCAGGATGTGCTGAGAGAGTCAGTTGACTTCATGGTTTATTGTAATCTACCTGATCCCATCTAAACTTTTCATTCCACAGGTATTAGTGATCCCCTCTTCTTTCTAATGGTCTTTATGTGCCACCAATCAGCTATCCTTTGTTCTGAAGTTCAGCTGTCTGGTAGCTGCTCCTAGTAATGAAGCTCCTATTCCACAGCCCTGCAGATTATTTTTAACTAATTCCTTTGAAGTTATTCATTTTTGCTTTAATCTTAAAATGAATAATACAGCCGTAGGCCCTGGCATATTTATAAAGTTTCTAGTTTATTTTTAACTGGAGAAAAACACATGTTTTCTATGTGATAATGCACCACACCATCTGCAGCCTCCTTTTCAAAACTCTAGATCTGCCCAGACAGGCTTCTTCTTGCTGTTTCCTTTGGGCCATCAATCATAGATATTGATTTTTTCCTTAACACTAATAGTGTACTGCTGTGCATTCCCAGTAATTTTTACTGCCTAAAATTTCCTGAGGAGGTTTAGGATATGCCTTTAGTGCTCATGTACTAACACGACTGAACAGGTTATAAGTTTGATAGAATCCTTGTTATCAACAGGGATCCAGGTTTTCTGTTTCCCATGGAACCCCCCCCCTCCCCCATAGATACCCTTTTTACCCGAGAAAAACATGGATTTTTCATTTTAATGGAGACATGCACAACTTCTGCACTTTTTCAAAGAGCTCTCTGCAGGCTGGAAGAGTTCCAGCCTGCAAGGGCCTGGGGCAGCAGGAGGAGGGCAGTGAGGCAGGGGGCACCATGTACATATATATCCACATGGCTGCCAGGCATACTAGAGAGCAGCTCCCGTAGGTATGTCTGGCATGGGGGAGGCAGGAAGGTGGGCACTGAGGCTCTCACAGGGAGGGAGCGAGTGAAGGCAGTGTGGGGGACTTGGGGCCTGGGGCCAAAATGCATAGCTTCTGGGCCCTTGTGGGGAGCAGGATGGGGCTGCAGGCAGCTTGTCCAAGGGGCAGGAGGGGCTGGCTCCCTGCCACCACATGCACATCTTGGGATGGGGGGCAGGGGGTACCCATGCCCCCCAGATCTGTGTGTGGGGCGGGGCCTGCTGCAGGCTTGGGTTTCTCGTCCTGCTGCCTTCCCCCTGGGACTTCAGCAGAGCAGCAGGTGGGACTTAGTGGAGCAGGGAAGAGTGGGGCTGGACAGGGAAGCTCCTTGCCACTGTGAGCTCCGTGCTACTTTGGTGACATGCCCCTTCACTTGGCCCACAGCAACGACAGGTACAACCCTACAATACTGCCCCACCGGGGCGATGTGGGGTTTGCAGTGGCAAGAAGCTTTCCTGCCTGGCCCACTCTGTGGTGCACTGGGTAGGACCTGTAGGCCCAGGGGAAAGGCATCAAGGTGGGGAGCCCAAGTCTGTAGTGGGCGGCCTGCCCCCACCCTGCGCACAGACCTGGAGGGCATGGTTCCCCCTACCCCCTCTGGGAGTGCATGCAGCCATGAGGAGCCAGCCCCCAGCCTGCCTGAGCCTGCAGCAGACAGCCAGCACTTGGGCTTCACTCTGGCCATACTGCCTGCAGGGGGGAAGCTCGGCTCTCCCCCCTGGGTCCCTGGCCCTGTAGCCCTGGCAGCTGCATGTGCCTATTCTGCTTAATGCTGAGTTTAACTTTCAAAAATCAAAGAAATTGAAAATCAGTAGTGGTTACTGTATTTATGTTAAGGTATGTGTGCATGCATATTGAAGGAACCCTATGCGTTAGGGCCTTGTTACATCTTATGGTGTAAACCAAAGAAATGTTAATCAGCTTAGTGTTGTTTGGCTTAGTGCAGCAGTCACACTTTAAGGTAACAGACCATCTCTGACTGTCCTTCACCTTTTTTTTTTTAATAATTTTTTCTTGTTCCAAGCCAAATCATGTTCCAATCCATGAGTCAGTCCAGAACCATAAGTGGCCCTACAACTGGCAAACACCCTCCACTCCCACCAGGGGCTTCAGAGGTTTTCAACGTCTTTTGGTGGGTATCTTATGTGCAGGCCCAAGCCCAGAGCCTTGGGATTCAGATGCCCCCAAGTTTTGCCTGCCCTCAGCCATATGGCTACAGGGGCAAGCTAGGAAGGAGCCTCCCATTTCCATAGAATGGGCTTTAAGCCCCAACACCTTGGCAGGTACTAAACCACGCCAGAAGAACAGTTATCCCAGAGATGACTTAAGGAAAACTGCCTTCTTGGACCCAGATAAGTGGTGTTTCTCTGACTGTCCTTCACCTAAACAGCTGTGACTTACCACTGGAGCCTTGGTGAGCAGGGGCAGGACTAGCAGCTAGGGGCAGGACCAGCTTGCTGCTTCCCCCAGGCAGAGTGAGTGCTACAATCCTGGAGCACCTGGTGCCTGTGATGCCTCCCACCACTGCTCAGACCAACTTACTGCGTGAGCTCTGAGGGGCTTGATCCTTTTTTTCTCTGGAGCCTGTCCCTCCATGCTGCCCCTACTCAGGCTGTCAGCCCAGGCAGGAGCTGCCTGAGCTCTGGAAGGGATTGGGGCTCATGTGGGAGCCAGTTGGCTGGCAGCTCAGCCAGTGGCAGCATGGAAGGGGTGAGCTCTGGAGAAAAAAGGAATAAAAGTGGTGCCCAGAAGCTCAGGTAGCACTCAGTTGACCTGCAGCTCATTCCTCGTGTGCCATCCCTACCTAGGCTGCTGGCTTGCCGGGTGCCATCTTAGCTCCACAGAGCTTGCTCTCCCTCTGCCACTGCTGGCAGAAGCAGCGAGCCAGTCCGAGTGGTGGCAGCAGCCACCACAGCGGCTGGGTGCTTCAGGGTTGCAGCACTTTCTCAGCCCAGCATTTCTGCAGGGCAAGGCACAGTACCCAGTGTTGCTGCACCTCAGCAACTGCATCCTGGGATGCTGAAGGACTTCAGCTTGGACAAAATAGCTGTAAAGAGTGACCACACCTTAATGTAACAGGAGTAAAATTAGGCAGATTGAAGATATTTCTGCCCTGGAGTGGTGTAACTTTTAAGATGAATAGTGAGAGTTTTAAGCCATTTTAACATGTTAATGTGCAGCCAAACCAAGGGTTAAGAGTTCCAGAAGCCACCTCTTAAACTTCCCATGTAACAAGACACTTACACTGTAAGACTTGCTGTTTTACTTTTTTCAGAACAACACGGTTTAAGGCCAAATTCAGATGCTCTTATTATATAGAATCTTAGCCTCGGTGGTGCTCCACGTGGTAAGATGCTATTCAGTGTTCTGGGCTCTGGACCTCAATGAGCATCTTCTTTAAATGTGAATATTGTATTTTTTTTCTGTGTGCCATAGCCAGAGTTGTGTTTGAATAATTTCTTTCCTTTGTGAATTAATTGTTGTCTTTTCATTTATAAAATACTTTTTACAAAGTATCTTCCTCATAAACTGTTAATTAGAGTCCTTAATCTCTTTTTATCAAACAGCTTAAGTAAGCTTATATTAATGCCACCTGTATTAAACACAAACAGCACCATATACAAATAAAACCTGAAATTAATCTGATACACTCACTGTAATAGACTTTGATGGAAGCGTAATTCAATTCTTGGCAACATGATCTGCTTAATTTATGTTCCTGTGAAAAATCTGCTTTAACGTTTTGCCTAGCACTTTATTTGTACAACTTCATGGTGAAAACCAGACCTGTTTGGACTTTTACATATAAACAGAACATACTCACTATTGATCTATAGTCTAAAACTAACAGGGTAAATAGTGTATTTTTCCTATAAATATCAAAGAAAATAGATCTTTTTTTCACGTTTTCCAATGGTTTGTAGCCAGTTTACAAAGTTGCTTACAGACAAATCTAAATAATACCTAAATTAGAAAAGCTTACATGATGTAGAAAAAGTACAATTCACATAGCTGGATGTGCTGTGAACGTAGAATAGTGTCATATATTATGCATGCAAATTTGCTTGATCTGGTAGTGAGCTTTTCAATTCCTTTTCCAAACAGTGAACATGATAATTTCATTTTACAGATAATACAGTTGGAGGCCCTAAGTCAGTTTACCAGCACACGTTTTTGATTCATGGCAAGGGTCACTGCTAGCTCTTACTGTATTGTTTATATCTCTAATGCCAGAAGTATTGCAATGGTTATTATATTTCATGGTACATGTAAGAGACTTCTTGCAAGTAGACCAAATTGTGTCTGAACCCAGAAAGAGCTATGACCCTTGATCACAGTGTAAAATTGTTCTGTCTTGAACTTGTATTCGGAGGGGAGAAGTGGTAGGATGCTTTACAAACACTTCATGCCTAGTACCCCAGGAAAGTTGGGGTACTAACAGAAACTTGCAGTCAGCCCTGTTCTGTTTCTCATGCCTGTTCTTAAAGCCTGCTCTTGATAGGAATAATCTTGGAATTGTACCTCAGTCATGGCAAGCCTAACTCCAGATGATTTCTACTCCTGCTTTTGCAGTATCCACATGGACTGGTTGATGGGGTTAGCTTGATGCAGAATTTAGCTTCACATTTGCACAAGGGATATCAGTAAACAATCTTACTTAATTTTCCTGTTAGTTTTAAAGAAACCCACCCAAACTGTGAATATAATAAATTTTTGCTAGGAATAGAGAGTTATACTGATAAAATTATGTAGAGTGTATCTATCTGCATTAATTATATTATAGCTTTTAGACAGTCTTACGGGACTTTTATTTTTCATTAAACATGCATTGAAAAATAGCGGAAGCAAAGGATGGCCGGACAAAGCTTCTGACAGAAAAAAACATATTATAGGGAACAGAATTCTAAGTTCAGAAACTTTTAATTTCTTATGCATGCCATTGCTTTCATAGTTTCTAGCACATCCAGTCATGCCTGCCTTGTTGCCAGGACAATGACGCTAAAACGGGCTGAAAACAACATCCTTTTGCTTTGCATTAAAGCACACAGAATAGCACTCAGCTTTGTGCATTTTGAACTCCCTGCAATAAAAGTTTCAACAGATAAGAAGCTTTTTCTATTTCAGGGTTGCCATTAGCTTGAATAATACATAAACATGGGAAAGGGTTTGAAGTTCTATTGAGGATCACAGTATAGCTTCAATTAAATTATACATCATTATCACAGCTGTCAAGCCTGGTGTGGGATTTTAGCCCCCTATCTCACTAAATGTTCTATGTAGCTGTCTTGTCCAATTTTCTTCGTCCATAGCAGCAACTGTGTTCTTTCAACAAGAAAGAGAGGTTCGGTTAATCAAGAAAGAACTTTGGAGATGTCAACAGTCAAGTGCCAAGAGAAAAAAGGTCAACTTTTTAGCCTTAAAAACACAAGGGAGAAATCAAACACTATTAAGTCATGACATTATGTTCTTTTTGAACTAAGTCTGCATGCATACGCTGTCTGTAGAATTGGTTGGTTACACTGTAGCTCCTGTCTTGAGTTGATGAGGTAACTTATTGTTAAATCAGAAACATTACAATAACCCAGATGGGATGATTTCTTTAAATGTCTTAATCATGGACAATGATTTTGTAAGGCAATGTGGATAGACTGACTGTTAGGTTTATCCATCCATGATTCAGACTTCATTATCTAAACCTTTTGCAATATATTGCTGCATTGAAAAAAACATGTTTTCTATGAGTAAGAATACAAAGCAGTGCTATTCAGATTTCATACTATGGGTCAAGCAGTTATTACATTTGTGACATATCTTTGACCCTATGCTTAAGAAAGAAATGTTGGAAATGCTTTGGTTCATTAATTACATGATTCACACTTCCGCTACCACTTCATCTGCCTAGTAAGGCTCTTAGTTTGCTGGGGGGGGAGGGGAGTGCTTCTGTGCTAGTAATGTATTATTAAATGCTCCCTCTTGAATAGCCACATGTAAAGGGTGAAGTCCAGATGGTATTGAAGAATATTTGTGTTAGAATACTTAGGATCACACCCTTCTATTGATTTTTACACAAAACCTGCCATTGATTTTAGTAGGGACTCTAGTATGCAGATCAATGATATGCCATAACATTTTAACAGTAGCAGTGACTTGATAAGTGAAACTGAACAGGCAAGAAGTAGTGATGAGTTTGAAGCAGAGCTGGGAAATTCAGAATTTTAAAATCTTATAATTTGATTTAGAAAATAAAATGTGTTTCTGAAAACTATTTCTGAAAACCTGAAGAAGAGAATTTGAGATGGCCATGAGTGCAGAGAGAAAAAAGTTCCCAGATAATGTACTGCTTGTTCTCAAAGATATGACAGATCCAGTATTACCCTGAATCATAACGGAAGCTTGCATACTGACTTGAGCAATATCCAGTCCACTTTATCCTTTATCACTTAACTTTACCCTCAGATCTGTTCATGTAACTAACTGAGTGAATACCTCATTCACAATTGCACTCTCTATTAGCTTTTCTTTTAGTTTAACTTTCCATGGCAGAGTTTCAAACAGGTTAGAATTTCAGTTATATTGGATAAACTGTAAACTGTAACTAGTTCATACGATCAGCACTCTTGAGTTTGGAAACATGGGCTAGAAATCTCCCATGACCAGACATTTGCACTGGATTCCTTTTAACACTTCTGGTCCCACTCAGGGCTGAAAAATGCCAGTTGAGATATTTGATCATGTAACATATCCATTTTAATGCAAATCTGATAAATACATTGAGACTAACATTTCTTAATTTCCTGAAGACAAATCACAATACCACACAGCTCATGTTGTTCAGTTTGCACCTTCATAACAGTTGCCTCAGCTATGTTTGTATTCTCAGCCTGACTGCATTTTCTGCCTTCAGCCATTGTTTTCAAACCAGGTTTGTATGTGTACAAGTACGCTGTTATTCACCTGGGAATTCTGATTGGTTTATGAACCATTCTTTTTCAATTCCTTCACAGTTTACATTATGTTTCTTTCACCCTCAAATTTCAGAAAAGTGCTTTACAGATCAGGTACACTTTTCATTTTGCATACCTGAAAATAGTTTGTATGTAGAAAGAGAAATAAGGTCCAAGCCTTTATAAGTTATTATTAGGGTTACCGTATGTCCGGACATGTCCTCTCTTTAGATCCTCCAATCTTGGTCCAGGAAGTTTTTTAGAATATGATCAAATGTCTGGGATTTTGATCTGGTCCTGGCTTGTCCCAGCAAGGAGCTGCTGGGGTCTGGTGATTTGGAGGCATGGCATGCACACACATGGCCAGCATGTAGCCAGGTAGGGGGTGGGAGTAGCCCAGCAGCTGGATGTAGGCAAGTCTGTCAGGGGCAGTGTGTGTGTGTGTGTGTGTGTGGTGGGGCTGGAGCAGAGGGCTGGTCCAGGTCTGCAGCAGGGTGGAGGAGGCGCATGCCCTGGACATCTCCTTTTTTTGGAACTGGAAATATGGTAACCCTGGTTATTACACAACCTGATACAATATGTGACCAGTATAAAAATACCTTGAAGCCAATAAAGAATTAAATTTTCACTTACCTGGCACATCTGCATGTGTTATTAGCATGCAGCAATAAAGTCCAATTCATATCATGTTGCGGTTTATTGCTCCTGAGCATGCCATTCCATATGTGCCTGGGACTGCAGCATATTGAGCCAAGTTGGAGCAGCCCTGGCTGGCAAGGGGCCTGGGGGTCAGCCTGCTAGCTTGGGGCTGCTTTGACCCAGCTCAGCTTGCTGTGGAGGGTTGGATGGCCGCCCTCACACTGAAGCACTCCCATACCCCAGCCAGTTATGTCAGCATCTACACATGCTAAAAAACCCTGCAGCAGGCTAGTACTTGTGTTTACAAGTATTACGCTGGTGCAGAATTAGTTTCCTGTGGCCTAATAGGGTCACATGTAAATAGACATTTACTGCGGAGCTAATTTGCCTGCTCTGCGGTAAATATCTTGTGTAGATGTGCCCACTAACAACAAAACTACTGTGTGGATGCATCTTCAAGGGAGCAACAGGAACAACGAGACATTTTACTCAACTCATTGGAAAAAGTCTATTCTTCAGCATGTAATGTATGCCCTTTAAAATGGCTTCTGTACTGCTCCCTACTATTATCACAGTGGGCCATAAATTTTATAAGGATACAGAGGGAACAGTGCCATGAGCACTTGACATACTCAAGATGCTGCTGAAGTACAGCGAGAAAGTACAATGGTAAATGACCTATGGAACTTTGTGGACATGAATCACGATTAAGATCCATGTGTGCTGGATGTTTATGCCTGAGGAGCATCAAAGGATAGCACTCACAGAAACCTAATTTTGGTTGAATAGAGTCCTCAGATTCATTGTGATATTACACATAAATGAAAATACCAAATGTCTTTGTCTTGTCAGTGGAAAAAGTAGCTGGGGCTTTGTAACAAATGGAACAGTGATGTATATTTGGAAGCTTCATGACATATTAAAGTAGTTTATGAGGCACAATTTGTTTTGGTGGTCTGGTCTGATTGATGGTATACTATCTGCTAGTGCTTCGTCTGTTGTGGTATTTTTGTAATAAATGTTCATTGCTAGACAGTGCTAAATGTGTTCCATCTAAATCATTTGTTACTTATAACAAGTTTCAGTGTATATGAATCAAAGGTTGTTTATACTTGCCTTCAAAAGTATTTATCATTTTGAAGCAGCTCTATCACTTCAAATGGGATAACTAAATGTTTGACCCTCTTGGTAATATATGTTTAAAATGGTAGAGAAAGTTAAGCATTATGTAGTCTTATTTTAAAAGTTAGATTATTTTTAATGATGTTTCTCCTGATTAAACTCATCCATGGGAATAAGCTATTTTTAATAAAATTAACATCCTCTAACAATTATATTTAAAAAAAATCAGCAAAAGGTCATAAAGAATGAGACCCTTCCATGCTTACAAACTATGACAAATCAGAGAAACCACATCAGTATCACTTGGTTGTAGTATGAAATTTCACTACAAGTTTATATTAACATTAAATGACTGTTTTACTAAAAGAAGGGGAAAAAAGGATGGAACTACCCATGTAGGATTTTCACTTACCTGATCATACAATAAGCTATATTCATGAGCAACTTATATATATTTTCTTTTGGTTGTTAAGGGGTGTTGAGGAGCCACAGCTAAAAGAGAAGCCAGTATTACACTTTTTATCTCGGATAAAGAGGGTTCATCTAGAAATATTTGAAAATAGGGAGAAAGATTTGATTTTCTTAACTTAATACTTAGGAGAAAAGAAGTGTGGCACAATCTTGCCCAAATATATCCATGTGCATTTATTAGGAGATAATACTTTTATCCAGAGTGATCACAAGAACTAGAGTTTGTTTTCCATCCCTTGAAGTTGCCTTAATTAGCATTAAAAAAGCAAGAACAAAAGGTCATCTTACTCCTTACACTAGTCATTTTTAATTGTTCAGGAGTCACAAGCCCACTTCTGGTTGAAGCCTGTCTGCAGTAACTGAATTTCTAAGGGGCCTTTAGCACCATTCATAAATGCTGCAATCTGAGATTGCCTCTAGTTTCAGAACTGATATTTTATGGTTTATCCAGTGAGAATGGTTGTATTTCTCTGTTGCTATCAGTATCTCTCTTTCATCCACAGCTCAGAACACCTTAGTAGCACCCCAAGAGAAACATGTTCTGGGGAGCTTACAAAACCTTAAGATTTACTATAATTAGCATCAAGGGAATAAACAACACACAAATATTTAGGACTAGTAGCTGATGAGAGAAAATAGTTCCCAGTCAACTCCTGCTAAAAGTCCCTGATCAAACACTGAATAGTGTTGGGTTTTCCTTAACCCCATAATACCTACCTCTTTGCACTCTCCTCTCCTTGTAATGATAAACTTTTGATTCTACCCACATGCATAGAGACGCATGAACTTTTGGAGCATTTGGAATCCTTTTCAGGTTACTGTGGTGGTCATCATATTACAATTTACCACATATTTTTTCCTTTGCTTCTCAAATTTTTGGTTACTGATAGTTACTAAACACTCAAAGTTCTAGAGTACTCTTGAAAGATGTGTAGTCTCTCCTGGCCTTTCCCGTGATGGTTGAGAACCATGGTATGGTCTTTCCAAAGAGTGACCAATTATTTGCTAATAGAACTTCCAAAGAGAGAAGTGGGACAGGAACTTTGAGTGAACTCTTATATACTTCTATGAAGGTTTAAATTTCTGTCTTTAACATACACACACAACATTCATATTCAGATAACAATGACCTTTTTCGTATCTTGTACTTTTTCCTTGGATATTAAAAAAGCTTTAATTCACTGCCTAATGTTACATATAAAATAGTGGCTGCATACATAAATTCAAGTAATGTGGGAGAATTCTCCCAGGTTTGTTCTCATTGTTGAGAGGCTTTTCCAGAGCCACAGTCCCTGAATGGTGGAGAGCCTTCACTGCTGAAACTGCCAAAAAAAAAA
>NW_017729032.1:235034785-235044744 GCF_001723915.1 Gavialis gangeticus
GAGTGGGGGGAGCAAGCCGGGAGCTAGGGGAATGAACTGGGAGCAGGGAGAACAAATGGGGGAGGGGTTCTGCAGCCTGTCTTAGCCTGCCTAGTGATAGATGGCAGTAGTGCATAGGGCAGCCATGGACAGTTTGGGTCAGCCATCGTTTCCCTGCAGCACAGTATGGGGATTGTGAAGGGGTTATATTCAGCAAAACAAGGTATGTTCAGCAGAGTCCAGCAAGCGATACACTTTTCACTTAGGGGGCAAGTGGGGAGGGGGATGGAGGGGAGATGCTGGAGTACTCTGCTCTCTTCTGAGAGTAGCCAAAGCATGTACAGGTACTCTCCCTCTCAGGTGATAGTCTCCTGAGAGTGATTTAATCCTGATTGTAGTCAGGTTATTTTTCTCCTAAGTGGCCATTTTTACTCCGGGGGAAAAAAGCCTGAACATTTGTACACTCATGGTTTTCTCCTGAGAGAGCAGTGACTCTCCTGGGAGAAATTAAATGTCTGTACAATAACAAAGTATTAGAAATAGTGTTTAAGAAGGATGGATAGATTCTGTTTTCTGTTTACATTGGTGCGTGCCTAGAATAGCTGTAGTTCATTTGGATCTGTAGCAGTGCAAAAACAGTTTTTGGCCTAGGAAGTCTGCCACAATTTTAATTTATTTTTTCATTTTTTTGTATTAAAGCCTTGAATTTACATAAGTCTGGCATATGTTCACTTTCTTTAATATGATAAAGGTAATTGGATAAAAAAATACTGAGGAGCTGGGTCTTTGGCTTGTTGAAATCTGCCTGAGCTACATCAGTTCAGATTAGCTGGGTATCTAAGCCATTCTCTTTCAAAAATAAGGCAATCAACCTTGATAATTGACAGTTATTTGTAGTTGTCTTTTCTTTCATTTTATATTTAATTGGATAGAATTGTGACATGCAGATTTACCCAACATTATTAAAATTATTGATTACTTAGCAGTATCCAATCTACCATGGATCATGCAATGCTATAAACCATTAGTCTCAGGTTCTATTAGAAATTCATTCAATTATAAAAAATAATAATAATTAAAAAGATCAGGGATGTGTATCAAAATATAATTGCACTTTCTGGAGTTGGAAAATTTTATAGATGGGTTGGTAGTTGTTTTTATGAGGTAGAGCAAGGACAAATGGTGAAAAATTCAAAGATGAGTAAAATGTCAGTGAATGTCATTCTTATAAGAGTGTATGTTCTGCCTTGCTTTCATATCCAAGGTTAGTATTCATTTCTAGTTACTATAACCTTTAGATTTTCACTTTTAGAACTTATCCAGAAATCTAGCTAATAGTCTCTCTGGCTTAGACTGAAATCAAGTGATAGGCACTTTATTCAGATATTTAGAACATATAAAATAAATAAACTAACTCCAACTACTCTGATAATCGCATTGTGCTGTAGTTGACAGAATTTTGACTAGATCAGACCATATCAGGTGCCTTCTGCAGAAAGTGTGGTCTACCGACAGCCGAATAAGGGACATGCTTCCACTACAAATTGTTAAAGCATGTCAGGTTTTATATATGTCTACATTATTGCCTAAATCATGATCTTCCATGACTAGGGTATGAGTGGGGACCTGTGGCGGAATCTGAATTAATAATTTCGTTTTCATAGGTGTATTCTGATGTTGTGCTTAGTGATCTGTTGTGCAGATGTGGCAATATTCTGTAAGCAAAATTGCTACAGAAACAGTTTCAAGAAGGTTAATTCTAACTTTCTGAATGTTTTGACCATAATCATGTCAATAGTATAAGGGCAATAGATTAAAATATTTGCCCTTCCTCATACCAGCAGGTTACAGGAGATGGGGGAGTTGAAGAGGCTGTTTGGAATAGTAAGGGGTATAAAACTCTTGGGAGGACACAGTTTATGCACAGATATGCTAAACCTTCATGTTGGGTGTTTGCCTGGAGGAGTATTAGTCAGGTTTCAATAGCCTAAAAAACCCTCACTGGATCCAGTTCAACAGCTGGTATATGAGTGAAGTGGACAGGTAGAGTCTTCTCCATTTTCATTATTGAATTACTAAGGCTGTGGCCTACCCATTAAATGCAAGTATTTCAGTTCTGAATAGATTCAGGAGAGGGGTGGGTAAGGTGGGGGGAAGGGGATGTTGGCTGTCAAATCAAAAAAATATGTGATAAACAAGAATCTGTAGGTGTCTATACAAGTGCTCCAATGTCTTCTAACTCAAACACTTTAGCATTGCCACAGCATCATTTGTCTTTAACCCTCCATGGGTTTAAAAATAGCCATTGGGGTGCTTTAACTGAAGCTCGCCAAATGAGCTTTATTTGAAGCATCCCACAGCCATTTTTAAGCCTGTATGCACTTACTACATGTGACATTGAAGCATTTTAATTAGAGTGGCTCTCCGGGAACTGCTCTAATTAAAACACTCCCCCTACCACCAAGCACATGAAAAGACAGCTTGTATGTTTTTAGTGTTGCAATATCATTTTATACAGAAGCATTTACAAAGGTTTCATAGTTTCTAGGGTCGGAAGGGACCTGAGCAGATCATCTAGTCTGACCCCCTGCCATGGCAGGAAAGAGCACTGGGGTCAAACGACCCCAGTAATGTGGTCATCCAACCTCCTCTTAAAAACCCCCAGGGTGGGAGCCTGCACCACCTCACTTGGAAGCTGGTTCCAGACCCTAGCCGCCCTGGCTGTGAAGTAGCGCCTCCTGATGTCCCACTTAAACCTTCCCTCCGCCAGCTTGTGACTGTTGTTCCTGGTCACTCCTTGCAGTATGTTTTGTTAGTTTTCTATTTACAAAAAGAATAATGTGTAACTACTTTGCAAATTAATTAGGAAGTAAAGAATTCCAAAATGAAGTGAACAGTGGCTGCATCTACATGAGATGCTTACTGTGCAGTAGCTCATTACTACTGCACAGTATTATCACCAGGCATGAACCGTGATGCAGTTATACTATGCAGTAGTAATGAGCAACTACACAGTAAGTGTCACAAGGCAACTGTGCTGGGATGCTAGTACTCAGTAATGCCAGTTACTGCACAATCATTTTGTACTTGGTTATGCAAGTACTAAATGACTACTCAGTAACAACCTCGCAATCAGCGTCTTGTGTAGATGCAGCCCAGATACAGCACCTACAGCTAATGCAACGAATTTAGTTATTTACCTGTAAAGGGATACCTTCCTGTATTATCTAGTTTTTTAAGAGGCAAAATATTCTTTAAAATAATCCTTGATCATGTTAATTCTGTAGACTTTGTATGTGTAACCCCTTATGCTATAGAAGGGAACTTTTCAAAAGAGTCTCATTGATTGAAATCAACTGTCCTTTTGAAAACCCTGCCTGATCAGGACTGGGTAAGATCTCACTTCTTTTGGCGGAGGGGTGGACAATGTATCCAGTGTCCCAGGAACTGAAGGCTGTTGAGGGGGAATTTGGGTGACTTTTTCTGTCAGCCAGAGAAATGCGAATCCTGCTCTATGCACCTGCTTGGAAAAAGAAATAACACAAGTGTGTTGCATCCATCCAGAGGCTTCTCTTCCATCCAGAGGCTCCAGAGAGGGTAGATTCCAACTGTGCTAACCACACTCAGAATATGAGGAGTATCACGGACAGTGAAGCTGTCTGGCAGCTTATTCACTATGGAGAAGCAATGTATTGTATATGTATATAAACATAGATATATATCACTATATCTGAAATCTTTTTATTTGTGAAGATTTCATTTTTTTTGTTATTCATTTGTTGTTGTAGTAAAAACAGAAATTCAACAATATTTTTATTCATTGTTATTCACTGAGGAAAATTGGATGCCAGGCATCCCATTCTAAGTGCTGCTGGTGTGAGTGTGTGTTTGTAGTGAACCCAGAGGGGTTGTGAACTTCCTATTGCATAGTCCTTACATGTTGATAGCTTTTTTCCATGCTGGTTCAGGCAGTATTCTGATTGATTATATTTTAAACCAAAATATAAGAAAAAAACATGGATTTTTGATATAAATAAACAGACCAAGTACATGCATAGTATACAAAATAATAACAACTGCAGAATAATAAATACATAAAGTCTGCTATGGTCCCCTTTTTTCTTGCATCTTTACATTCAGTAGTCACAAGTCAGTTAGAGTAATGCTTAACAGACTAGAAACTTAAACATACTACATGGAAGAATAGGCCACAGGCAATATCCAATGTACCTGCAAAACATGATTTAAGTTAATTCTGTTATGAAACAAAAAGCTTCCGATTGTGAGTTCATTCCGGAAAGATGGAATTTTGCCATTCTCATAAGCATAGAATGATAGAATAGAAGGTTTGTAAGAGACCTGAGGGTCATCTGGTTCAAACCTTTGCACAAATGCAGGAAACTGTTCCTAAATCATCCCTGTCTAATGTCTATCAAGTCTCCTCTTGAAAACCTCCAAGGAAGGAGATTCTACAAACTCCCTTGGGAAATCTGTTCCAGTCTTACTGTTCTAACATTAAAAAAGATTTTCTTAAGATCTAACCCAAATCTACTTCACTAAAATTTAAAGCTATTGCCTCATGTCCTGCTCTTTGTAGAAATTGTTCTCCCTCTTCTTTATGGCAGCCTTTCAGAGATCTGAAAGCTGCTGGCATATCCCCCTTGATCTCCTTTTCTTCAAGCTAAATATATCTAGCTCTGTCAAACTTTCCTTTTAGAGCTTGCCTTCCAACTCCTTTATCACTTTTGTTGCCCACATCTGGACCTCTCCAATGTTTCCTTCTTAACATGTGGAACCCAAAACCTCACTCCACTGAGGAGGAGGCTCTTCTCAGTCAGACTGGCTGACCTTCTCAACTGGGCTTTAAACTAAGCCCACTGGGAGATTCAGGGATTACCACCGCTGCAAGCCCACTGGGCAACCTTTGTAAATCCAGCAGGCTAAGGCACCTAAGGGAACCTACTCCTACCCTAGCCCCAGAAAAATCTGTGGGGAAGGCAAGGGCCCCCAGTTGGGACACTTACCTGCCTGTACACCAATGCCAGGAGCTTGAGGAATAAATAGGAGGAACTGGTCCTCCTGCTAAACAAGAATGACTACGACCTCATAGGGATAATGGAGACCTGGTGGGACTTCACCTATGACTGGGCCACAGGTATGCACTGTACAGGTGAGATCATTCAGATAAAAGAGGTGGGGGTGTAGCTCTCTCTGTCAAGGACAGCTACACATCCCTGCAAAGGACAATGGGAGTCTCTCTGGGTTAAAATCCGTGGGGAGTGAGGTACTGGGGACATCATGGTAGGAGTCTACTACAGACCTCCTAAACAGAAACCTGGTACCTGCAGAGAGCCAATCAGGAAAGCCAAGGGTGCAACTGAGCTCCATCTGACTTCATATATCAAGGATAACAAAAAGTCCTTTTTCAGATATGTAGGGAGTCAGAAAAAAAAGCAAAGGTAACATTGGACCCCTGCTGAACCAAACGGCACAGCTGATAACTGATACCAAAGAAAAGGCCAATCTGCTCAATGGGTACTTTGCATTGGTCTTTCATCAGACCAATGGAACCACCCTGTCTAGAAAGACACAGGACAGCCAGTGTTCGAGGGCATATTTATACCCAGCATCAGTGTTGATCTAGTAAAGAATCACTTTGAGAGGCTGGACAACTTCAAGTCAGCTGGTCCTGACAGATTACACACTAGAGTACTCAAGAAGCTGGCAGGTGTCATAGCTCAACCATTGGCAAAAATATTTGAAAACTTGTGGCGCTCAGGTGAAGTACCTGAAGACTGGAAGAAGGCCAATGTGGTGCCCATCTTCAAGAAAGGGCGGAAAGTAGATCCTGGGAATTATAGGCTAATCAGCTTGACCTCAATCCCTGGTAAGATTCTGGAGAAAATTACCAAGGAGACCCTTCTGGATAAGCTGGCTGAGAACAACATCCTGAGAGACGGCCATCATGGGTTTGTCATGGGTAGGTCTTGCTTAACCAATCTCAACTCCTTCTATGACCAGGTTACATATCACCTGGACAAGGGAGAAGAGATTGACGTCATATATCTGGACTTTAAAAAAGCCCTTGATCTGGTGTCCCATGACGTCCTCGTGGAAAAATTGGTCAACTGTGGCCTCAGCTATACCACAGTCCGATGGCGGGGAAATTGGCTCCAAGGTAGGACCCAGACCGTAGTGGTCGATGGTAGCGAATCATTATGGCTCTCCATAACCAGTGGCATCCCCCAAGGCTCTGTCCTTGGATCGGTTCTTTTTAACATCTTTATCAACAATGTGGATGTTGGTGTCAGAAGCACACTGGCTAAGTTCACCGATGACACTAAATTTTGGGGCTTAGCATCCACACCTGAGGGCAGGCTAGTGATCCAGGCTGGCTTAGATAAGCTTAATAAGTGGGCGGATACAAACCTGATGATGTTCAATACTGATAAATGTAAGGTACTCCACCTTGGGGGAAAAAACCTGCAGCATACTTGTAGGCTCAGCAGTGCTATACTTGCTAGGACCACAGCTGAAAGAGACTTGGGGGTCATGATTGACCACAAGATGAACATGAGCCACCAATGCGATGTCACAGCTGGTAAAGCAAACAAAATTCTGGCTTGCATCCATAGATGCTTCTCAAGTAAATCTCAGGATGTCATCCTCCCACTGTATTTGTCCTTGGTGAGGCCCCAGCTGGAGTGCTGCATCCAATTCTGGCCTTATGAAGAGAGGCTTAGAACCATGGGACTCTTCAGCCTGGAAAAGTGCAGGCTCAGGGAGGAACTAGTGGCTGCTTAGAAGTACATAAGGGGTGTGCATCAGGACCTGGGAGAACGTCTGCTCACCAGAGCACCCCAAGGAAAAACAAGGACCAATGGTCATAAACTCCAAGACTGTTTTAGGCTGGACATAAGAAAAAAAATTTTTATTGTCCGAGCCCTCAAGACTCCCTCCAGAAGTGGTGCAGCCACCTACTCTGGACTCATTCAAGAAACGCTTGGATGCTTATCTTGATGGGATCCTTTGACCCTAGCTGACTACCTGCCCTGGGGACAGGGGGCTGAACTTGGTGATCTTTGAGGTCCCTTCCAGCCCTAACATCTATGAAAACTGCAGACAGTTTTGAGGCCTAACTAGTACTAAATAGAGTGGTACTAGCACTTCTTATGTCTTACAGCTATTGACACAATCCCAAATTAGATTTGCTTCTTTTGAGACTGCCTCATTGCTCACTCATGCTTAGTTTGTGATTAGGGTTCTGTCCAACTCAAGGTGGTGGCTGACTGATTTCATGGGCAGCTCATGGGGCTGGTTGCCATTTTCACTGGCTTATCATGGTGCTCTCCCCCCCATGCTTTGGATTGGCCAAGGGGCCCTAGTAGTTCCACCTTCCATCACTGATTAGTGAAAAGGGTTGTCTATCATATAGTTCTGCCCCTTGATGCTGATTGGCTGAGAGAGCTGTCTGTCATGTGGCCCTGCTTCTCACTGCTGATTGGTGGAAACGGGCAGGGCCACATGAAGGCAGTCCTTTCAGCCAGTCAGCAGTGAGGGGTGGGGGGCAGCATCTACCTTTTCTGTTGTCCTTCATGCTGGCAGTCCCTTTCATGCTGGGCTGCACAGCTGGGAGGACTGCTGGCTTATTTTTAGTATCCCCCCAGATTTTGCGGAACTCATCTGATTTTGTGATTTCTGTGAAATCATGAATTCCCAAATTTGGGACAAGACCTGAAGGATTTTGGTCCCATAAGTAAGAACCTCCAGATAATTCACAACAGTGCTTCTACCCAGCCAGTTATCTCACATTCTAGATTTGTGCATCTAATTTTTTTCTTAGGGTGTAGTAGCTTACATTTCTTTGCGTTCAACTTCATTGTGTTTTTTCTTATTTAGGTATCTAGTCTCTCAAGAACCTTTTGAAGTCTACTCTTATTCTCCTTATTGTTTCCCTAAGTGTTATCATATTCCCAGTTTCGTTGTCTTTGGCAAACTTATCAGGAACCTCTCTATTGTAGCATTCAAATTATTAGTAAACATATTAAACAGCATAAGAGCCAGGGAAGACCCTTGTGGAACTCTGCTTACACCTCCTACCTTTCTGACATGTATCCATTTATAATTACCCTTTGCTGGCAGTTAATAATCCAATTATGTGTCCAACTTATAGTAATGTTATTCAGCCCACATATCTCCAGTTTCCTTGTGAGAATGTTGTGTTGGCATTCACCAGAAAATCTTACTAAAGTGTAAGAATACTATGCACTCCCTTCTTTCACCTAATTATTCACTTTGTCAAATCCATGTCAGCTACTAGTGATCAAACTTTCCTTCTTCAGATGTTTAGAAACTGACTTCTTCATAATTTGCTCCACGAATTTGCCAAGTTGTCGGGGAGGCCAGTCTGCAATTCTGTGGGTCCTCATTTTTTCCTTTTTTAAAGATGGGCACTGTGTTACCCCATTTCCAGTCTTCTGCAACTTGCCTGTTTCACATGCCTTTCTAATAGTATTGCCAATGGCTCTTAGATTCCTTCTGCCAGTCTCTTCAGCAACACAGGATGAATTTTGTCAGGCTCGGATGACTAAAAGTAATTCAGATTAACCAAAAGTCTTTCTTTGTAGCTTATTTTGTTTGTGAAGACTGAGGTAAAGTAGTCATTGAACAATTCTGCCTCCTCCTGTTAATAGTTCACTCTGGCTATTAAGCCAGGGTCCATAGCTTCTTTGACCCTTTTTTTGGATCAATATATTTATAGAATCCCTTCTTTTTCTCCTTACCTACTCTTACCAGGTGTAACTCATTTTTTTACCTTTGCTGTCCTGATTTTGTACTAGCAAGTTTTGCTATTTTGGTTTGTTTCCTTAGTAAATTTACTTTCCTCCCATCGTCTCTGTTTTATTGTTGCTTTTTATTTTGAGGCATCCAAGAAACTCTTAATGAATCCTGTCTCTGCTGAGATCCAAAGTGAGTATTGTTTGTACAAAAACAGAAATCCCACTACTTTAGAACCCAATAGGGTCATTGAGTTCAATGAAACCTGACCCACTCTGAAATTTTGCCTCCCATATTGAGTTCTGTCTCCCGTGTAGCACCATAGCTAATTTGAAGCATGGGGATAATCCTGCAGAAAACTGATTCTACAAAGAAAAATGAGTGAGAGATTGTGAGCTTTTCCAGGTCACCAAAAGCTTAAGGACTCAGAAATCACTGCATCCAGACTGGAGGGTCATGGTTTTGTGCCACACATGCTACTTCTGAAAGAAACTTCTTTTGCAGAGCTACATACAATAGCACTGATAATGGAAGGGGCTGGCACTAGGTCAAAAGGGGACGGAGGAATGGGTTTTCTCATCCCCCCTCTGCGATTACCCATACTGGAGAAAAAGGACCTGATATTCACTTGAATGTATAAGTATAGCATTAATGGAATCAATGAAGTTACACCAATCTAAAGCTTGGGTTATAAACTAGGAAATCAGCCCCTAATGACTCATAGAAAAAATTCATTTCAGGAGTGCAAATTATTTCAGCTACTAAGTGGCATAACTGACTCTTGCAGTCTTCTCAAGAGGGTAGCTGATAGAGAGCGGGCTGGCAGTGCATTTTTGCCCAGTGTTATGTACCTGATAATGCTGATGGTCCCAATGCAAACACTACAGTCCAGGACAATATCCAAATTTGGGACAAGACCTGAAGGATTTTGGTCCCATAAGTAAGAACAAGCAGATCTTAGCAGCTTGTGCCATTTATAATATGCTTCTACAAGTGCAGTGCACTTGCTAGGAAAGAGTTTCCAGTTTTACCAATCATTCTGAAATTCCAAAAGGAACATATTGGCATGAATAAGTACAGAAACCTGAGATGCTTCACAATAATTGCATTCCCTTGGACAAATTACAATTTGCATAATTATATTCAGCCTGTAGCTTCAGCTGTGTATAGTATTTTCATTTTCCTTCCAGAAAAAATTCTTT
>NW_017729032.1:235049744-235057093 GCF_001723915.1 Gavialis gangeticus
TATTGGCATGAATAAGTACAGAAACCTGAGATGCTTCACAATAATTGCATTCCCTTGGACAAATTACAATTTGCATAATTATATTCAGCCTGTAGCTTCAGCTGTGTATAGTATTTTCATTTTCCTTCCAGAAAAAATTCTTTTTCAGTAGTAGTTCTTGATGAGAGGCACTGCTTTATTTTCCATGGCTGATATATTTATGTCTTAGTCACAAGAGTGCATGTCTTTGGGCATTATTGGCAACCCCAAATCTCCAAATAAGGGGACAGTTAGTTGTTAACTCCACAAGGCTAAACTACAATGCAGTTTTGTGACTTTCATTTGTCCTTTTTTCCACAAGAGAGATTGACTTAATCCATAGTAGTCTTGTTAATTACTTGTACTGTATTTACAGCTCTGCAAATACATATCACATACTGTGCCCATCATGCTGCAAAAAGATTAGAAGGCAAGCACTGAAATGGACTTAGTGCAAACTTCATTTATTGGTGTCAGCCTTCGGGTTTGAAAACTGCATGAAGTATAAGATATTAATGAAAACTGAAGTGATGAAAAATAGTATGGAAAGAAAAGTGAAATATTAATTTAGGGAGAAAAAATAGGAAGGGCTATCATTCCCTGAACTGCCAGTTCTTTCTTAAATTATAGATTTTTTTCTGTGGTGCTGGCAAAATTGAGTCTCTGTGAGTTGATAGTGATAGTTTTGTCTGTAAAGAAACATTTTTCCCCCCTTTCTCCCCGAACTCAGGGAAATGAGCAGGCCTGAAGCTGTTAGCTATCTTTATATGCGTGAGAAAATATTTGTTC
This sequence comes from Gavialis gangeticus, assembly GCF_001723915.1. Classification (NCBI taxonomy): domain Eukaryota; kingdom Metazoa; phylum Chordata; order Crocodylia; family Gavialidae; genus Gavialis; species Gavialis gangeticus. Next base: position 235,050,552 of record NW_017729032.1, read on the forward strand.
TCCTCTATCTATAAGGCTGAGACTTGTGACTTTGTAAGTGCATCTACATGTGCAATTAATTCAAAGCAATAAGCTCCGGAGCCATTTGAGCTGGAGTAAACTACTCCTGGGTGCAGCATCTACATGTGCATCTGGGACAGCAGCAGTCTGAGAAGGAGTGGAGCAATTTATGCCAGGGTTGTACAGCTGCAGGCTCTGGGTGGTGGTATCAGGCAGCAGAGGGTCTGGCTGGGGCACTGGGGTGCTGAAAGTGCAGAGCCATGTGTCTAGGAGTCTGGCTTCTGGCTGGCTGGGCTGATTGGGTGCAATTTATGCCCATAGTCAGCATCTACATGTGGATTTAAAATTTCTGTAAATTATCCCAGCAGAAGATAATACTGTCCCCAGCAGTACTGTCTTATTGGAGCATTAATTATTTTACTGTAGCCTAATAAAATTACATTTGTAGACAGTGACACTGTACCGCAATGCTAATTAGTCTACTCAGCAGTTAAGCACATGTGTAGATATTGGCGATGTGTAGGGGTGCACGCAGGTGCATGTGCACCCCCTGAGATTGGCTGTGCACCCCCTAGAAGTGCCCGCCACAAAACTGGAAGTGTCCGTGGAAGTGTCCTTGTTTCGCTGCTGGCGGTTCTGTGCTCAGTGACCAGCTGCAGTGGGACACCCCCCTCCCCTGTTGATGATCTGGACCCCCCCCCCCCGACCCGAGGGGAACTAGTCGCCCATGTGTGTAGGCATGGCCTGTGTGTCTTATTTCTGCTTTAGAGAAACATAGGATAACAAATTTCGTCTCTCTTCTCTGAGGCTTAGATCTGATATGCAAAAAACTTGTAAGATGTTTTAGTGTCATGGGATGATGTTTCTTCCTTCCCAATAAGCTAAGAAGCATAATGCACTAGAACTGGTATCTGTCTAAACGTTTGTGTGAAAGGTGTAAGGGTGGTAAATGGAGATGTATTCCTTCCTCTCTCAGATCCAAGATACATTTGGTCTGAGGTGAGGTAACAGACAGGCTGTGTTCAAGTCACGGAGATGTCCACACTTGAAATGCCATCACAGGAATGTTGCATCAGAAATTACTGGTACCTCTGGAATATTACAATACCAAAGAGGCTGGCTATTTGAGGCAGGAGAACGAGAGTGGTTCCCTCAATCCCCTCTATCAGGGAGGTAGCTAAAATCAGGAGTGAGAATGTGTTGCTTGTAGCCAGCTGGGAGTGGTCATCCTCCTTCCATCTCCTTTTTTGGCTGTGGTACAACCACTTTTCTTCAGTTTTTTCCTCTTCCTCAGTCAACAAACTTCCTCAAATGCCTATTTATGCCAACCCATAATCTTATGAACCCTAAGGCTTACTTATTGTAATTGCATCTTTTAACATTATGGGAAGGGAGAGAAAGGTCCATTAATCTGTGGAAAAGTGTCCCCTGAGAAGTAGTAGGAGCCCTATCACATGGTGTGTTTAAAACCAAGACAGGCCAAAGAACTAGAAAATACAGTGGAATGGAGCCTCTAATGACACCATCTTCTATTTCTTCAGTCTGCTCAATAGGTGATTCTCATAATTACAGAATGTTTTGGCTTGTAACTCCAGTAGGTAACAAGAAACAGTTACGCAAATTGTGAGTTCTTTAATGTTATTATTTATGTGCCAATATTTAAATATGCCATATACTGCATTATTAATGAAAAGATTTTGTGTTTAGGTTAAAACAATGTTTACCTTCCTTACATGAGTTTTACTAAACACCCCTTGTCAGCAATGGAATGGAACTGCTGGAAACACACAATTTGTTTGAACAAGATGACTTTTTTCACCAAAGCAAAATATGTATATAATGTGAAATTAACTTGCACACAATACAGATCTTCTTAAAAATTGCACTTCTTTTACATGATTAACACTCAATTACATTTTTATATCTGACAATGAAAGTGATATTTATTTTGGCTATAAATGAATAATTAATATCTACTTTGTTTTTATAAAAAGTATTGGGTAAATTCTGTAATACTTTTAAACTGATTTCTTGTCTAATGATTTGTATTTTAGATACTGTAATAGTATGAATATCGTTAAATCAACAGCAATGACAATTTACTTTTTAATAGTGTTATTTTTAATTCGTAAGCATTTATAGCATTTAAAGGTCCTTGTTCTAGAACTAAGAGAAACAAATATGGCAATAAAAAATTCTGCTTGCATTTCACTTATTAACGTAATATCTCTAAAAGGTTTACAAATTTGGAGAAACGGTTTGTGAAGAAGGCAACTGAAGGGTAGAAAGTTCAAGGACTGAAGTGCTGAGTATTCACATCTTTGCACTACATTCACAGTTTAGCTTATATTCAGGCCAGAGCTTCAAAATAGAACAGTGTTACCTGCCATAGACCAACCTAACTGAAATGAGCAGAAATTCTGCCGTTAGCTTCATAGGGAGCTGGTTCCATCCCTTAGTCATTTAAAAAAAAGTGATCTGGCTCCATTTTGGGTTGTTGGAAAGCATAACATACAGAACTTGCAAAAGGAAAATGTATTAGAGAATTATACTTAATGAATGCAAGTTAGTTGCAAAATGAATTATGTTTCAGTCCCCCCACCTGTTTCCCCTAATCTTTTATAAAGAATATTTATTCATTATTTATTACGTAGATACATGCATACTTGAATATTCACGTACTTCTAGATTAGTGGTTCTTAACCATTTTAGATGCATGGAATCCCTTGTTAGATTTAAGGCACCCCTCAGAAAATGTGAACTCTTAGCTTTAATTCATTTGTTGGCTAAGACAAAGTAGCAGTAACTCTTCTGTTGCCAACAACTCAGAAAGACCACAAAAGGTCAAATGTTTTTGACACTGTTAATTCCTGTCTGAAATCTCTGGGTTTATCTTGTGACTCATGTGTAGGTATATGCACACTTAATAGTTGCACAGAACCCTGTGGCACCCTTAAAAGCATTTCATGGCACCCCGGGGTACTGCAGTACCCATTTACCACCTTCACATTTTTCTCACATGTTAGCTAGCACTGTTCCAGAGTATTTCTGGGATTCTAAAAGTCTTAATGAAATACCAGTCATAAGAATTGAGTCCTTAGGTTGACCAGTAGTTTACTTTGCAACTAGTCCCATTGGAATAAGTGGAAATACTTATACATTAAAGAGCAACTAAATAAAGGTAATGGACTCTGGACTTTAATGACAGTAGATATTATAACTTTAATACAAGGATTAAAGTTGTAAAATTTAATACAAGGATGCAATCAGACCAAGGAGCTCCAGAATAGTTATGACTTATAGCAGTGCAAGAGGATATAGTCTGTAATTGTAATGATCTGTTTTATAACATTCTTTGATAGCAGTTTAGAAATTATTGGTGTTTAATATTGAATAAGCATTTTTAATCACAAGACAAACTTACATTTTGTAAAATGCTTGAAATGACATAAAAAGCATGCTTAACTATTCTCAATGTTTTTGTTTGTTTGCATTTGTAATTATAGGAGGTATCTTCTTTCTGCCTGAATGAGAATAACAGATTTGATCTTGGTGTGAAATTAGACTTAAAATTAAGAGCATCTTTTGATTTTCTATATTGCAATGATTTGTACTGGAAATTTCTGATTTCTCATACCCTTACTTGCTTTCCTTTCCCTGCCTCATTAACATTGTTTTACGTATATATATTTCATAGTATTATTATTAGGATGCTTTCTTAGCTCTTCTTTCTTTTCTGTTACCTATCTCTTCTGGGATGCTCCTGTGATTTTTTTTTTTTCTCCATTCTTTCTAAATTGTTATTTTTATTTTTTCTTATTTATTCTTAATATTTTTACTCTCTCTACTTCAAAGCATTTCCTTTTGCTTTACTACCTACCTCTCTTTGCTCCCTGCTCACCACACTTTGGTTTGTGTGTTCTTCTGTTATATGGAATTTTAAGTATGTGTAAAAGGCATCCCTGTGGTAACCTCTCATCTTCTGCTTAGTTCTCTTAAAATGATACTTTTTTCCCTTGCTTTTAAATCTCATCTATTTTTTTTTTAATCTTAAAGTAGAGTTGGCATAGTAGTGACTGGGAAAACTGCTTGGAGAAAATCACTGTTATTTAAGAAAGAAATGACACACTGACATTTCTCCTCTTCAAGATTTATCTAAACTTGCACAGCTGTTTCTCAGTTTGTTTTTGTGCTTGCTCGTCCATTTCATGAGGTGTGACTGGAATATTAGATAATAATTCTTTTTACCTTTCTGCTCCACATATATTTCTATGGTTGGATTCTTCTGCAATGTGAGCAAAACATTTTGGGAGACAAATTCACCCTTTGATTGACTAAAACCACTAAGTCTCGTGTGATAGCAAAGTTTGGAGAAATGTTGCAGATATATAGGAAGACCTATTTCTGGTGGATGAAAGATAAATACATATAAAGTAAACTATGTTTTTTTACCACATGTTGTAATGTAAGGGCCTGATTTTCAGTTAACAACACTAAAGGCTCACCTATTCTGAACAATAGGTTCTAGATATTTAAACATGCATTGTAGCTGGAAGGAAATTTCTTAAGTGACCAGAAAACTGAAACTGATTTGCTTTAAGTGTTGTTATTAGATTAAGACTTGTGGGATAGAAACCTAAAAGTTCATAAGTCGAATTCATCCTGGACATACCTCAGTTTGGCTTGTAAAACTGTTAAACAATATGAATTTGTGGATTTGGCCTTATGTAATTGGGTAAACCTAATCAAGGGTCTGTAACTAGTCAACATTTATTCCTATAGTTTTCTGCTGTTGGACTTCAGGTAAATCTGAACCCAGTCATGTTGACACTGGCTAATGAAGTGCATCCCTTTCCCCACTTTTACTTGCTAATATCAGACTCTATCACTCTTGTATTTGTGCACTTTGACTTGGTTGTATCCATTTCTGTCTTCTAAAGTTTTGCTAAGGTAAGTGATCATGGCATATTTTCTCTTCTACTTTGGGAAATGCTACTGCTCTTAATCTAAACCACATAAAGCGTTAGCATATGCTGTAATGTAATTATGGGTTACTTATAACTCCTCATGGGTATAACAACACTTGTGTATATATATAAAAAATTTTTACAGTGCCATTGTATGAATAACATGTGTTAGTTCTGTACGCTAGCCACTCTAAGAGAATGCTTACTCTGAAACTTTTCCAACTAACTAAAGGGTGTTCTTGTTCCCCGAGATTTTACAGTGTCCCAGAGATTAATACAAGACTGCTTGTCTTCTGACTGCAATTGATGGTAATCTGTGGGTTTGGTGCAGTGTGTCAAAAGCTAAGAATTCTCAGCTTCTTTGTAGCCCCTTAAATTTAAGGTGCAATTAACATGTTCATTGTACCATAAATAGTGGCAGTGCTACACATGCAGCTGGTTTATGGCACTGTAGAGTGGCAAACTAGCCACAAAGTTATGTGGAGCATCTTTGTGGCTCATTTGTATGGTATGATAAACTGAATATGTAGCATGCCCATGCCAATTCTATATGTGGATTTTAGAGGCCGAAGTACATTGGGACCCTGGGATCAGGAAGCCTCTCCACAAGAAGCTGTGTGCTAGCTGTGTCCCTGTATGCTGGGATGTTTAAAACATGGTTTTTAGACATCTACCGTAATCTCGAGAATGGATAGAGGCTTCCCAATTCTGTATCAACAGACTCCCCACATCCAGCACTTCTAAGCCTAGGCTCACTGCTGGCAGTGGTGCTACTTGCAATGCGAGTGGCATGGCAGAAGGTGTGATGTTGGAGATCAGGGATCAGATCCCATTGCACCATCAAGTGTGTGCCATGTGTGGCAGAGTTTATAGTGTTGACACATCAAAGGTACTAAGTGCTGAAGAAATAAAAGAAGCTTTAACTATCTCTATTTATTCAGAAGATTAAAATAGCTGAAGGTCAAGTAAGCGATTATTATAGAAGACCATCTGCTTCTCTTTCCTCTTCCAGGGCCAAAATACTTTACCAGAATGATTAAAAAGGATACCAGTGAGATACTGGAACAAATGATCTTCAGTGTGCTTAACATTTTATATTAAAATAATCTTGCAACATTTTATATTAAAATAATCTTGCAGCTAAGCTTTTCTGACTCATACTGAATAGCTCTGGACTTTTAATAGATTTTTATGCAGGACTTCTCTCTGGATCAAGAAATGTAATATTTAAGCTGTTATCTAAAGTATAAGTCTACATTTTTCTGAGAAACATTCCATCGGAACTCAGAACTGATTAACTTTACTGAGACTAGGGACAGAAATTACACATAAATTGGTATAAGTGATTGGAAACCAGTTCAAATCTGTAACACAAACAGAAGTTCAGTGCACATAAACTGGTTTTGGCCATTTTGAAAGTGGTTTAAGATAAACCTTGATGGATGTAGTATCAGACTTAACTGATTTAGGTTAAATTGGTTTATTGAACTTCTGTCCCAGATCCCGTCCAGATTCAAGTTAACTCACAGTCTGACAGCATCCCAGGATGCTTTGCACCTCCCCTGCAACCCCCCC
>NW_017729032.1:235057468-235063339 GCF_001723915.1 Gavialis gangeticus
CCCCCCCCCCCCCAACCCCCCCCCCCCCCCCACAGGGTGGGTGAGCTAGCTTTGGCCCAAGATGTCTGCTCCAGCTGAGCAGACCGGCATGAACTAGTGCCCCTTGGCTTTTGGCCTGGGCCACTAGACATGTGGCTGCATTTCCAGAATCAAAAGCGATTTTCTATTCACTTACTTTCAATGTATGTAGCTTAGACTAACTTGCAAAGATTAAATTGATTCAGCCTTGGGTTTTTTGACTGTCTGTACTTAGCCTAAGTGCTTGTCACTTAACAGAACTTATTGCTGTTTACGTGCCTTTGGCTAACACTGTCTGTGACTGTGTTCAAGTTGTTCATGAGAAAAACAAAGCAAATCAGGGAAAGAAGATGAGATGTTCCAGTCTATCTGTGTTTCACAGAACCTGCTTGCTGTTGTTCCTTCTGGTTGCTGATTCTCTCAATAGGGGGAACTCTCAGCCATTGTGAAGTTTACCTACAGTTTGGCTCCTGTAACAGTTGCCCTATAGCCTATGCAAAGGTAGTATCCAGAAGTGGCTATGGCGTAGTTCCACTTTGCCACTTCCCAGCCACTAAATATTCTGTTAAAGAGCACAGTCAGTTACTCTAAAAAAATTAGGGTGTACTCATAGATGTCTTAACTTATACCAGGTTCAGGTCTAGAGGAGTTCTGCATTGAGAATTAGTGAATCCCCTCTGTTCTCTTTCTTCATATGAATTGGTCTTCGGCCAGGTTCTGTCTTGTTGAAAGTATTCTCGGTGTATGCAGCACTGGAGGACCATAAGCTTTTTCCAGGATCATACTCTGTACTGTACTCTGTGGAAATTCTGTCTCCTATGTTTGTCTACAAGTACTATTTTACCTTGATATGAAATGGCAGATTCAACTTTTAATGGATACCTATAATTGTATAGTGACTGCTGTTGCAGAATGTTTCATTAATAAATTACTTTCCTATGCATTAGCAAAGTAATGCATGTGTCTGAGGGGGGGAAACACCCCAAAAAACCAACAGGATCAGTAGAGTAGTTATTCTATGTATACTTGGCCTTGTCATAACAAGAAGCAGACTTATCATCATAATGCTTTACAATTATTCATATCTTTGAAACGTGTACTGTATAAAGTACCACCAAGCTGTATGAAAATTATCTTTTTTTCCCCTTTTTGCCATGCAATCTGCTCTATACAGGTTTTGAAAAGGAAATCCTGAATCTGTTCTTTAACATCTAATTTTGGTATCTAAAACAGCACTTGGAATTAGCAGGCTTGTCAGAAAAACAAGAATTTAGATGTTCAACAAAAACTAACAATCCACCCCCAGCTTTTCCACTGCATCAGGCATTATTTGGCTGTACACAGCTGCTCTAGGAGGAAGGAATAAGAAACTCAGTGAAAGGAAAAGGTATTATTTTGGGGACATAAGCTGAAAAAAGGCAATACCTACATGCTCTGAGAATGGACCAGAATGCACTTAGGTTTAGCACTTAGGCATTTGCTATTGGTGTGCTCCATTAGCAAGATGTTAAAAGGTGAGTTACCAAGTCTCTTGGAACTAGTTATGTTATTTTATTTTTAGTTTTTGCCAAATGCTAAAAATGATTACTTTTTCTCTCTCATATGCACAAACACATGAATCTTACAGTGTTTTTTATACTTTAAGACAGGAACTGATATATATATTATCTTGCTGAAAATATGAATAGAATTTTACAAAGGTAAAATGCAGTTACCCAAACTAGAAGCTGACTGAGGCCATTATTCTTAAGAGCAATGCCAGAATTCATTCAATCTAAAGCTATGCCTAAGTCTTGTTACACTTATAAATCAATGTAAGATGTAACTTTAGGCCAGGGGTGTGAAACCTCTGCTCTAGTACTTTACAGGAAAACTATTCCGCATTATTTTTAGGGGGGTCTATCTATATCATGGCTTGAGAGTCCAAAATTTGTGGCCGGATAGCAGCACCAGCTATTTTTTTGGTTTTCTCGCAGAAAGGCCTCCCATGGTGCTGGTTGGCCAAGGGGCTGAAACCCCTTCCATAATTACTCTGATAACCTCTAGCCTAATTTCCCTGATAAGCCAACAGAAGCCATAAATTGATATGTTATTAAGTAATATAAGCATTCAATTAAACTCTAAACTGAAATGTCTTATGAAATTAAAGTTGTACACATCATGAATTGAAACCGATACCATCACCATAATTCCTTATTAATGTTGTGAAAGGAGTTTAGCATTAATCAGTGCTAACCTTAAGATAATTCATGTTAGCTGTTAAATGCTAGCATGCAACATCCACTGGCATTTGCTGTTAACATCCTCTGTCTCTACGGGTTGAACACTTGTCCATAAAGTGAGATCACACTCTCAGCATCCACTAAGTTGGCTGGAATGGTGAGGCAGCATTTTGCCACGGTGTACACATGTGGAAATCAGTCAGAAACGGACTCCCAAAACAGAGTCACAGGCAGGCATCTGACACACTTTGACAAAGTTCACATAATCAGCATGCTCCTTGTCATGCTCTTTCTGTCATCCAGGGACTGATTTCAGTAGATTAGGGACACAACTCAGAACAGGCTCCTGGTTGGAGTAAAAAACGCAGTCAGCACTAGGGGAAGAGGCAGCCAGTTGTCTGAACTGCTGTGGTAGTGATGGATTGTACTTGTAGTACTGGTAAAAGTTCACAGCTATTGCCTGGAACTCAGGTCCCTTTTCTGATAGTATTCACAATGACAGCTTGACAATTCTTGTGATGCCATGTCTTTGACCCAGTTTGGTCCATCAGCTTACTGTGCATATGGTGGATCACAGCTTGCTGGCCTTCAAACTATGTTAGTAGCTCCATGAACTGGCTGGTATTTCCACCACAAATTTCACTTGATCTTGACAGTCTCCTTGTTCCAGGAGATTGCATAGCTGAAGCATGCACTGAGTGTTGGGTGTGATGATACATAGCCATTGTGGCTATGTATTCAGAAACAGACCATGAATTCCAGCTTGTGAGCACAGGCTGTGGAGGCAGTGACATAGTTGTTATGTGGGTTACTACTTTGATTGACAAGGGACTCCCTGTGTTGGAGCTTATGACCTAGAAAGTGCCTGAAGACTTCCATGAAGGAGGAAACCAGGCTTTCCACATCAGGGAACTGTGTCTGCCAGGTGTCACTTACTAAAGACAGAATGTATACATTGCAGGTGACATGAACTGCAGTGGGCATCAGTCCATGGAGCACATCAGAGAAAGCCTTGCACATATACATGGCAGTGTCAGACAGAAATGCTGAGATCTTGTTAAATTCTATGTCGTAATGACAATTGCCTTCACTACAGCCCAAGCCACAGCAGAAAAATTGTCAGATGTGAGGTGTACCAGCTCTGTTTGAAAAACAGGCAGGCCCTGGTCTGTCCAGCTCTCAGGTACAAATAAAACATGCAGGACATAATTATATTGAGGATCAGCAGCCTTCTGAGCCACAATGAAGAAGGATTCATGTACTGCCTATGCAGACTATGTGGACTGTACATGTGAAGCAATCACTACAGGGATTTAGTCTTGGCAAAGCTTGTTTGTGCATGGGAAACATTCAACATTTGCCATATTTTGTTCAGGTAGTCCCTTTACTTTGGGTGATCAACTTTCTCCAGTGGGATGTTCGCTGCTGCAAAAGTCTCCATGAGGGAAAATGTCACTGATTGCCTTGCCAACCTGTTTTCCACGGTATTTTTAGGCTAGGGACAGAAGCAACATGTAAACTACTTTAAGTGGTCATAAATTGGTTTAAACCTGTAACAGAAGTTCAGTGCACATAAACCAGTTTCCAAATGGCCAAAACTGGTTTAAGATGAACCTGGCTGAATGTAATACCAGACTTAACTGATTTAGGTGTTCCCCCAGGCCATGGGGGAGGGGGAAGGGAGTGGGGAATGGGGGCTGGCAGGACTGGTCCCCTGCCACCTGTGAGCATGGGGCCAAGCCCTGGAAGACCAGACTGAGAGGTGGGAGGTGTTGGCAAAGATCTGGCACAATCATCGCATGTATTTGTCGGAGACCTGTTAAAGGAGAGGGACCCAGACAGCTTGAGCAAAGAAAGCAGAGAACTACATTTACATTATAAAGTAGAACCTGTAAAAGGTGAGAGACTGGAATACATAAGCAAGGACTTTCTGAATACCTGGCTGGAAGTAGACACTCTGCCCTCAGTAAGATGTATGCAAGGCTTTCTCTTGTCTTTTTGGTTCATTACATTCCATTTTAAGTTAGACTAAGCTGTGTGCACCCTCACTGTGTTTTGCTGGGCTGTATCTTAGTTTAGATGAAGATTTTTGGTTGTTCTTTTTTGTATATGTGAGGTTGCAAATTGCTGTTTTCAATCCATGCTTGCTTCAGAGAAAGGACTATTCTTATTCAAGCTTTTATGAATTCAAAGCCACACCTTTTGCCCCAACCCTCCCCTCAGTCTGGCAGCAGTTGTTCCCCCTCATCAAGTGGGGAGCAGGGAACAGGAATGGGGGGGCAAAAGCTGGTGGGTGAGCCCCGGGCTGGTCCTTGGTTCATCCCTGAGCTGGTGCATCCCTCTGGAGCAGGGGGTGAGGGCAAAGTCTTGAAGGGCTTCCTTTCCATTTGGCAGTGGTTGGCAGGCATGCTCTAGCCCACCCAAGCTTCTGGCTTGGGCCACTGCAAGCATGTCGTTTCATCTCCTGAAACAAAAGTGAATGTCTGTTCATTTGCATATTGGTTCAATCTGCACAGCTTAGACTAACCTGCAAAGATTGAATCAGTTCAGCCTTCTGCTTTTTGACTGTCTGTACTTAGGCTTAAAATGCGAGGCTATGGTCGCTTGTTTCTTGCTCTGTCCTTCTTCCTCTACAGCAGCCTTTTGCTTCATGTGCACCTTGGACACGAGGCCTGCATCCACATGAGCATGGATGTTTGGTTTCCCAGGGACAATTAGAATTGGGACACCTTGTGTCACCACTACTTGTCCCTGGGGAACACCTGTGCCATGTGCCCTCTGGTGCACGGAAAGTTACCCCAGGGTAGGGTGGGGGAGACTGGGTCCAGCATTGGACTGGCTCCAGTAGCCTTATTTGATATCTTGGGGGTCTTCTGAGACTGTGTAGCAGAGGTGATCCTGCTGCATGGAGCCTGGCTGGCAGCCACAGTATGGCTCTGGGTGCCCAGAGTCTGGTCTTGAATGGTGCACATTGCCCCTGCATGCACCACTCCATTTCTTTTGGAGCAGGTTTTTTTGACCCCTGGATATCCAGGGGTCAACCCCCCTCCTCCCTACTGTGTTGCTCCCTTGCAGTACGGAGAGCAGCTGAACATGTAGTATGGGGCACCACAGATGCGTCTGTGGGGCCACATACTACATGGATGCGTTTGTCTGACTTGGCATAGGTGTCTATCTATACTACATTTCCTCCACGCATCCACAGTCACATCGCAGGCATTACAGAACAATTTGCTTCTATCTGCATGCAAGGTCCCTCTAGGATACTGCCTTACATAGTCCAGATCTGAAATATATTTTGCAGGATTGCAAAATCCTTGGAGGATTTCTTTTCACTATTCATCTTCTTTAGGCTGCAGCTTGCTGCTGCAGCATACATCTGGCTGGCTCAAAGATGGCATCTCAGCCCTTTTACTTCCCTGACTGACCCTGTATTGGCACCTGTACTGAGCCTAACTATAGCTAACTAGAGGCTGTATTGGCTCAACCTCTAGTTAGCTCCCTCTTACCACATGTGGTCCAAAGCTAAAAGGCTTCCTGCTCTTTTGTTTGCTTGCTGGTAATTTTTTGGGGGGTAATATCACCATGGAAGATGCCTGATTTTCCATTGTTCATAGCTCCCCCCCCCCCC
>NW_017729032.1:235063683-235070486 GCF_001723915.1 Gavialis gangeticus
AGAGGTTAGCAAGAATCAGGGAGATGATAATGAGCCATGAAGTCAATTGACTCAGCACTTCCTGAATGGAAGGTGCTACTGCCTGTCCCAGGGTGCTGGTTTTAATATTGGGGTGGAGTAAGAATCAAATGGGTAGGAGGTACAACTTCACAATCCCTCCTCCTCACCCTCATGAGATCCATCTCTGGATTGCTATGTTGAATATAAATATGTAAGAAACTTGCATTTTGTTGTATCATTTGTAATGTTTTTGTTAAGGCAAGTCATATAAGTACATCCAAATATTACAATGATGGGTCCCTCATAAATATTTGATAATGCTGTACTCTTTTTTTAAATGCAATTAGAGGTCATTGAGTATTTTAATGTCCACAAATTTTTAAAATCTGTCAAAAAATGCCTTCTCCAACCAATGAACTGCAGTCAGTAGTTTGTGCAGGTCATGGGGTTTCTTGCTTCATTGCGTGTCTCAACTACTTCAGCTTTTCTGTGAGTTGACAAATGTAACCTACTCCACATATCTAGTGCTCCTGCAAAGACCATTGACTGGACTGGTTTTTGCCACAGCTTGTCCAGCATCTCTTCCGACTATAGAGTTTACCCAACAAAGGATATGTGCATGTGTGTTAGAGAGAGAGAGAATTATTTATAAAAAATTTTCTTTCACTTACTAGGTCTTGTTTATTACAGCTAGTTTAATAGTATTTTAAAAGCAGTATTTATGATATATTTGTAAATAAATTTGTCTTCTAGGATTCCTTGAATCATGGTGTTTGTTGTTCACAAGGATTATAATGGTTGTTTTGTATATAATTATACATGGTTTACTGATCTATTATGTATCTCCTTTCTCCAAATACCTCTCTGTCCTTCTCTTGCTTGTTTTTTTTGAGCAGCAACCATATTTGAATTTGAGAAAGAGGAAAGGGAAATAAGTGATTGTAAACATGGGTAATAGGTGTAACACCTATTTCTGATGATGACTATCAAAAATCAGTAATAATTCTTAATTGAAAATGTTCATCAATTTCTACATGTGCACAAATTGTAATTAATTTCTTTTAAACGGTACCCAAATTGAATAAGCTGTTGTTCAGTAAACATTATGCAGCCATTTTAAAAAAATGTGGTCATCCAAATAAGAAGCAGAAACAATACTTTTTGCTTTAAAGACATGTATGGAATGAATAATGAATACCCAAATGCCTGTTCAACAGATACAGAGGACTAATGCATTTAAAGAAAAATCACTTGTTTTACAAATATATTGTGAAATACTGTATGTACATGATTCATTTAATGAAAAAATGTTGTGTCAGGTAACAGCTCTTTTCAGTGTACCACTTGTAAAAATGTAAATGATCCCAACCTGACAGTGTTGCAGAAATTATCTTGGCAATAAGTAAAGCTAGCTTAATAATGGTTCCATTTTTTTACTATGTTACCGAACAGCAAAACAAGTTCTGACTTCAAACAGATAGGATTAGATTCCATTTATTTGCCATTGCCTTGATTTTCACATTTGAGCAGAAAACACTTCTATTCTCTGTCTTCCTAGCATGATTGGATACATTTTTGAGCACATTGGAAGGCACATTCTTATTCTGATCTGACCATTTGTATTTAGAGCACAAGCTTCCTATTCAATAAAGGATCCATAGCAATAAAATAAAAAGCTAATTACTTTTCCTCTGCTTTTCTGTGACCTTACTATTATGAGTTTTCAGGTTGCAGTGTGAAAGAAGACCTCTTTAGTCTTGTCAGTAGAAACCCGCAGCAAAAAAGAAAATTGTTTGGGCCAGGTAGCAATAATGAAATGTAGTCTAAGTTATAGTACTGTAATATACTTTGCTTTGCACTTCTCTGTGCTCCCCTGTAACAAGAAGCTAGGGGCTTTTGTTACTTTAAGGGAGAAACCATAGCAGGTATGGCTCCAAACAGGTGAAGACACCTGAATCTGGGCTAGCTGCAGGGAAATAGGCAGCCAGGGACCCATAGGTTAGGGACAAAAATTACACAGTTACTGGTATAAGTGATCAGAAACCAGTTCAGAGCTATAATGCAACAGAAGTTCAATGCATATAAATTGCTTTCAAAATGTCTGAAACCAGTTTAAAGATAAACGTGCAGTTTGGCCAGAGCGATTTATTGGTGTCATTGAATGAAACAGATAAATAGTATTAGAATAGTTTCTACCCCATTGAGAGGAGGGGACCAGGACAGAACACAGTGTCCCCTTCTTCCCATTGCACTATCCCATCCCTCCTTTGGCTTGTTCTCTTGCTAGCCCTACATATCTTCACTGCTGAATGAGCCAGCTTCAAAAGGTGTTCCTTGTCCTGCAGCAAACCGCTTATAATCACTGAAGCACCTACTACTCATGTTTTTTTCTGTGACTAAAGTTTTGGGATTTTCCCAGCATTGTATAAGTGCTTGGGCACTTCTGTTCCCTTTAGACACCTATGCAGTGAGCGTGCAGCCTTGTCAGTATGTTCAGAAAGGAAGTGTGGGGTTAGCGTAGCTGACTCCTAAACCATACCAAAATGCCAGAAATTGCAGTTATGCAGATACATACGTGTGGCTACATTCAACCTGTGAAGGGAAAATAGGACCTAGGCCTTTGTGGATTTCCAAAGGTCCCCTGTTCTCAGTGTTGTTTTTGTTTTTTAAATTAATAACTGCCTAATACAAAATACATATAGTCCCAGGGACTAGAACCCAGGAGTTTCCATTCCCAGTGAATTTTTGTAACTCCTAGGCTCCAGAGTCATGTTATCTCTTGCTTGTTCTCTGTCTGTCCTGGTGTCTCTTGCATTCTTGGCTGCCCAGTGAGCCAGCTTCACTAGGAGGGGTGGAGGGTGCCTCACCTAGCTTGGTGCTTAGGGTGAAGCAGGCCTTAAACATAGTTCAGCAATGACTGAAACAACAATGTCAGTGGCTGTGGTGATATGCCCTTTCTTCCTTATACAGTGTAACCTCATAAATCTGGATATAAAAAATCCGAAATTATCTGAATTTGGCACTTTTTAAAACTATGCTCCATCTGGGAATAGTGGTAGCTGGTTCTGGAGCAGCGGAGGGGGAAGCTTGCACATGGCAGCTACCGCCATCCACCACCCCGTGCAATTGCAAATGCAGCCACTGCTCCGGGACTGGCCACCACTACCTCTTTTCACTCCCCTGCACTCCAGGACCGTCTGCCTCTCCGGTTTCAAAAATCTGTAATTTTCACACATCCCGCAGGTGCTCGGTCCCAAGCATGCCAGATTTATGAGGCTATATTGTAGTCTCCTTATCTGGATCCAGTCCTTTTGTGGAATTGTGTACCTTCTCAGCATGTAACTGAATCTCAGAAGAGCTTACCTCTTTATGAGTACTTCACAAGTTCTGCAAACTGAGAACCTAATCACACAGTTTCATATCACAGGTACCCGTAATGACATTTAAATCATTGCATGTTATTGGTTTAAGAACAGCATCAGGAAGAGCAATATGAAATGTGATGTGTGTGTGTGTGTCTATGAAGAGTAAAAAACAATGCACTAACTGAGAACTTGTTGTACTAGGTAGTATAGTATAATAGTAAAGACTACAGTTATGGTTGCCCGATCTTTTCCTTTCTTCCATTTTTATAGCTAAGAATCCTGAAAGCATTCAGTCATTCAAGGTAGAGATGAGCAAACGATCCTACTTTCCTTAAAATGGCAGCTTAAAGTCCGATGTATTTTATTGTATGCCCTTTCCAGTGGAAGTTGCCAGATCTCTGCTTGGTTGTACTGTCTATAACCAACTGACTGCACACACTCCCAATAGTAAGTCAATAATAATAAAAATAGCAATAATAAATACAGATTCCCAACATCCCACTTCTGCCAACCAACAATTTTGTAAGATAATAATAGGATGGTTCTTCCCCCACGCTCCCCCAACTTCTTATGTGGTACTAGCAAAATTATCCAAATGTGAGCAAGTTAAGGCTTAACAGGAATTTTTTACATTTAACTTTTGTAGCCTTATTTTATTATAATTTGAATTTTTCAATGCCATATATAGGTTTCTGGTCGTTTGATTTCTGCTTACAAGCAGGTTATAACAAACACTTATGTTAAAGGTTTGATTTGTGAATTTTCTTTTTACAAATGTTCTTAGTTAAGACTAGATGTCTCTACTTAACAAGCTTTTTAATGTTTTTTGCCAGTATGAATCTGATCCAAGCTGGCAGTAGCCAAAGACTTGCACAAGACACTGGGCATTACATAGTAGATGAAAAATATGTTGGTAGTCATTTCACATCTTTTTATTGTTGAACATGTACCAACAATTTTTTGTGGTAAGTTCCAATTTAAATATTTATACAAAATGTCTACATACCATATAATAATGCAATTGATGCAAATGAGAGAGCATGGATAATTATAGTACATAAACAATGGCACCATCTGATATTTGAATATCAGGCTTCCAAAAATTTTAGAACAATTATTGAAGCAACTGGTTAAAATTCATAAAGAGATAAATAATGGCCAAGGCTGACATTTATTCCTTAGCATTTTACACACAAAATATGATATCCTTTTCATGACAGTAGTCTTTTTCACAGGCATTTTACTACTCCAGTGGCTGAGAGATTCATGAGCTGTACAAGGTCTGTGAAAATTAAAAGATTTCACATGTTGCTCAGCACTAGCTATTTAAAAGGTAAGATTTGGTAGATTGTATTTTAAACATAGAAAACAAAACAACCTACAGTAGTATACTAAAGCAGTCTCATTACCCTTTTCACTTAATACGACTAAATGGGTGCGTGTACATGTTGCTGCTCTATGGTGACATTGCTATGGCACCACGCTTTAGTACTGCCTTCTGTATGGGTGATTACTTTGCTGCGCCTGAGGTGCATGGTTAGACTTTGCCACAACATTGCTGTGGCAGTGTGCTATACCGGGAGGAGCACACCACTACAGCAACATAGCTGGCAATCATTTGTAGACCCACATGATCGCTACATTGTCGTAGCACACTGTACAGTGATGTAGTGTGTCACTACATTGCTGTAGGGCAATGTGAAGACACGCCCAATGAGTAAGGCTGTGATTTTGCTTTGTGACAATGAGGTCCATAGAGAGTTGGAGAGTGACTGGTTGAAGCTATGTGATTTGACATAGCTACATTACAGTTTTCTGGGGGGAAATGAGAAGTGCCTACAATATCTGCCTTTTCCTGTTACAAATTTGATTTTTTTTGTCTGTTTTTCTGCCATTTTTTTCTAAGAGTTGTCAGAGATTAGACAGAAGAGCCTAAGTTCCTGAGTCTACAAAAATATTAATTCATTTGTGACTTTTATGCATTCATATATATTTTAACCTGGCTGGAGTAGTTTAACTAATACAAGATATTCCCTGTCACACAATCTTTATATATTTCAGTGGTGCATTTATACAGGAAAAAATAACTTGTAATTGGAAGGACTAAGTACAGGATTGAAATGTAAAGTTTATGGCCACCCATGTTTTATAACAGGGGTGGTCAACCCATGGCATGCATGCCACAAATGACACTGGCAACTGCTGTATGTTGCACACAGGAGATGGGGAGGGAGTAGAATAAGCAATGGATTCGGCAAGGAAAGGGGATGAGAGTGGTGCTTTGGGAGCGGGTGGGCTTAGTTTGTGGCATGCCTGCCAAAAAGATTGGCCACCACTGTTTTACAGCTTTCAAATGTACTCAGCTAAAAATCCAGGTAAAAGGCTCAGAAGTGAACTACATATAAAGTCAGATATGTAAACTGCTTAAGCTGAAGCAACATAGGAGAGTGGAAATGGGAATGGGAGCTGGAATGGGAATAGTAATTTTACAAAGCTTTCACTCTGGCCACAGTCCCAGAATTGGCTGAATTTTTTTTTCTAAGAAATGATCAGTAGTGAAATATACAAATATTTCACTACTGATCATTTCTTAGAAAAAAAAATAAGCACCATCATGGGGAGAAAATGCCAGATACCAAACAGACCCTTTACTGTAGAACAGAAAGATGCAACACAAATCAATAGCTGGAAGTGAGTACCAAACAAATTCAAAATCAAATTAGAAATCGGGCACTTTTATATAAAACTTATGTTTATAATATATGTGTATAAGGTGTTTCTTTTTCAACAGAAAAAGGGGGTAGACTCCATTTCTCAAGGTCTCTGAATAAAAACTGAAGATGTATGGTAGGGACAGTAAATTAAAAACTAAACATAAGTCAGCAATGAAGTACTATTTTGAAAAAGAAAACATCCTGGAATGTACAAACAGAAATATTATTATGTACAAGACATGAAGTAATGTTCCATGCTATTCACTGGTGAAAGCCTCATTGGGAATACCATATCCAGTTTTGTGTAGCATGTGTCAAGAAAAATTGGACTGAAGGGAGTCCAATCAAGAGTAACTGATTGACCTGAGGTATAGATTGTCCTGTTGGGAGTCTGCAGTATCACACTAGGAGTCTCTTCATCTTTATATATGGGAGCCAACAGTGTACATGGAGCAGCCTCAGAATGATGCTATATGACACTGTAGAGACATTTGAGAGAGAGGATACTGTCTTCTCCAGTGCTCTTTGTATCTCTCCTGTAGGCCATAAGTAACCAGGTGACAACCATTGAATTAAATGACCTCTTGACATCTCTTCTGTTGCTGTTTTCTATAATTCTATGATACAGAAGCTCAAACTAGAAAATCATAATGATTTTAGCAAATTAAGAGATTAATCCATGAGTAATTTGTCTGACGCTCCCCCCCCCCCCCCCCCCCCCCCC
>NW_017729032.1:235070571-235079255 GCF_001723915.1 Gavialis gangeticus
ATCATATCTCAGTTTTGTCCGCCCCCCCCCCCCCCCCCCCCCCCGGAATCTGTTTAGAATTCAGGAAAACATTTGGTATTGGCATAGCTTGTATAGGAAATCGTTAGTTAAACTGGAGAGGAGACTTTTAAGTGGGACTTGAGAACTTTATCTAGATAAGGTACTAGCTAACATAGACATTATAAGGAATTGTGCTGAAAATAGCTATTTTCTTTTGTAGTGTTCTTCAAGGGCTGACAATAGGATTAGTCTTTTATTTAATATTTGCTTTAGTGATCTGGAGTCAAAAATAGGAGCGTGAATAGCATAAATATGTCTGAGGGCTAGAAACATTTATTTTTAAATGAAAGGTTAAATTCTGTAGACAACCAATGAAATCACAGGAGAAGAGCTGACTTTTAACACACATCTCTGCAGTTAAAGAAATGATGGAACTAAGTGTCCTTTAACATATAGCAGCAACAACAACAAAGTAGGAGAACACTGAAGAGGTTTATTTTTCTTTAGTATTATGACTGTAGCTAGGGACAGAAGTTGCATATAAACTGGCATAAGCAATCAGAAACCAGTTCAAATCTGTAACACAACAGAAGTTTAGTGCATATAAGCCACTTTTAAAATGGCCCAAACCCGTTTAAGATAAACCTGGATGAATGTAGGACCAGACTTAACTATTTAGGTTAAATCAGTTTAATGAATTTCTGTCCCAAATCCCCTCCAGATTCAAGTTAACGTACAGTCCTCCCTATCCCAGGGTGCTTTGTACCTCCCCTGTAAATCCTTCCTTGCAGGGTGGGTGACTAGTCTTGGCCCACTCCAGCTGAGCCCACAGCAGCCAAGTAAGGAGGCATGCTCTAGCACCCCTTGGCTTCTGGCCTGAGCCCCTGCAGGCATGTAGCTGCATTTCTAGAATCAAGAGTGAATGTCTGTTCACTTGCTTATTGGTTCAATCATGCAGCTTAGACTAACCTGCAAAGATTGAATCAATTCAGCATTGGGCTTTTTGACTGTCTGTATTTAGCCTGTATGTTTAGATGTGTCTTATACATTTTGGGGCCCTATTTCAAACTTAGTGAAAAATGATACTTAAAACAGACTTAATTTGTAGTATAGACAGTTTAATAAATCAAGGGAGTCTCATTTATAAGCTTACAGGGAAAGGGAAGGTTTTGAGATTCATAGATAATAGGGCTAGTACAGGCCATTCAAATCTTACACAGTATGACCCAGTTTCCTTCATTTGGCAGGACTGTTCCCTATATCATTCTCACAACTGTTTTACATAATCTGCTTTTGAATTAGTGGAGATGATATGTGGAGTTATTCTGCCAAAATCAGGGAATCAGATTAGTTTGGAGGACCTTACTATTAAATCTACTGTTTGCGAGTTTTAAAAGGATTTCTTATCGTTTTTAGTAGTTTCCTTTCTCTCTCTTCCTCTCCCCCCGCCCTTCATGTAATATCAAGGATACTGTACACTATATTCTGTTCCAGCACTTTATAAATGATGTGTTTTAGCAAGGGCTTTACAGTTATCTGTAGTTCATTTCTCAGTTTGAGCTCCATTTATTTTACACTAGTATCAATGCATTCATTTGCTGACAGAACAGGTAATTTTTTTTCCAAAATGATGATAGATAAAGCCATACCAAGCTTTATCTAATCCTTTGTTTTTCAAACTACATACCTCTTACATAGGTTTGTTTATGCTAAGGTTGTTAATGCCTGAAGGAGCCTGGTATTCTTTGAGAAAAACTTGAGTATCCAGGAGAAATAATAGGCCCTTTGGAGTGGTTCATGACTGACAATGATATGCCTTAGCTTGCAAAGAATCAGGTTACCCTGGGTGCTTTGAGTCAACAGAAGTCTGTTAATCCTGAAGGATTTGCTGAACCTTGAAACACTTCTCTTACATTGGTGACTTGGTTTAGGCAGATCCCCGCTTGAGCTCTGGAAGGCTGAGCCTTGAAAAGAACTGTTTCTATCTGAAAGTCTAATAGGGTCCCTCCAGGTTGGAAAGATAATGCATTCAACCTACACAAGATAATTTTTTGTTTAACCCTGGAGATTTTTACTTCAGTTAGCAGCTGTATTGTTTTGAAGTTTCTGTGGTAACTAAATTATTCTACTAAATAACTGCAAGAGAGGACTCGGGTATTTTTACACTGCGTGCTGTTGTTTGGAAATGGTTATGAAGATTTAGCAGTGGTCTTTGGAGGGCTGTAGTTACTGTAGCAGCATGGCATGGAGGAATTGGAAAACAGGAAATTTCCAGGGGAAAACAGTAATGTGTATAATGCATTTTGGAATAATAGGGAACAGTTTTATTGCGGAGATCAAGCTCTAATGCCTTTCCAATTGTTTCAAGAGAATAGTGTTAAATGTTTATCACTGTGGAAGAGCTTCTCTATGGAAGAGAAATTCCTTAAGGCACATAGCTTCTATGTGTTTGTTCATTTCAACCAACTCCTCTTTAAAATAGAAAAGGAAATAACATACACTAGAGGATCTGTTCACAGAGGAGGTCAACAGTAACTTCACAACATTAATCAAATAGCTACCTGAGTGATTTAGAGTATATTTAGTTGTCTTGCTTCAGGCATTTTTGCCTTTTACAAATAATAGTAGGGCTATGACAATTGTTTTTTTCAGAAGTGTATCACGTTCAGAGTTAAGGCACTCCATGTAAAGAGATTATGGTGGATCAAATGTGTGAAATTGTTACTGAATGCTATCTTGGGAAATTTGGTATTCTTTAAGAAGAATACTGAGTTGAAGGATTTCTACCAATTGTTTTGTCTCTTCTTCCTAATCCCTTTCCTTCCCATCTAATGGGTTACCCAAATCTTCCCTTGAAGTTATTTTTACTTTTGTTCACACTTAAAGTGGGTGTTCTCCATGGACCTGAACAAGAGATGATTGATGTCAATGCAGTTTTTCTGTTTGTTTCAATAGGCTTTGGATCTGCACCCTCCCCTCATCCTTCACCCATGAAAAAAGAAACTAAGGTTTAAAGTGGTTTTATTGTGACATTGTCTAATTCTGACATGATATAAAACCTGTATAGTAATTGAATATAATCTGTTCTAGCTAGAAGTTGTGTGTGGTTGCCCTAAATGCCTTTGGCAATCTGAGTGAGTTGACCTTTCCACTTGAAGGGTCCAAAGGTATTGCCTTGTGTCTGACTGCAATTCACTTTTTGAAGTTGGCCATAATCAAATATTTTTCATGGAACATTGCCAATTAATCATATGATGATCATCATAGCAAGACAGAGCATCCCAGAGCATCCTTACCAATAATAGGCGATGGTTCAATCTGTCTAAAAGGTCTGGGTTGGCAGTGGCTTCAACCATGTCTCACTTTCTGCAGAACACTGAGTTCATTGAGATTGCAGTGACTATAGTGATGGTCCATTTAAAGAATACTGATGATTAATATAAAGCATTGCTGGCTGACAACTTGCAAATGGTCTTTTTGCCTGGCTTAACTACTCTTGAGCAGGTGCCCATGCGAGTTCTAGTGACCCCATTACTACTGAGAACTTGCATCTGGTTGGAAAATAAAACCTTCATTCCACAGGAAATTCAACAATTAAAAAAAATGCTTTTATACAGAATTGGAGTGAAAAATAAAAATGTCAAAATGTTAACAAAACAATTAATTCTGAACACTTGAAACAGATTTATCAAAATGTTTTGTTTCTATTTCATTTAGACTCTTACTTATTAAGTTATAATATCATTTGGCAATATCCCTTGCAGTCAAAGATGACTGTCTTCCATGACTGTCTTATCTGTATGTCTGAAAAAGGTTGATGAGGGGATATCAGGGATTGACAGACTCCACTGCAGCTCAGATGTGCTTCCATTTGGGCTGGGTGGCACTGGATTCTAGATTTGGTCCATGACATGGTATTTCTATGGCTCCTGCTTTTTCATTTACTGTTGTTGTCACGAGGTTTCAAAGTACTGAGATCCTTGCAGCAGACTCTTTCTCCATTTGGGGTGTTCCTGGGTGATAGTCTTCCACAAGTTGACACTGATGTTGCACTTTTTAAAGTTGGTTTTGAGGATATCCCTGAAGCACTTTTTCTGCCCTCCTTTTGAGGATACACCTTGGGTGATCTGGGAGAACAAAGCTTGCTTTGAGAGTCTGGAGTTGGACATTCAGATGATATGGCTGGCCCGATGAAGTTGATGTTGAATGATCATCACCTCAATACTCATGATGTCTTCTTGCAGAAGGATGCTAACAGTGGTGTGTGTCTGTCTTCCCACTTGATTAGGAAGATCTTCCCCAGGCAGCATTAATGGTACTTCTCCAACAACTTGACATGTCGCCTGTACATTGTTTATGTCTCAGCTCTGTACAGCAAAGTGGGAATTAAGACTGCCTGATAAACTATGAACTTAGTTTCAGATCTGATGTCACAATCTTGAAAACCCATTTCTTCAGGCATCTGAAGTTTGCACTTGCACATTTGAGACAGTGTTGGATTTCTTTGTCAATGTCAGCCTTCTACGAGAAGTGGCTTCTAAGATACAGGAAATACTTGGCATTCTCCTGAGTCTCACCATGGATCTGTTTTACCAGAGGTTGGGACTGTTCATTAAGAGCTTGTTGGTGGAGAAGCTTAGTCTTGTGAATATTAAGTGTCAGTCTGTTTTTCTTGTATGCATCAGTAAAGATGTCGGCATTTGCCTGAAGTTCTGCTTCCAAGTGAACAGATTCTACAGCATCATCAGCTCAATGATTGAGGTTGGTGTGGTCTTGATTTTAGCCTAGAATTAACTGAGGTTGAACAGTTTACCATCCAATTGGTAGTTTAGCTCCACTCAGACTGAAAGGTTGTTGGTGGTCAGATGTAGGATCATGGCAAGGAATATTGAGAAGAGTGTTGGAGAGATGATGCAGCCTTGCTTAACTCCAGTCATAACCTCAAAGTGATCCGTGGTAGATCCATTACTGAGAACCAGTACTCTCATGCCATCAGGGAGGAGGCAGGGAATGGTGACAAATTTCAGTTGGCATCCATATTTCAGAAGGATTCTCCACAACACTTCTTGGCTGACAGGGTCAAAAGCTTCCATGATGTCGAAGGAGGCCATGTGGAGGAGCTTATGTTGTTCTCAGCATTTCTCCTGCAGCTGATGAACTGTGAAAAGCATGTCAGTTATGCCTCTTTATACCTTAAACCCACACTGAGATTCCAGGAACAGCTTTTCAGCAAGTGGAATGAGATGGTTCAGGAGGGTTTTCACAATGATCTTTCTTGTGGTGGGCTGATCCCTCTGTAGTTTCCACAGTCAGACTTGTCTCCTTTTGTTGAAGACTATCACAATCATGGAATCCTTGAAGTCATCTGGGATGTCCTCATCATTCCAGATCCTTCAGATGAGGCCATGAAACTGTGATGTGAGATCCTCTTCTCCCTGTTGGAAGATGTCAGCAAGGATTCCGTTTGCTCCAGATGCCTTGTTGTTTTTCATGCGCTTCATGGATTTCTTCATGTCTTCAAGGGTTGAAGGGATTCTGAGATCATCTCTGACTGGGTGTTGTAGGATGAAGTTGAGAACACTCTTATAAACAACAGTGTCTCAGTTGAGAAGGTCTTCAAATTGCTCCTTCCAACATGTGTTAATGCTCCCTTTTCCTTGATCAGGTCTCCTTCATCCTTAGGTCTCAAGGGGGTTGGCCCCTGATTGCTCAGACCATGAATGGCTTGGGAACACTGAAGAACCCTTGCATATCATGGAAGTTAGCAAAATGTAGAATCTTCTTAGCCTTATCTTCCCACCATTTGCTCTTTATATAGCGGGTCCTCCTTTGGACTTCTCCCTTGGCCTATTGGAGATTTGATTGATAGAATCATAGAAAATTAGGGTTGGAAGGGATCTCAGGATGTCATCTAGTCTAGCCCCCTGCTCAAAGCAGGACCATCCCCAACTAGATCATCTCAGCCAAAGCTTTATCTATCTGGGTCTTGAAAAGCTCAAAGGAAGGAGATTTCACCACCTCTCTGGGTAACCTGTTCCTGTGCTTTAATAGCCTCCTAGAGAAAATTTTCTTCCTAATATCTAACTTAAACCTCCCTTTCTGCAACTTGAGACCATTGCTCCTTGTTCTGTCATCTGCCACCACTGAGAACAGTCTAGCTCTATCCTCTTCCAAACCTCCCCTCAGGTAGTTGAAGTCTGCTATTAAATCCCCTCTCAGTCTTCTCTTCTCCCGACTTACTAAGCCAAGTTTCCTCAGCCCATTCCTCAGAAGGCATGCCCTCTAGCTCCCTCACCATTTTTGTTGCCCTTCGCTGGACCCTTTCCAATTTGTCCACATTCTGTAGTGGGGGGGGGGGGGGGGAGGCAAAACTGAACATAGTACACGAGATGTGGCCTCACCAGTGCTGAACAGAAGGAAATAATCACTTCCCTTGACCTGCTGACAGCATACCTACCAATGGAGCCCAGTATGCCATTAGCCATATTTGTAACAAAGGCATGTTGTTGGCTTGTATTCAGTTTATTGTCCACTGTAACCTCCAGGCCCTTTTCTGGAGACCTGATGCCCAGCCAGTCAGCCCCCAGCCTGTACCGGTGCATGGGATTGTTACGTCCTAATTGTTCCATTTCTTTTGCTTGGAGTTGGTGTCATTTTGCCAAACACACAGGGCCTTGTGCTTGTGATCAATCAACTCTTGGATCTCCCGGTCATTCTCATCAAACCAGTCTTGTTTGTTTCCTGGCAGAGAATTCAAGCATCTCTTCACAGGAACTGATGACAGTGGCCCTGAGGGCACCCCACATGCTGCTGACATTCTCCCATTGCTGTTGATTGTCATTCACCTTTCTTTTATTGAGGCAGTGGTGGAATAGGTTTTGTTTGTTTTGGTCCTTGAGTCCTTCAGTGTTTATTTTCCATCAGTATTGCTTCTGCTTCAGCTGTTGTTTGGGGTCCAGTGTGAGCGACATAATATAATATAGCAAATAAGTGAAAATAAAGTGTTTCAATCTTATCAAAACTTGTTTGAAGATTTCCCATTGGACATTTCAACAAAATATTTTCAAAGTCACCATCCACCTGTAATATTTCTCTTTCAAAATATGATTTCTTACAACTTGAAATATCTTTTTTGTGACCAGGTGTAAGGAAGTCTTTTAAAGGCATATCATCATCAGGGACATGTGTATACAGCACAAGGTAGTACTATACTGACAATATTATAACATGACAATGTCATGTTAAGAAATGCTGTACCCATTCTGCACATCAAAGGTGGTGGAGTTCTATTAGTGTGGTGCTAGTAAGCGCTGTCTTTCAATAAGTAAAGTTAACTGGTGCATGTGTAAGACTGTACTAATATGGCTTTATTTCTTTCAGTATAGGAACTAAAGTTCACCAAATGGCATGGTTTGTACTAGCATGGCACTATCTTACACCATAAAACGATGCATTCTATACTGACTTGGAAGTCAACTAACTTTTCTTTCTCTACATTTCCCCTAGTATTCTTATAAATAAATATCAGGGTTTGTAATTTGAATCACCCAGTATCACTGCCAAATATTTCTAAAATGATATTCAATGTATTATCTGACACTCATCCATTTATGAACTATTTACTGTATTGTATTGCAACAAGTGCATACAAATTTAAGAATGTGAACCACTTTTTGAGATACATGTCAAAGTAAAATCTGCATATTAAAACTGTGTCTTCCTACAAAGTTATCTTAGGGTTATTTGGCTCATCCATTATGGTTGAATAAATAGCAATGCAGCTTATTTCCAGTAATCCAACATTAGTAGCCCACAGAGAATTAAATAACATTGCTGTCTGATTAGAGTCTTGCTAATTCTTGAATGCTTAAAAGCATTGCATGAGTTGAAAGAACAATCTGATGAAATTTAAAGTTTTTAAATTGTGAAATATCATCTTGTATTCCCCCTTCAGTTTGGTCCTTTTGATACGAGTCTACTACCAACATCATATCTTTATCAGACAAAGCACTGAATATCTTCTGCAATGTATTGAGTTCTATCAATACCCAATGAAATAAATGGGAGTTGCGTATGAGACATTAAAATAGCTTGACCCTTAATTGGTATTCCTGTTTAGAGTTCCATTGTGCTCAGTAAACAAAACCTAGTTAGAGAGGCATTGATTTCCATTTATTTTCCATAAAGAGGTTTTTCATTTTATTTTGCTCAACAGTTTCTTTTGTTTCTATTTTGTTAGAGTTTTAGATTAAAATCTTAATATTTTGAGCAATCAAACTTTGGTACTGTACTTGAATGCGCTTAATGGTAGAAACAGACTGCTTTCCAGGGAAGCTTGGTCATGTGCAGTTGCTGTTCAATGTACATGGATGTGGGGGTTCATCATCTCAGAATATCAGCTGGCTTGGTTTTAGAAGGCTAAAAAATAACTCAAGCATCTAATCTTAGATGCTCTATTTTGAAAGTATTAGTCTTTTTTTTTGTTTGTTTCTCTCATGAAACAATTCCCAAATAATATATTTAAAAACCTTTAAAATGCTGTATTAAAGGTCTCTAAATGCTTATTTCATACACCCAATTATTAACAGCATACTGAAACAATTTAGGGTTTGTGCTGATGACACTAAGATGTGGGGGGATGTGGGCACGCTAGAAGGGAGGAATAGGCTGCAATCAGACCTAGA
>NW_017729032.1:235084255-235098086 GCF_001723915.1 Gavialis gangeticus
AACCTGTTCAGCCTCCACAAGAGAAGGCTGAGGGGGGATCTAGTGGCCTGTTACAAACTAGTCGGGGGGGATCAGCAGGCACTGGGGAAATCCCTGTTCCCCCAAGCACTGCCAGGAGTGACCAGGAATAACGGTCACAAGCTGGCAGAGGGTAGATTTAGGCTAGATATCAGGACACGCTACTTCACGGTCAGGGCGGCTAGGATCTGGAACCAACTTCCAAGTGAAGTGGTGCTGGCTCCTACCCTGGGGGTCTTTAAGAGGAGGTTAGATGAACACCTTGCTGGGGTCATTTGACCCCAGTACTTTTTCCTGCCGTGGCAGGGGGGTGGACTAGATGATCTGCTCAGGTCCCTTCCGCCCCTTGAAACTATGAAACTATAGGGTTTAAATGCCAGATCCTGTTCCTCTGATTGGGTGTCCAATTATCACCCAGTGTGATCCTATTCCACCCTGCTTGAGTCCCTGAGACATCTTAGTATGTCTACTTTTGTGACATGCCTTTATCTTAGCCGTAAGGCTAAGTTACAAAAAGTAACAAGGATACAGATATATTTTTCATAATCTTTTGTTTTGTTTCATGAACTAAAGCATGGTGGAACCGGACCACATTTAGACACATATACAAAACAATGAACAATATGTTTCACCCGGTAAAGCAGATCAGCTGTAGAAGGACACATCATACCACATCAAACCCACTTCATTTGGCAACTTCTCTTTATGCCCCTTGTCAGTTGGTGTGAGACAAAACTCCAAAAGGTTCACAGGATAAGAAGTGCTAACAATTTATCCTGTGCTATTGCAAGGACATCTGAATGGCTATCCCAGAACATCATTCCAGGACAAGCTCTCCAGTTTGTTCTCCAGCTATCCCACAATGCACCATTGTGGCCCCAGTTCTGGCTTCACTTGAACTCTGTGCAGCACCTCTGGCCCTGATTGCAGAGCTGTTATGCCTAGAGATGAAAGGCCCCAAGTTGTCACCCCCACCTATTAATTGCCCTGCACAGTGACTTGCCAAACATTTTGTGCTCACCACTCCCCTGAGGTCAGCATCAGAGTCTGCATCTACTGAACCAGTCGCAAACACCACCAGCTACTGGGGACATCCATCCAACTGAAACATCCAGCTACCAGGTGGTCATTGAACCCATCCACCATGCACTGAAGTAATTTCAGACTTTCATACCCACATACACCTAGGCAACCGAACATGTTCAATACTAGCCTAAAGCAGCAGAGCACACTCCACCAAGCATGTCTCCACTTCCACCCATCTCAGTTGGGCTTCAGTCTTTCGTGGCCCCCATGGGAGTTAGGGGCAGTGGTCCCTTGCTGTGCCCTAGGGTCATTTGCCCATGGCTGCACAAATGTGCCTCCATGGGAGCAAAGGGAAAAGCAAATTTACCATGTTGAGAATCAGCAGAGTGAATGAGCCTGTCTGCTGGCTGGATGGCTTTGCAAGTTGCAGTTTTGGTTAGGAAGTTCTTCATGCAGGCAGGGCAACATTGAAGCAAACAGCAAACTCCTGTTCATCCTCCTCTGCAGATGGTAGAAATGGCACTTCTGGACCAGATAATGGACTACAGCTGTGGTCAGAGACTAGTGTCCAGAAAGCTTCCAGGCAGAGGAAGATCTGCACCCACACAAAGATGAAGATGCTGGCTTCTCTGGTGG
Source organism: Gavialis gangeticus (assembly GCF_001723915.1). NCBI lineage: Eukaryota > Metazoa > Chordata > Crocodylia > Gavialidae > Gavialis > Gavialis gangeticus. The sequence goes on from NW_017729032.1 coordinate 235,085,936, forward strand.
AGACCAGCTGCTTGTGGGTCATGGAGGCCAGGCAGTAAAAGGAGGAAGAGTGGATGACCACACCAGTCCGATGGTCAGGCACAGGATCAAGGAGTCATGGCACATCACTGTGCGGGTTCCCAGGCAGCATATAGATTCTGAGGAATGCTACGTGACCATTGCTTAGGGTACAAATGAGGCACTCGGGGAGTCGGTTAAGGTGGAACAGGAGTCTATGGATTGCTCATATCTGCCATGAACCTTAAGAAAGAGATTATCCTTGCTGCTCTCCACATTGTTCCTTTGTTTAACAGACAGTTGGCCCCTGGGCTAAAGGGGTACCTTGTGGCAAAATTGAGAGCAAACATGCCCTAGCCATTATTCAGGCTTGAACACTCATTCAGCCGTGGCCACTGCCAGGTGCATAGTGTATGCGTGTTGCAGCTGCTCTACCTGCACTCCTCTCATTCAGGGGGGAGTGATGGGTTTCTTGCTTATACGGGCATTGGCTTTTTGTTAATATTGCATTTGTTTACAACTTCAGTTGACCTTTTTCATGTTTCTGTTGTGTTGTTTAATAAAAGTCCTACCTGTTTTCATAATTACAGCAGTAGTGTTCACCATATGTAAAGAGCAGGAGCATGAAAAATTCAACCCCCCCAGCCAAAAACATCCACATTCTTGATGCACTGCCTGCTTGTCCCAGCACAAGCTATGTCTTGCTAGCCCAGCACTGATCAAAAAATCAGGGCAGAAAAGAGCTGTGCACAGCTCAAGCTGTTTCTCCTTCCCTGCTCCCTCCTTCTGGTTCTGGAGGAAAACACAATCTCACACAACCAAAGGTTTTGCTCTCCCAAACCCCTTTGCCTCCCTCCTTCTGTATCCCCAGAAGCATGGCTCATCATGTGGCTGAACACTTCCCCACTCTAACATGCCCATCCTGTACACATCTGCCATCGCTTCACCCCCCACACTCTACCCCGTCACCTTCTGCCTGTGCTGGCAATGATCCCATGAGAGCACAAGTTAACTTGATAGTGTTTAATAATGTACATAAGATCATTCTGCAATTCAGTGTTGTAACCCCAGACTCGCACAGTGCCAAGCAACTGGCCTCCATTTGAGAAGTCACAGACAGAGGACCTGTAGGACCTGAGAGTCACTCCACCTCACCTGAGAAGGGCTTGGACAGGGGCTTCTCCTTCACTTCACAGATTTTGCCCAGCATACAAGCAGAGACCACAAACTAGGGAAAACTGCATGTTCTAGCATCTATTTGTGTCCTGGGACACCTGCATCAAGCCTGCAGATTCCTCAAAGCACATTTTGCAGCTATTCTGCAGCTACTGAGCTGGTAGTAGAACAGTTCCTTCTGGGCATCCAGGCACCCAGTGAAAGGCTTCCTCAGCCAGGGGTGCAATGGCTAGTCAGGGTCTCTGATTAGTAGTGGGGTAGTCATGTCATCAGTCTGGATGTCAGACACTCCAGGGGGAAATACGTTTTGCTTTATCAGTTCAGAGAGGATGGAGCTCCTAAATATCCTGCTGTCATGCACCCTGCCCAAACAGCTGTGAAATGGTCGTAGTTGTTTAAAACTGCCTGAAGTAGCTCTTCTGACTGATGAATTTACGGTATGCAGGAGAAAGAATGGCAGTGTGTGGCCCCGGTGCAGTTTCATAGTTTGTAGGGTCGGAAGGGACCTGAGCAGATAATCAAATCCGACCCCCTGCCATGGCAGGAAAGAGTACTGGGGTCAAACGACCACAGCAAGGTGTTCATCTAGCCAGTTGAGGGACCCTAGCCTGGCAAACCCATCCACACCCCCCTGTGGGTCAGCAAGGAATATGATTCATGAGGCCATCACTGTGCAGACCACCAGACACACCTCTCTCATGGCCTGGGTCCACAGCTGTGTACTTTCCAATGCCAAAATGATTTGCCATGGGCAGGAGGTAGTCCAGGGTCTTGAGCTTCCATATAATTATGGCAACATGCTTCTCCATGGATAAGGGCATCCAGATCATCAGTGTGTACTGCTGTATGTGTGGGGCAAGCTCAGTGCAGATTTCTATGAAGGTGGCCTTGGATATGTAAAAGTTTATCTGCCAACGCTCATTGTCCCAGGTGGCCATGACTGCCTGCTCCCACCAGTTGTTGTTCATCTCTCCAGCTCAAAAACACTGCTTCACAATTTGGAGCCACTTCCCACATCTGCCCGGCCATAACATGCTGACCAGCAGCCAAAATATCTTCAGGGTGGCAGCTGCTGCTATTCCTTAAGAGCCATATGTAGCCAGGGACCACCCATTGTTTGGCAGTGAGCAGACACAAGTTTCCCTGCAAGTACTCTCTCACGTGGAGCAAATGGAAATAGTCACTGTGCTCATCAGAGCCTGCTGATGTAGCCTTTTCCAATCTCACTTACAAGTTCACAATCCTGAGCCAGCCAGGTCTGCAAGGTGATGACCACTTACAGAACCATAGTGCCTGATGGTTGTGGAATCTGCAAGTCACTGGTGGCAGCACAAATGCAGGCAGGTAGCCAGGGGCACTAATGCAGAGTCCTCCTGGACATACAGTGTCCAGGAAGTGTTATCCCATGAGAATTTAGGTGAGGTGAGCCGGAACTTCCTGGTGGCTGAACAGGAGCAGGCCAGCCCAAAAGGCAACATCAAACTATTATCTCTGTACTGTAAATAGTTGTATATGTTTCCGTAAATAATAAAAGGTTGTTCTCACATGACAAACCTCAAGATAGTGCAGGCATGAGTTGTGCAGTGAATCACACCAAAATCTCTCCTATAAAAATGTTGCCATCCACAATTTCAGCACCCAGTGGGCACTTTGCTTAGTGCTGGCAGGGTCACGGGAGCCCACAGACACTTGAGCAGCTCAAAGAGTGCTGAGATTTGTGCTCTCGCTGGCTACCTGCTGCTCCTGGAGCAGTGGTGCGTTCTGCCACTCCTTAAACCTGAATAGCAGAGTGATGTGTCAACACACCAATCCTGCAACTCGTCTGTTCTGGGACAAAAAGAGACACCACTGTTTTATAGCCTAATTGCTAATCCCTGGATCTCATAATATTACTTCAGAAGAGCAAATATTTTGTCTTTGGAAAGAATCTGATTTCAGTAAATAAGAGTTGCATAAAACAGAAGCTTTAACCCTGACTCCCTTCAAGGTCATTGTTCAACACCCTCTTCACATATGTTCATTTCCATTTAAACAGGCTGAATACTGCTGGATGATCAATATACTTGCTATATATTTCTGAGGCGTACTATTTCTAGCCCACAAGTGTGTTGGCCAGATGTTGCCTCCTCCTTTGGCTGTGATCAAGAAATACTGTTTCTGCTAGGGTGGTAAAAGAAATGATTGGATTCTTCAAACTATTTCTCCTCTTCCCTACAGGCCACAAATTTATCATGGACTAAGGGAGAATTTTTTTATGGGAGACGCATGTCAGCATATCACTTTCCAGCTCCAGTTCTGTGAATCTGGCACCTCTAACAAGTGTTATATATTACTTAAAAAAAACTTCTCATCACACAGTATAAATTACTTTCATTTACTGGAACTAATGAACTGAGATTTACAAGGCACTGGATAGCTGTTCTCATAAACTAATGTGTAGTTTTATTTGTGTTTCTATATTTGGTTGAAAATCTAGGTGTTTTGTCATGGTGATAGCTACTTAAGGCACAGTATTCTAATTCCAACAAATCCCAGTAATTAACGTGCTGTTGCCATTGGAGGACATGAGTGATAGGAATCTGAATAAGGTTAACTCAGCATATTTTCTATCCTGCAGTACAACTGATGTTTACTGGAGCATATCTGGGGCATCTGCAAAAAGTCCAAGTAACCCTGACTACAGAAATGCTGCTAAGTAAAAGACCGACTATATTCATTAAATGAAAATAACTGACCTGAAAAACATACACTTGACTACTATGCCTTGTGTACTGTGTATAAGTTTTTGCTAGAGAATATGAATTTTCACAGTGTCAGAGAAATTTCTGATCAGGCTGTTCCCAAAGGAGACAGTGGTTTAAACTTAGAATTCATATGGCATTGGCTAGAGAAGAACTGGCAGATGTCAGAGCATGTGACAAGGAAGGCCAGGCAAAAACTCAGGAGAACGTCCCTTATAAGGCACAGAATGAGACTCAATTATCTGTAAACAGACTGGAAATGGATCGTCCAGGAATCAAATTGGTGGACAGGTTTTCTCTGTTGGAGGCATCATTTGCTATATTACATTTAACTTCCTTCAAGGGGGACGCATTCACAATATATAATGCTTCTATTTTCCTGCTAAAATGTGTTAGAACTGTTTCTAAATAAACATACTCTGTAACATAATGAAAAATATGCTCCAGATAATTCACCAGATATTTACTTGTTTGCTTTATCCTGTGATAGTTGATCTTCAAACCACAGTTCTTTGTTCATTACTGGATAGAGTCATACCTGCTAACAGCTAAGTGACTTATACAAAGTATGTTAGAGTCCATTCAACTCAGCAAAACCACATGAGCAAATCCTTAGGGAGCACTGTGATGACACAGTATATTTCTACACTGAAAGAATTGAAAAGGAAAGCAAATTTAAAATGTCTGATATATAATTCATGCCAAAGAAGCCTCTATCATACTCCTGTATGATTGAATCACAATAAAGTAGTTGTGTGTGTATGACATTGGAATGAAGGTACAGGACTAGACTGAATGACTCGACATGATAATTAGAATACTCAGTTCATCTACTTGTCTAAATATCAAACTAGCAGGAACAAAATCAATATTCTTGCATTAATTACAGTTTTGGGACAAGCCTTCTATTACTTTCATGCTTAATATATGTATTTTAAATGGGAATATCCAAACAAATAAAGGTAGTTGGATGGAGGCTTCATTCTATTTATGATGGGAAATATTTCATATTCCCTCATTCAGAATAATACATGTCTTAATAGTGATGTGGAATTCAAGGCCAGGAAAACTGTGGCACTAGGAAAAATAACTAAGGGGTCAACATACAGTTACATAACCAATGATCTTTTCAGCACTTGAAACAAAATTATGTCTGTAACAGATGAAGAAAATGAGCAATTCATTACATACACCAAAGAAAAACTGCGATATTAGTGAATCATATGTCTTTTGTTTGTTAGGGAATCAGTTCTGTTGACTGGCAATTGTACGTGTGTTACTGTAACTGCAAAATTATACCTGCTATTTTTCTTATACTTTTTTCAGTGTCATTGTTGATCTTTCACATCCATATCGATGAAGCTTACACCAGGGTTTTATCAAGGTGATCTAAACTGTGCAATGTTCTGTTTTCTTGTTACAGTTTGGCTCTTGCAAGCAACTGGGTATGCTTAGGAGATGCTAGGGAGTTTGATCTTCAGTAGAAGTGTCATTTAAAGAGACTTTATCACCATAATAATCACTGTATTTGTTATTGGATAAGAAACTTTCTCATATGTTGCTTGTTAATGCTCTTCAGAATCTGAATTTTTTTGTTAAAATAGCTTGCAAATAAGCAATATCTTGGAACTATTGAAGCAAATGGTAATGGGTGAAGTTACACATTACATTCAGACCAATGCTATGGGTTAATACCATTTCTTGCCTGCACAGCATTGACTTGCCACCAGAGAGCTGGTGAGCACGCATGTGGCTAGGAGTACACCTGAGCCTTATCTCTGCTCTGGGTGGGGTTGAGAAGGCTGGGAGTGATGAATCCTGGGATACTGGAGGAGTGAAAATTGCTCATTTTATCTCAGTGGAGCAGACTGAGTTACCTTAACATGAACTAGGTAGCTTACCCCAGAGTTAACCCTCGCTTGAAGTGGTGTGACTTTGAGATTCTTAGCCCAATTTAACAAGCTTTAAAACTCAAGTTTTAAGTGGCCTTAGTATGGGTTAAGAGTAACATAGAACTTTGCTCACGGTTTTGTCATTGGCTTCACTGGGAGCAGATTAGGACATGGTATTTCTATGTGCATTGGCATGAGAAGTCATGGAGTGGGACACTACTGGAGACTGCTTTTTGTTTAAGAAATCTAAAACTCAAACACAACCACAGGAAAAATCAAGAATTTTTAAAAGTTCTTGTTGAATCATGGCCATACATTACGACATCAATAAAACAACAGTTATCATTTAAAAAAAAACAAGCATCAGCACTCTTCTTTGTAAAGAAAAGAAATCCCATTTAAAAATGGTATTGAAGAAGAATGTGATGAGACAAATCTGTATAATGGGAGGTTCTGATTTATAAATGATCACAAATTTTAACTGTATTTTTCAAGTCTATGATACTCTGATCACATACTTCCTCTAATAGTGTTTGGCATATTTTGCTTGGATTCCCTAAATCCTTTTTTGGTTTTAAATGAATTTAGAAATCATTGTCAATGGTGATAAAAATCTGTATAGAAATTGGCTGTTTTCCTAGGTAATGTTTCCTAGAAAGCAGCAGGAACAATACCAACATTTTGAAATATAATTCTGATAACTTTCCTCAGCAATATCTGAGGGTGCTTCTCAGGCAGGTACCTAAACTTTTTGGAGTCTTCAGCTACCTCTCTTTTTCTAATTTCATCTACTGTCCCTTTTTCAAACAGAACTATAAACTTTTCAGTATACTTCCCTTATCTTCAATCCAGACACTGATTCATTTAATTTTTAGTGAAGTCATCTATAAACACACAGCAAATAGGAGATAGTATGAGATACAGAACTATTTAGTTTGTGTGTTACTTCTGTTATAGCCGTGTTGTGCGAAGTTACTGTTTAATTCCATTGGTGAAAAAGTTTAAGAGCTATGTTGCCTGGGTTCAACAGGTGCATTTCTATACTAGTTGAAGGAAAAGGGTCTATTAACTCTAGAGGATATATTGTGGGATACAACTTGAAACACAACCTTTTATATGACAGGCTGAGTATGATTTTGGTAATGCTGACTGAGAGGCCAAGTGGATCCAGAAATTGTACAAATACATCAAGTGCTTTGGAGGGGGCATTCATGAGTCCCACTCACTACAGCAGTATGTAAACATTTATGAAAGCTATAGAGTTATTCTAAATATTTTCCATTGGCTAGGGGAAAGGACTCATCTCCTGCAGCTCTAACAGACTTACTGGCCACATCTACATGAGTGCTGCATAACCAAGTACTAAATGACAACACAGTAACTGGCATTACTGAGCAGTAGCATCCCCTCACAGTTTTTTTCTGATGTTACTGTGCAGTAGTAATGAGCTACTGTGCAGTAGCATCATGCCATGGTTAGTGCTCCGCCACACTACTCTGCAGTAGGTCATTGATGCTGCACAGTAGCATCTCATGTAGACACAGCCACTGGGCAGTCCCCACTTAATTCAGGATTACCTGGGTGAAGATTTTACCCTGAACTATTATATAGTATAGCTGTGCATGTAATCGCAGTTCAGCCAGTATTCATTTTGTAGGGGTTCCGTACTGACAGAGTAGTTCTGACTTTAAGAATAGGGACAGGTATGCTGTATGTCAGCAAAACAATTATTTTGGCCCATTTATTAGCAAGAAGGAGGTTTCAGTGGCCTCTATTGACAATAGTGTTTGTGAGACATAACAAAGGCTCTAGGACTGAGTATTTGAATACTTAATAACTTGGAGTAAAGGTTCCTGTTTTTTCAGTGAAAGCAAAAGCTGCTTTCAGGCATGAAATGTCCAATATGGTTTTCTGAACTTTACTTGAATAACAAACACACAGATTAACTGGGCACATACTGAATTGTGTAACGTAGCATTTAGCTTTATTTTAGAGAGAAAATGTGGTTATTGAATGCTACTGTCTTCCAGCAGTTATAAAATGGGAGAGATCCTCAGGTTGAGAACTAGGATATTAATAAACCATAGAAAGATTATATCATGGGCAATAACAACCCATTTATTAAGAATCGTTTTCTCCTGCTATGTCTCTTACTGTGCATACTATACATCCAATGTATTTGCTTTTGAATCCTAGTTTTATATTACCGTAGATAAAATATAATCCAATATCACTTTGTGATTCTTTCTATTCATCTTATTTATAAAAGTAATAAATTATTTCTTAAGCCAGGGATATTTTTTGCTTTGAAGGTTCTGTAGACATATACAAATAGGAATGGTAGAGCAACCTTTAAAAAGAGAGTCTTGTCATTAATCTCTTTTTTTCCCTTTCTCCTCTGTCACTATACGTCTATATTAAAATAGATGTTCTCAGACAGTATCAGAAGAAAAAGCTGCATGCAAGATTTACTTTCATTTTGCCTGGGTTCAAAGGTTAAGAAGAAGTGTCCCCTCTTCAAGATGCCTCTGTTTTACTTGTTGGCTGAGTTTCTATACAACTTTTAGTACCTTGGCTAACTGCAATAAACCATATCATCCTAGTCAGGAGCAGTCAGAAACTTTATGGTGTTTCCTCTGAATCCTCCCCTTAGACAGGACAGGCTTTACTTCTCCACTCAGCCCACATATTAGGTAGCTGGTTTTGAGGAAGATTACCTTTGTCATAGGTTCTCTGTGGACGCTTGTTCATAGCCTTTGCTGCAGCTCTTACCTTTTCTAGCTTTGTAGTCAGGAAATAGCTAGGTAATATCTGCTGTTGGCACATCTCAGATTGTCTCCAGTAATAAACTTTCTTCAGTTTTATCTGTAATATGTGCTGTCTTCATTATCATGCCCCCAGGAGCACCTGTGGGCTTGCTCAGGTGTAACTGAGCAATTCTGTCATAAACAGAGCAATGGAAATCACCAGTCTCACATTGCTGTTCTGTCTTTATAGGAAGCAAAGGAATAAAATGTAGTATTATTCTACACAGGATGGGCAGTTCTATAAGAGTAAGAAAATACAGGGCTCATGGTTATCCAATAATTGGTTTATGTAAAAGACATAAGCCCTCCGTTAACCAGAGACTGGAACACAGGACTACCCCTTCATCTCATGCTGGAACAACTTTAGAAGGAAATGTCAAGAATGCCCCTATCCCAGAATCACCTTCAGCACAAGTGAGGGCATTAGGAGATGTGGATTTGAATCCCCTACTGCAGAAGGGAGAATTGAACTTAGGCCTTCCATTTCCTGTACAACTGCTCAAAGCACTAAGCTGTTGTACAGAAGAAAAAGTAGAGAGTGACCAGTGCTTCATTTCTGGAAGAAAATTCCCTAGGCACCTGCCTTCAGGAGATGGTTCTGGGCTATAGACCCCAGATGGACAAAGGTAGCTCCTCCAAAGTGGCAAGATTTAAAACATCACCGACTTCAGCACTAACCTATTAGATAGCTTTAAGTGACTGCCTACTGAGCAGGCTGGCTGTCTTGGATCCCATTCTAAGGTCATACTGACAGACTGCCCATGCATGTATAGTACTGACTTTTGGATTTAATGCTGTGGCCTAGGAGCCTGAAGTTAAGCATTTTGGTATTGAGAACCACAACTCATAAACCAATTTTTGGATGTACCCTTTAGTCTCTCTCTCCTCAGTCGCCCAACTAAAAAAATGGCAATGGGAGAGAGAAGGAAAAGAAGGAAGGAATTCTGAAACTATTTAATTTTATAACAGAATCCATCCAACATTTTTTTACCCAACAATGGTTGAACTAGAGGTCATTTTTAGAAGGCATTCCATCACGATACAGACTTCCAGCTAAGTTTTTCAAGTATTAAGTTCAGTATTCCTCAAGTTTCTTCAGCATGACATACTGTTACCTAATCCTAGGGTATATATAACCTTATATAAATGTAAGATATAAACTAACTGATACCCCAGCCACCTTTGCTTACTTTTTGCTTAGTGGGACATGCAATAAATGTTATACATAAATGCTGTACTACTAAACGACAGCTATTTAGGATGATGCTAAAATGTGTTTTTCTTCACCTAATCTTCCTTTGCTGAGGAATTGCCTATATTTGGTGAATGCAAGATGGAACACTGTTTTAAAAAGTTACTACCATGCACAGATTGACTATATCTATGGAAATTAATAGACCTATCTAGATGGAAAAGTGAGAGGCATTGCTCAGATGCTCTGCTTTACCATCTTTTCTTCTATCTAGAACAGTGAGGAAAATTCCTCTCACATCATAACCCTTCCAGAACCTTAGATACAAACTTTTATTAACTGAAGAAAAATAATATTGTGTAGCTGACAATTGCTTTTATGAAAAGCTTAAAGTGCAAAGTATTTCTGAAAACCTTATGTTTTATTTATTTATTTCTAAAGGATAGAGAGTAGATTAAGCTACTAATCTCCCTTCCCTCTGCCACCCCCTTGGGCTAGGTTAGCCCCACCCACAGTTTAAGACTAAAACTGTATTCAGACATTTGATCAAAAGGACAAGGTTAATTAAGTGGAGTTACTATTTCAGATGGCCACTTTACCACTGATTTTCTTTATAGTTGTATTAGGAAGATTTAAAGCAAAATGACAGCAGTGTCATTTTTTTTTATTCTGTATATATTTATACATAATTAGCACAAATATCTGTGGCATTAATAATGCAAATCTTAATTACTTGTTAGAAAATTCATGTTACCCCTCCAAGCTACACTATTGCATAGGCTTTCTCTAGAGTGAGATTATTTGGATAACAGTCTCCAGAGGGTCTCAGGTTTTGTATAGTGCCAATTTTTTCACGGCTACATGGCTTATGAACTCTTTTTTTTTTTTTTGTGCTCAGCAAGGGTGAATAATAAACTCAACTATATCATTAATAATGCTGTTTAGACACCTGTACAAATCTTTTTGCTTGGAAGAGTGATGGAGCTCATGCTTATTAATAAGTCTAGAAATAAATTTCTTAGCCATTATACAATGACAAACATTTCATTCTCCCTCACCATCCCTCATTAGAAAAATGAGAAACATGCCTATGTATAAATTAAGGTAAGAGTAAAAGGCATGAAAATCCAGTTAATTCTTCTTAATGTTATGCTTTTTGACTGTGAATTTTTCTTCTTGAACATTCTATCCAGGATATAAAAACCTGTTTAACAATATTAGTAATAACCTATTTTCTTTCATTATTAATCATTATTATACATAATACTGACGTACCTACTACTCTGATATCTTGGAATTTTCATTATTACTCTACAAATATTTCAAAATGAAACTGCCAGGATCTTTTAAAAAGCTGGGAGGAGAAGAGGGGAGGCTTATAAATACATGATTTAAGTCCTCAGGCCTATCTGCCTAGAATCTCTCATTATTAGCACTACTTCACTTTGAAAAACAAACCACAGTTAAATGTTAAAGAAAAAATGTCTCCGTTGCTCTTTGACTTTTGTTATGCAGAATGACAGTAATGTGGGAGATTTGAAACCACTTGGAATAAAAGTTTCATGGGGCAGATTAACTAATGAAGAATGCCCCTATCCCAGTACAACATGAATGATGAGCAGTACAACATAGTGTTTTCATCATGTGTATTTTATGGAGAAATGGTATTTAATGACATAATGGATTACTTGAATGATATTACACAGTGGGAACTTCTACACATGCAATTAATGCTATTTGGCTTCACTGCACAATAATTTTACTGCACAGTAAATTTACTGTGCAGCAAAGCCAAATAGGATACTGCGCTGTAAATTTACTACCTGCATATGCAGGTAATAATTTTACTGTGCAGTAGACTAATTTACTGCATAGTGTAAAGAGGTCTGTTGTGCCTCTTCAGTAAAAAAGAAAGACCTGCACCTGGATTTACTGGCAGGAGCTGTCATGACGCTGAGGAGGAGAATACCGGTGCAGCAGGAACTCCATTTACCAGAGCGCCAAGTGCACCAGATCGGGTCTCTATGGGACACCCAAGCTATTTCCAGCCAGGAACTCGCACTGGAGGAAAAAAATGGCAAGAGGAGAGAGCCAGAGCAGGACGGAAGCTCGCCTTAGAATTCAACGATACTGAACCCTGGGAACAGGGTTCAAGACTGGGTACCAGTCAATTGCGCTTGGAGGAGCTCCAACAGAGTAGAGTTCTGTTGAGCATGGCAGCATCAAGGATTAAAATTCTGGGAGTCGAGGGACTGCAAAGAGAAGACCCAAATGTATGGGGAAGTTTTTATTATTATTATTATTCTTTTGCGAGATTACCAGGACTGTTTGACCCCCCCCCCCCCC
>NW_017729032.1:235098201-235100663 GCF_001723915.1 Gavialis gangeticus
GCCCCCCCCCCCCCCCGGAGGGTATTAATGTTATCCAGTTAGAGAAAGGATCTAAGTCCCTGAGGGAAGCAGGGCAGAGCTGGGGTGGGGGAAGGCTTAAAAGGGCTGCACCTTAGGAACTGTCAAAATTGAAAGCTCCCACATTTTGTTCTTTCCAATTTTGGTTGTTTTGATTGAAAGGGAATCCTCTCTGTAACTGACCAAGTTAAGGCCAAAAGCCCAAGAAGAGAAAAAAGATAAAAATGAAGAGGGACTGAATATAGAAGGACTCACCTATGCTCAAAACCCAATAGAGGGGTGCTGTCAAGGTTACAAAACCAAGCAGAAAATTCTCACCTGTGTCTAGTCTCTGGAACATGCTCATGATGACCGTTGCCTATGATGCAGTAAAACTAGGTCATAGAGTGACAATTGGTGGCACAGTGATAATGTGAACTGTGGAAAAAAATTAAGTATGTAAGATCCCTATAGCATGTGTTAATAAGGTAACAACTGGTTGGTGTAAGGTTGGGGTGTAAGGGGAGGTTGGAGCCCCAATAGGAATAAGCCTAATGCCTTAATAGGCTTTATATCACCTCCCATGACATTATATCACCTCCCAGAAGAAAACAAATTCCATCAAGCAGGTGAGAAACTGGCCCATGGCTAAAGTCTAATTTATTAAGGCTGAGACATACTGATTAACTACATACAGGGATAAGTCATCAGGACCATTGAGGGCCATGCCCTTACGCCATGCCCCCTCAGCACACAGTAAGTGCCAGAATGTATAGATGGTGATGCTTTACTGTGCAGTAGATGAGTCATAGTAGATAGCCACTATGAACAGGATTTAGCCTTTTTGAGATGCAGAAGTATATTAGAGCTAGTTAGAAAATTATTTCCTGCTGGAAAATACCATTGCATAAAAATTAAAACTCTTTTCTTCTTCTATTTTCTTTTGTTTTTTATTTCAAGTTGTGAAAGTATACATTTCAAAATGTTAGAATTTCCTGCAAAACAGAAGTTCCACATTTTGGCTAATGCTAATGGAGTTACTCCAAAATGAGATTTTGCTTGAAGAGCAAACCTTCACTACCTTTAAGATATCTGATGCATTCCAACTGTTCCAGTTTGCAAAGAGTACAGTAATAGCATACATTTTAAAGTCATAAAATGTATAACATGTGCCTGTTGCTTGATTAGATGCAGTTATTCTGCTATCCAGAATATCAGTTCTCTATGAAGGCCCAGATATTTTTTCAAATGGTAAATTCACTTTCCATTAACATTTTCCAAAATGCATGTAAAATTCAGGTTATGTATACATTTTCTAACTCATTTTCTGGATTATCATTATCATCAAATGATTGTATTGCCATTGTACACAAAATGTGAGAAGAAATAAAGATATTATCCATTCCAATTTTTTTAGCAAGCAAATTCAGAGGGGTACATTCAAATTCAAAAGCTATTTTATATATGTATATATAAGTGTGTGTGTGTGTGTGTGTGTGTGTGTGTGTGTGTGTGTGTGTGTGTGTGTGTGTGTGTAATTGGGAATGAATATTCAAAATCATTTTTTTCTAAGCATTTACTTAGCCTTCCTATTGAAACTTATTTGCTGTAGATTTACCTATCTTTCCTAGGTACATATGTCTGTCTTAGGTATGAAATAATTTAGTGATAAACAATTCTTTTATTGTATTTGCATTCAAGGTAAGCTGGTGAATTCTTTCTGACACTGTGGACCTGAACAAATGGCCTATGAAAGCCATTATCACCCTTTTACAGAGGGGGAGTTGAGGTGAAGAGAGACTAAGGGTAGAAACAGCTGTAACAATTGTATTGCTGTCAAAGGCTACTGATAGAAGTTGTTAAGATGCAACTGTTACACCTGCCTGATTATGTAATGATGCAAGTGTAGCAAAACTGCTCCCACTCTAACCTTGCTTCATTCAAGGTCAACATTATGGTGATTTAGCTAACTTGTATTGCTACACATTCATGCAGACACAACATTTGAATAACAACAGCAGCAGCTCTCCCTCCCATTTGTCCATACCCTAGGGTCATGCAGGACTTGTATGGCAGAGCAGGGCATTTGATCTCCAGTGTCTCAATGGAGTCCTAAATACCGGAACAAGATAAGGGAGAAGACTGAGATTAATTTTTTTCTGAACCATGCTGTCCTAACAAGCCCTAATCTGGCTGTTACCTAACTTGTATGGCAGCAGAAAATAAGGAATATAGATTAGTACCATATGTTCAGATTAAGTTGTCTCTAGAAATGAACCACAGAAAGGGGGCCTACAAAGATTTAGGCAGCCTGTTGGGAAGGTGTGTGTGTGGGAGGGGGGGCTCCTTCCCCTCCCCCACCCTGGCTGAGCCTCTTGATAGCAGCAGCATGCAGCTGCTAGCTTGACTTTTTCCATGGCCGAAACTGGGGTGAGGTGGGGTGGGGTGGGGGGAGGGGGAGGGAA
>NW_017729032.1:235101616-235104309 GCF_001723915.1 Gavialis gangeticus
GACCTGACTCCCTGGAAGACCCCATCAAAGGTACCTTCCCCCACTCGCATTCTCCTCCCTGTCCCCCTCTCCATCCCTCCCCCACTGCACAGAGAGGAGACTTTCTCCTCCCTCTGAAAGCCCTGGGTGCAGAGCTGGGCTGGTGCTCTCTGGCACGAGCACCAGTCCCATCCTACAAAAGCACATGGGATGCAGGTGAAACCTCCCACACTTTACCCTTGCAGGTCACCTGAACAGATGTTCCGTAAGGCACTCTGCTCTAGAGCACCTTCAGCTAAAAGCTCATTTCACGAGGTTAATTTTTTGTGTGATTGGCCATTATTAAAGAGCTCTGCAGCTGAGAACTTGTGTTATGTCATGGATGTCGTAACTTTCTAGGGCTTTATCAGATGAAAATTGTAACTTGTGTAAGCATCCAAAGTGTACAGGAGTCTCCTTTGAAAGTATTGTTCTTTGAAAGTGAAGGGGAATAAGAAGATCAGAGTACAGGTTTCCAAACCCTGAAGGGAGGCAAGACCAACAACAGGGTATGAAGGATCAGGGGCAGAGTAAGGTGGTGGCGCATTCATAGATTCATAGATTAAGGGTCGGAAGGGACCTAGTAGATCTTCTAGCCCGACCCCCCGCCAGGGCGGGAGAACAACAAAAAACCCCAAAAAGAGAAACGGGACTCAAATGAGTCCAGCCAGGTAGGCATCCAGCCTCTTCTTAAAGACCCCCAGGGTAGGGGCCAGCACCACTTCCCTTGGAAGTTGGTTCCAGCTCCTAGCCGCCCTAACTGTGAAGTAGTTTTTGCGGATGTCCAATCTATACCTCCTCTCCATCAACTTGTGCCCATTACTCCTTGTTATGCCAGCGGGCGCTAGGGGAAACAGCGTCTCCCCCAAACCCTTCTGGTCCCCCCTAGTGAGTCTATAGACGGTCACCAGGTCCCCCCTCAGCCTTCTCTTGTGGAGGCTGAACAGGTTCAGGTCCCACAGTCTCTCACTGTAGGGTCTGCCCTGTTGTCCCCGGATCATGCGGGTGGCCCTCCTCTGGACCCTCTCCATGTTGTCCACATCCCTCTTGAAATGGGGCGCACAGAACTGGACACAATACTCCAGCTGTGGCCTGACCAGCGTCGCGTAGAGGGGGAGGATCACCTCCTTGGCTCTACTCGAGATGCACCTGTGGATGCACGACAAGGTCCGGTTAGCCCTGCCAACCATGACCTCGCATTGTCGGCCCATGTTCATCTTGGAGTCAATAATGACTCCAAGATCTCTTTCTGCCTCCGTGCTCTCGAGTAGGGAGTTCCCCATTGTGTAAGTGTGCTGCTGGTTCCTACTGCCCAAGTGCAGCACCCTGCACTTGTCCGTATTGAAACGCATCCTGTTCCTGTTAGCCCACCCCTGTAACCTATCCAGATCCCTCTGCAATCTCTCCCTCCCTGCTAGCGTGCTCACCTCCCCCCAAATTTTGGTGTCATCAGCGAATTTAAACAGGTTACTTTCCACCCCATCATCCAGATCGCTGATGAAGAAATTGAACAGCGCAGGCCCCAGGACCGAGCCCTGGGGGACTCCGCTACCCACCTCCCCCCAGGTCGAATATGACCCATCCACCACCACCCTCTGAGTGCGACCCCTCAGCCAATCTGCAATCCATCTGACTGTGTAGGCATCTATGCCACAGTCGCCTAGTTTTTTAACTAGGATGGGGTGAGAGACGGTGTCAAAGGCCTTGCTGAAGTCCAGAAAGACTACATCCACCGCGACACCTGCATCCATGGCCTTTGTGACCTGATCGTAGAAGGCAATCAGGTTGGTCTGACATGATCTCCCCCTAATAAATCCATGCTGATTGCCCCTGAGCATCATTTCTGATGCCGGCCCATCACAAATGTGCTCCTTGATGATCTTCTCAAAGAGTTTCCCCAGGATTGAGGTAAGACTGACGGGCCTATAGTTGCCCGGGTCCTCCCTCTTCCCCTTCTTGAAGATGGGGACCACATTTGCTACCTTCTATAAAGTTCCCCCCTCCCCCATTTGATTCCTGCTCCACTCGCAATTTAAAAGTAACTGCCTGGCAGTGGCTGCAGCATTTCTAGTCGGGCAGCAGTGGGTAAGCCAATTGACTTCATGCTGTCGTTATAATTGAATCCCTTCTAAACTCTTTGTTCCACAGGTGTTGACAACCCTGTTTTCTTTTCAATGGTTTTGATGTTCCACCAACCAAGCCATGCTTTGTTCTGCAATTCTGCTGTTAGCTGCTCCTGAAGCTCCTATTTCTAAGCCCTGCAGTTTGTTTTTAACTCATTCCAATTAGGTTATATTTGCTTTTGCTTCAATCTTAAAATAGGTAATACAGCCCTAAGCCTCTAGAATATTAATAAAGCTTGTTGAGCCTTTGTATATGCCTCATTTTTTGCCCTTTCTTGCACTCCAGAGGCAAGATTGTTTGCACGAGTAGGTTTTCCAGACACTTTAAATGTCTTTCTGGTATATTAAAGTAAAACTCCTCTGATGTAGTTTAGTTTGTCTCACTTCAAATTAAAGCACTGTGTCAAGAATTCATTGCATGCAAAGGCACTCAAAGACATGTAATGAGCCTTTTTGTCCACCAGATGGCATTGCAACTTTTTTGTAATTAGCCCCTTCAGACTGCTTTTTCTTTCACTTGCTTCTGATTTTTTGTTCTCTTGTGCGGTTTGC
>NW_017729032.1:235104419-235110907 GCF_001723915.1 Gavialis gangeticus
CCTCCTGCCACAGCTGCAGGAGTGGGGTGGTGGGGGGGGGGGCTGGAGGGGCTGGGCCAGGGGGACAGGGCTGGACCATCCCACTTTCCTGCAGCACTGGCTGGGGACCAGGCTTAATTCATTCAAAAATGAATGCAACATTGATGTGACACTCCACAACAAACGTGTTTAAATTTTATAAACCTATTTAATTTAATGAGGATTAAATCCCGTGGTGTGCCCAGGAAAAAAGCATGTGTTGTTTCATATGTGATGACGCAGTTCACAATCTGCACCTCCCTTCTCAAATTTCTAGATCCACCCATATGATGTATCATCCAGACAGAGTGCCGAAGTGCTGAATAGATTCTCTATGTTCATCCTCTCCCCTGCTATCAGCATGATCTCTCTGATGCCATCTGGGTAAAAACCCCTCTACTAATGCAGATGTAAAATGAATAGTAATGCCACAAGAACAACTACTTGGACATCTGCCTCAACCTGCTAATGTGTGTTACTGCTCTCTGGTTGCACTCCCTGAACATCCAAAGAGCTTGAGCAATAGCTGGCACAAATGGGCTTCTCTGATGGGAAGCACACAGAGACTTATACAAGTTCAGGATCCTTTCTGTACCTTTTTCGTACTATTCTTTTTAGTCTTTGTCATCAAAGGGTGTTGTAAGACTCTGAGACAAGAGAGAGAATAGTTCATCAGCCTTTTTACAAAATGACATATCACCTAATCTGCACCCAAACCTTTTTAAAAATCCAAACCTCAGACGGGCTTTAAGGGAACATCATTTGCTTGTGTCTCTGAGAGTTTTTTGAACATTCTCACAATGCAATATCATTATATGCTCGCCCAGGTGTTTTTAGTCAAATTCTAATCTATAAAATCAATAAAGCTCAGACGTATGCCTGAAAGAAATTACTCAGATACTAACTAGGTGTAGGACATATTTAATATATATATCTTCATTATAATTTAATTAGCAGTTTGTTTATTATTAGTGTTACTGTACTGTCCAGGACTCCTAGTAGTGTTCCAATAAGCAAAACATTTTTTTAATTCCAAACAGCTAACAATCTATGCATAAAACAAGAAAATTTGTGGACAGAGGCAGAAGGGAATACAAGGAAGCAATAAGATACTATTGATCAACTCAGTGGGCTCAATTTCATTTTTAAATCAAACCATTGAAATGGAACAGAATCTTTTGTTTCACTTCAAAATGCCGATTCAAGATAAACGTTTTCATTTTGAAATTTCCTGAGAAAAAGTGTAATTGGTTTTGTAAAACTGTACCTTTTGAATAGTAAAAAAAAATTGTCAGACTTTATGATTGGGCTTTAGCCCTCATAGTAGTTGGTCCAATAAACATATACTCTTAATCTGTCTCTGGACTCAAATGGCACAACCTGTTGTCTGGATAAACATGATAGGATTTTGCTGGAAG
The DNA here is from genome assembly GCF_001723915.1 of Gavialis gangeticus. NCBI lineage: Eukaryota > Metazoa > Chordata > Crocodylia > Gavialidae > Gavialis > Gavialis gangeticus. The sequence goes on from NW_017729032.1 coordinate 235,105,856, forward strand.
AAAGAGAGCATTCAACTTCTAGGAAGGGTTTCAGCTTGTCCCTATGAGCCAGATTTTGTGAAGCTATCCAGGAGCCTAAGCCTGTAGACAGGTGTCTCTAGTAGAATTACTGAAAACACCTAAGCAGCAACTCCCATTAATTTCCATGGACATTAGTTGCCTAATGTATTTAGATTCTTTGTAAATCCCACTTAGGCACTTATCTGCATTTTTGGGAGTCTACTGTATCATTGAAAATCTGGACCTATGCTCACTTGATAGTATTTTCTTGATTCAAACTGTATGTGGTTTGATAGCTTTGTATATGCGATCATCTGATAAAGGAGTCTAGTCAGGGATGACTACTAAATCCTAAATGTAGAACTATAAATGGAAAACAGAATCAATGCAAGACTCAGAGCATGAGGAGCTATTGTTTTTTCCCCACAACTTGGTTATTTGCATGATTGCAAGCCAGCTTTGGAAAGCACTTAGCTAGGAGCATTCATTCTTCTCCACAAAGATATGCTAAGAACTGTTGGATACAGTGCTGTCTCTAGGAGTAAGAACAAAAGGTATAGATTTTCAGAAGTCAGTCTTTCTTAATGGTTTAATTAGGATTTTCAAAAGCTTATTACATTCTACTCCCATTGCTGGCTTCAGTGGGACTGAATAATTCTGAAAAATGCCACACACATTTTTATATTTTCTAATGCAAAAACATGCATTAAAATGTATTATGACAAGAATGTAAAGAGTTAAGCTGACTTGAAGAAACTCAAAGTTAAATGAGCCATAAATAACTGAAGTTTATTTGCTGTATGGTGAACACTGAGTTCTCGAAGTGAGTTCCTCCTTCATGTTGAAGAGCACAAAACATATGTTATATAATTGTACTGAGGCTCTGTAAGATAATCATGGTTTTCCTACTAGTGATTTGATGAAACATTCACTGGCATAATGTCAAATCTCCATTTAAAATAAACTCCTGAAATATGTAGAGCTTAGAAATTGAAAACTATAAAGAGTTCTTATTAAAAGGATATTGATTAACTTAATTTAGTTTAATTACTCTGTAATATTTTAAAACCCAAAAGTGATGAGGTTGGAGGAATGCAATGCATTACACAGCAGTAAAAATACTGACTTTTAAAAAAAAAGTCAACTTACTAATGTCACTGGCTGTTTCATGACCCTCTAAATCCTTACTATGCTATGCTGTGTTTAAAGAACCTTTATTTTTTAAAATGCAGTATTAAAGCAAGAATGGCTTGCAAAAGATTAAATCTGGGTGATATAAGAAAGTCTGAATTAGGAAACAACCATTTCACAAGTAGATGTAGCTTAGAACCAGATCATGGCCATGTTTATTAATAGTTATAGAAATGCTGTGACTGTGGATAAGCACACAGCTTTAAATAAAATAATACCCCTTCTTCTAAGCAGGCAATTTAGGATTTGGAGTGCCTATCTGAATTCTTACACATGTAAACTACTTGCTTTCAATAGACTGTTTGCCTTTAAAATCAGGATTGAGTGAAATCAGGGCTAAGATTGTGTTGTTTATATCTAGGGGAGAAATTAATGGATGGCACAATGGTAATCATATGATAATAAATAAGGTAACCTTTATTTTATTTTTTTACAATATGCATGATTCCTTCTGATATAGCATTGATCTCTAAAGTATATTGAATATTACAATAGAATAAATCATAGTTAATTCAAGTCCAGAAGTGGAAATCTGAGGGATTTAAACTAGTATATGGTAAATCCAAGACTTTTTTTTTGCAAAACTTGAACCTTTTGTGTGTACTTACATATTTATATTACGCCCTAGAACATCATTTTACAGTTATGTTGCTGAGATAGTTCACCCTGTTAGTCTATAGATAGGTAGAAGACAAGACAGGGTGTCATAGTGGCACCACCTGCGAGGAGGCAAGTAAGTTGAGGGGGTGCAGTAGAGGGCACTGGCAGACCAGTGGGGAGGTTTGAAGGATCTGCAGAGGAGGGGGCAGCTGCCAAATCCAGGAGAAGCTAGTTGGGGAAGCCAAAATAGCTTAATCAGGGTCAGGGTAGTAAAAACAGTACCACACCAGGACTGTGGAGAGTTACATTGTGTTAACCCATGTCAATCTAAAGTTACTTCTCATCTGATGAGAACTAACTGTAGATCCGGTACGCTGTCTTTAGGGTGACTTAAGCCTTACAAATGTTTGCACACCCAGGCATTTAGATCACAATATGCTAGGTGAACACTGTCTAAATATTACGCTTGTTAAAGACTAACTCATTTGGAAAGGTATAAGCCAGGTGTACCAGACTTATCCATTCCTATGTGTACTACCCTGGTCCAGGACTCGCATACACATGGTGGGGCTTTTGCAGGGTACATGCTGCATGTGACATCTATGCCAGACCAGCCATCCTAGATCCAGCATCCAGAAATAGTTTTTGGGTCTGATCTGGACCACCTCAGAGCCATCACGCAGGGCTGGTCCAGCATGGATGCTGCATACAGCACCTACTCCGAAGTGGCTGTCTGGCATGCAATGTGCAATGCCTTTGGTTCTGGGTCCAGCCCTGTGGGTGGCACACAGCATGTGCCAGACTGGGTCTGCATGCTGTATGCCTCATGTGAGGTTGGTCTGAGACCCATGGACAAGATCGTATGGCTCCACAGGCCGAATCTGGCTTGCAAGCTGTATTTTTGACACCCCGGTACAAGCTTTGTGGGCTACAGCCTACTTTGTCAGATGCTATGCCATGCAGAGTGCAGAGGTATTAAATAGAATGGAATAAAACAATTGAATTATAAAGGTTAAGGAGAGGAGGAGGAAAGACTAGAGAGAAGGGGCATTCCTGAGAAAGGTGAGTATGCTGAATAGGAAAAGGGTGCAAAACTAATTAGCTATTTCTTGATTTTTTTTTTTATTTTTTTTTTCTTATAGTAATAGTAAGATTTTCCACCCCCATGAAAGCTATCAGCATATAACACATTTCCCACAAAGAGACTGTTATATCTTTTGTCTTGTTGAATTTGCTGTTATATTTATTGATTAAATCCATGACCCCGTTTTTGCTTTTGCTGCTACTTTATAAAATGAACAGCTAGTGAATTGGTCTGTTTGAAAGATATAATGATAAATACATTGGAATTCTATACTCAGTTGGGGATTTCTATTACTTTTATAACACAAAATATCTTTAATTTTCAATTTGGGGTAGTTTAGGCTTTTGTTTGGTCCAAGTATTGAGTAAGTTTTTTTTCATTGTATGTCAGGTTATAAGAAGTGGCATCCAACTCCACTTAATGTCTTTGAAAATCTCAGTCTACGTACTGACAGAGAAAAGTGTACATGTAATAGGTGGTTTTTCACAAGTGCCTAACATTATAACAAAAGTTGCAATGACTTTAGTGGGAGAAAAGACTGACACTAAGCGCTGTTGAAAATGTGTAATGTCCAAAGGAAAAGCTGGGTAGTTGTCTTTCAGTTTAAACACGCTTCCAAAGCCCAACCAGATTCTCTCCTGTGTGGATTTGAAGAAACTGAAAACAAACAGCCATCCAAGCCAAATTGTTATGTACAGGATACACAAGGTATCCAGAGAGCACATGTCTGTACATCACTGGGCATGTCTACATGTGCATCAATGTGCCATAGTTACTATGTATTAATTTTAGTACCTGTAATAACAGGTACTAACTAAATGTGCAGTAACTGATTCTACTGTGTATTAGCACCAGTGCACACCTTTTTAGTGACGCTAATTGCCATGATGTGCTAAAGCACAGTGGAAGTAGTCTACTGTGCATTTAGCATCTCGTGTAGACACTCCCACTATGCAGAGACGCATGACATATTTTGGGTATAGGAAGAAATATAGCTGCAACAGCATAGTGCTAGGCCCAGTATGATGTATCCTATACCTCAGCAAGTCTAATAAGCTTTGCAGGTAACCACACTAACATGGCTATAGCGTATCTGGTATCTGATCTAGCTAGTTGGCATGGCACTGCATCATACTGTACTGTGTTAGATATATCCATACCCAAATAAATACAGTCTTGCATAATAGAGGGGTGGGTTACAAGATCTGCTTGAGAAGATTGTTCAAGTGGTTTGGATGTTAGGAGTGAAGTTTCCAAAACACTCTTTTTTTCCCAGAAGCCATCTCCTATTTTACAATCTGTATTAGAAATGCATCTTCTGTTATAACTTGGCATATTCCAAAAGTATGCAAGCATCCTTTCTCCACTTCCTTGAGCTATGTGACATCTTTTCCAGGTCTTTGTTTCCCTTTTTCAGTGTATTGGCAAAAGTTATTAGAGAAGCTAGGATAGGATGTAGAGGAACCAATGGGATAATTGTTTGGACCTCAGAACATCCCAGTCTTTTAGTGGGAGTTCCCTCATTGTATGAACTACATTGTAGGATCACTGTTTGAAAAAAGACACTTAAGAGAATAAAATTGAATGATGGATAAAGACATTTTATTATTAATATATATTGGCAGGGCTGTCAGCCATCCATAAAAAAGGCAAAAAATGTTTGCTCATAAAGTCCCTAAAAATTGAACTGTCCATAAAAACCTAAGAAACTGTGAGCTTGCTGTAAGATCTTTACCTGGAATGGGGGTGAATGCAATTGTTGATTGGCAGACAGAGCAGAGCAGTGCCAATTTCTGTTTGAGCACAAGTTTCTGTTCAGCTATCTGCAGGAGGTCTGTCTGGGCTTTGCAGCTCATGGGAGACTTCATAGCCTGCCCTCCTACCCCCACCAATCTATATGCCTCCTCTGCTTCTTATCAGGCATGACCTACCTGTATTGGTTGCTTGCCTCAAAGGTAGGCAGGGCTGCATGGCCCCAAGCAATCTGAACTACTGGGTGGGGCAGAGAGGAGCAGTGTGGTCAGGAGCAGTGTGGCAGCGTGCTGCTGCAGAGCTAGCGGTGGGGATGGGGAGAGGCAGTGGGTAAAGATCTGTGCTGGGATGGGAGGAGTGGGGCTGGTGGTGCCAATGTTGGGGATGGGCTAAGTGGGAACAGTATGATGCAGGGTGCAGTCAAG